>NW_023458564.1:32820694-32906533 GCF_013731165.1 Rhagoletis pomonella
CATATCCTCACATTTTTTAGACACATTACATATGTACATGCAGATGTTTTTGTAGTTGCGAATACACTTGGGCATGTTTACTGTCGTCAGCGTCATCGTTGTCATCGTTGTCATCGCACATCATTGTTATGCAGATGAGTTGAAAGAATAACTTTTGCCACGCCGGATGCAGGCCCTCATTGCAGCTATAATTGGAAAAGACGCGTGTAAGCTGAAGCACTGGAATAAGTTAGAGAGTTTTGGGAGGGGCAACGTTGGGAAAATGGAAAAAGAATGCGATGAAAAACTGAAAATGCAGCTTCCAAAAACTTTGACATGAAGCAAAGATGTGCATTTTCCATGTGCGGAAGCTTCAAACGGAAATTATTCAATTTGGATAATTATGCACAGACAATGTGAAGAAACGAATTGAACGAGTGCAGTTGAAAAAGTTAATCCGCTCGAAGTTAGCCAGCAGAGAAGCAGAAGTATATTACACAAATCACACCCTGCAGCGTCCGAAGTAAATTGTAGAGTGATCTAAACTTTGGAGTTTCATGTAGAATAAATTTCAGGCGTTTCAAGCTACACATGTTAACACATTTCTACTTACATACATATGTGTATGCATATGTAAGTTAGCTGGGGCTTAGTGGGTCATATTTGCATAGATTTTTGTCTTTTCAATCTACTCAAAAGTAAAAAAAAAAAATACTATTTCTATATAAGAGCGCACAGATAAAGATGCGAGTACATATATATTGCTAAAGCTACGTCAAAAGTTTATGTACAACAAGCTTAAATTTCCAACTTTTTTTAATTTATAATTAGTACGCCAAAGAAAGTAATTTAACCACAGAGAGCTCGATTTTTTTATGGACCTTCCTTTTGTTGTTGTAGGCAAGATACCGAAAGTCCCCATTGTGGTTAGAAAAAATTGCCTGAAATAATCAATAACCTACAGTATGCACTAGGGTTAAAAGTATTTAACATTTTTTATTTTTTTTTTTAAGTTTTAGTAACCGATTTTCTTTTTCCACTCACAAACCAAAAATTGATTGTTAGATTGATTAAACGGTTGAAGAATTATCGAATTACTCATCAAAAAGATAGGATTTTTATTAATTTCTTAATAACAACTAATTCGCCTGAATTTTATGTACTTTTCGTTGTATAAAAATATATGTAGCGTCCATGAGAAATTCTCAATTCGGGCGACTATCTTGAAAGCTCTGCACTGTCTTTCGAAAAACTAACTGAACGATCTGCTAACGAGGAGGGCTTTTAGCAATAAGTTTTTTAAAAATTAAATTTAATTACAACAAGTAAAAAAGTCTAACTTTGGATGGATTAAATATAGTTTTTTTTCACCTTTCCGCAAACTACCGCTATATCGGAAGAAGGTGTGGTTTTACCCCTATTTCAAATATCTTCGATAGAACGTTCAGCTAGACATAATGAGATCAACTTATATAGTTATGTGTGGGCGGTATTACGCCCATTATCCAAAATTTCATAATAATGTTACTCCTTTTCGAGGGATTGGAGTTCGTATCAATTTTGAATAAATTAGCGTCCTTTAATTTCAAAATATCGAAGTTTCAAGCATTTCTGAAATTTACCGTTATATGAAAAGTGGACGTAATTTTAATCCGATTTCAATAATTTTTAAAGTTTTGCTTTTATGTAGTAAGCGAAATAATCGTACCAAGTTTGGTACAAATTGATCGAACGGTTACCTAGATATACATACCTGGTCATAAGTGGGCGGTGCCACGCCCATTTTCCAAAATTTTATCATACGTGTGTTTTTTGCTAAAGAGTTATTGCAAACATCATTTTTGAATAAATTAGCTTTAGTATTTACTGATTTATCGAAGATTTCGTATTTCTCTAAATTGCCGTTATATGGAATGTGGGCGTGGTTATTGCCCGATTTTAAACATTTTCAGTCGTTTGGTATGTTGTACCAAGGCTATCAACTGTTCCAAGTTTGGGAGAAATTCGTGTAGCGGTTACCAAGATATATACATGGAATCAAAAGTGGGCGTGGCTACGCCCGTTTTCCAAAAATTTACAATACTCTTATTTTACGTCTAAAAAGCATTGTAAATACCAATTTTCAGTGATTAATCTTCAGTATCGCAGCTTTCGTATGGGGGAAGTGGTTATTGTCCGATTTCGCCCATTTTCAAGACCAACCTACTTTGGGTAAAGGGCAATCTACACACCAAATTTCGTTGAAATTTTTCGATTTTTGCTCGAGTTATCGTGCACACGGACAGCCTCCAAGTGACTCTCAGCATTCTTTTAGATGTATAAAGGGCCTTATTGGCCTTACCCACCCTTTCCTCAACATTGCGCTTACTATCCAAGACTACTCCCAAATACTTTGTACGGTTTTCAATTGACAGCTCAATGCTACCTATCCTCGGGGGTCCCACACTGGGTCCTTATATCTTCTCGTGAAGAGTATAGGTGATTACTTCAGCTGATAAAAATAGGCATATTTTGAAGGATAAAGTTTATTTTTGTGAAAAAAATTATCTTTCTTATTAGTTAAGTAATCACGCAGGGCAACAGGTGCGAAAATTTATATCCGGAGATACCTTGACGAAAAGATTAAATGCCAAATTTACCGAAATTCGAGTAGATTAGTTATAAAGTCACTTATTATTGAACTATAGCACTAGTGATTATGACATATGGGTATTTCCATACGTCGCATACGTGACAGTCGTACATTTCAATGTGATACAAACAAGGAATACCATTTCTTTTCTTTAACTTTTTTGAGCCATTCTATAGCACATAATTAGCTCTATATTTAACCGAAAAATGAAAACAATCGAACTGCTTGGTCCTGAAATATAAGCATTTAAAGAGAGTGTCGTTACGTGACAAAAAATGGAAGTAGATATTTTCTTCTCTTACAAACTCGCAAAACTCTGCGAATTGTGGATGGCTATTTTCATGAAACTTATTTTAATATAATTTGGAGCAATTCCAGTTGTTTTTACAGTTTTTTGAATTAATGCAACTTGTTTCAATTTTCTTTTACAACCCCAAGTGTGAAACGTCACGTGACGTAGCGTCACGTGACATAAATTTCCATCGTTATATTTTTGTTAATATTGCTTTTAAATGAATTTTTAGCGCAAATAAAACATGTATTTTATGTAGAATATACTTTATATTTTGACTTCAGCGCCAATTCAGGGTGAATTTGTTGGAAATCTATGGCTTATTATGTTTCAACTACATACGCCAAATTCGAACCAAATCGGACCATAAATACGGTTTTTCGAAATATCTGAACCTTGGCGCCACCTAGGAAGACCATTTTACGCAAACATGATTCTACTTACATATCCAGAATATATTTTAAAAAGCAGACAAATCGGCCCGTAAATACGTTAGATATAAGACTTTAATTTTTTTTGTCGTGGTGAACCTTCCGATGGAAACACCCATATAAAATATTAAGCAAAGGTAATCTTTATAAATATATATATAAATAAATATATTTAAATCGACTCTGTTATCAATAGGTCAGTTATCGGAAGAAGCTACAGAGGTCGAAAATAAACACTTCCGCATATAGGACGAACATTTGGATATGACGTTTTCGAGAAAATGGTGTAATCTGGATGCGTACAACAATTTACTACTGACTTCAGATCCACTCACAGGCAGTCTGAGGACCAAAAAGGGATCTATGTATTTCGAGAACATTTTGCGCTGAAAAATTTTAATGCTAATGCCGACAGATTCTAACACCGCAACCGATTCAGATGGAGAACAGCAAGGTGACTCTATTGTTTAATCTATGGGTAAGGCTTCCTCAAGTGGGCACCGAATTTACCAACACAAATATTTTTCAATGATATTTAGGCAGCGCCGAGTTTTGGAGTCGAACAGTACACTGTGTAATTTTTGTTGAAAAATTCCAAATAGTTTTTTTTAATCAACAATTGAACATTTTTGCAGTGTTTTAGAAATTTTTATTTTTCTTTGAAACTAAGTGTCCCAATGAAAAAGTTTTTGGGCGCAGATTTAAGAAACATTAAACTACACAATGAAATTATTTGCGTTACAAAAATATTTTGTTTTGCTTTTCAATCATCTTTTTATGAAAAATTGAACTTTTAAGCAATTTCTGCACCTCGTGGACGAAAACTTTTAACAACAACTTATGTAATAAACATTTCTGCATTTATCTATGAAAAAAAATATGCGTGCATTTTTATATAAATAGTTTGGTCGGAATGAATTTTTAATTGCCAGCGTGCGGGCCCGACTCGCGTGGCTGGATCGCGCGCCATCCGTGTTGACTTCTTGCGCAAGAAAGAAATGCAGGTTTCAATAGTTCCACTTTTATTTCTCATCATATAATATGGCATTACATTATATAGCATGACATCACATGACTTGACATCACACGATATGACATCGTATGACATGACATCGCATTACATAACGTGGCACCACATGATATGACATCATATGGTATGACATCATATGACATGACATCACAGGATATGGCAGCACATGACACGGCATCCTATCATATGACGAAAATCACGTCACATCTTATCACGTCATCACACCTCATCTCATCTACGTGAATAGATAAAGAAAAGGATAAAAGCAAAGATATGAAAGATAAAAACCAAAATGAAGACCAAGGTAAATTTACCGATTTCAAAACAAAGAACACCGTTGGAAAGGTAATTTTCTGTAGATGAGGAGAGTTTTTACAGTTTCGAAATTAGCTGAAAATCGTTGTTTAAAAATTTCCATATTTGTGTATGGTTTTTTTTTGCAACCTGTTCAATTTAAGCTGTTTCGCATTTTGGTTTACTTCGTATTTGAAATTAAACTTTGAAATAAAGATAAATATGAAGATGAAGAAACAAGTGATAACGATGAAGACAAAAAAAGAAGGCAAAAGTGAAGGTAAAGACGAAAATGGAGATTAAGGCGAAAATGGAGATTAAGGCGAAAATGCAGCCAATGAGAAATACATAAGAATTAGGGTAACTGAATTGAAATTTTCCATAAAAGTTACCGAATCATCGAAGTTTATAATTATCGAAATTTATCCATGCTTATTAAGTTATCACAACGTATCGAATTGTTCAAATTACTCAATGTTTATTGAGTTGTCGAAAATTATAGACACAGAAACTTAGTTGTCGAAATTTACGGAGAGTTATCGAGCTATAAAAACATGTGGGATTATCGAAATTTGTCAATTTAAAGAAATGTATCAAGTTATCGATATTTATTGAATTATCATTATTTATAGACTTAACGAAATTTATCGGGTTGTAGTAATGCATGGAGTTCTTTCAACTTACAGAGTTATCGATAATTATTGATCTACTGAAATCGGTTGATTCATCGAATCGAAGCTTATGGAATTTTCAAAATATATCCAATCAGGTGATGAATTTGATTCTGTAGCTGAATAGTTTTAGATCTCGACACTTAACAAACTCGTGTTTCCACTACTCGGCACCAAAAAACTAAAAAAAAACTTAAAAAAAAGGTTTCGTACGTCATGCGGACTGCGCCCCTCGTGTCGGTTGGGCGAGAATGGATGGTAAAAAGCCGTCGGTATTAATTAATTAATATCCATTAATCGAAATTTCAAGTTTATATAAGCTTATCGATTTATCACTGCTTATCGAATTTTATCGTGCTAACAGAGTGTAATGAGTTATCAAAATTTTTTCGATAGCTTTCGAAAAATGTGGAGCTGTCAAAAGTAAAAATTTTTAAAGGTATCCAAGGAATTTACATTTTTGAGTTATCGAAATTTATCGAGCCCTCGAATTTCACAGTTGGTCGAGTTAACGAATTTTGTTGAGTTATCGGATTTTAGTGTTTTTGAAATTCATCGAACTATCGATATGTATCAAATCATTAATATTTATCGATAAAGTGGAATGTATCGGGTCAATTCTAAGTCCTGCTAAAGTCCAAAGACCTTCTAAGATAAAAAAAAAATTTTGTTTCGTTTTAGTTCCAAAGCAGAAGATGTTCCGGTAAGTTAATTTGTACCGTATAAGTTTTGCTACGTGTTAAGTTAGAAACAGGGACCAAAAATAAGTGTTATCTCGAATTTACAAATTGAAAACGTTGTTTCATAACAGTTATTAGATGAGAAATATTTTTTCCGTTGCTGATAAGAGTTATTTCCCAACGTTTATTTTTTACGTTGCTCGATAACGGTTATTGCCCAACGTTTATTTTTTACGTTGCTTGATAACAGTTATTGCCCGACGTTTACTTTTACGTTATCTGATAATAGTTATTTCACTCTCTCACTTTTATTCATCATCTTTATCTTATTCTCCATCTCCATCTTCATCAATATCCTAATCTTACAACGTTTATCAGACAACGTAAAAAATAAACGTTGTAAAATAACTCTTATCCAGCAACGTAAAAAAGAACGTTGGGTTATATCT
Organism: Rhagoletis pomonella; assembly: GCF_013731165.1. NCBI lineage: Eukaryota > Metazoa > Arthropoda > Insecta > Diptera > Tephritidae > Rhagoletis > Rhagoletis pomonella. The sequence goes on from NW_023458564.1 coordinate 32,827,153, forward strand.
CTTATCGGCAACGGAAACAATATTTCTCCTGCATAACAGTTATCAGGCAACGTAAAAAATAAACGTTGGGTTATAACTCTTATCGAAGAAATAAAAAATATTTCTCATTTAATAACTGTTATGGAGCAACGTTTTTGCTATAAAACTTATAACTGTTATGTCCCTGGTTAGAAACCCTCTCCAAGGCTCTTAAAAACTAGAAAAACTGTCGAATTTCGACAGTAACTGGCACTCTAGTAATGTATTATTTTTCTGAGTTGGGTTGCTACCAGTTTAAAAACTATAAGATCCGCACCGTTCGTTGGATTACAAAAAATGAGGTGTAAAATGAAAGGGATTAGCCTCTAGATAAGCAGAAATGTTTTATTTTTTTGAGTAGGGTTGCCACCTGTTAGGAAAATTACTTTGTTCAATCTTAATAAGCGAAGGTATCAGTTCTGCACCGTCACCGTCAAAAGAAAATACTTAACCTCTTGATGTGCAAAAATGCACAATTTTTTTGAGTAGGGTTGCCACCGTGGCAAAAATTATAGATCTTCACTGTTCGTTGGATAACAAAATGAGATACCAAATGAAAGGGCAGGGCCTTCACATGTACAAAAACTTTAATTTTTTTGAGTAAGGTTGCCACCTATTGCTATCTTATCCTTACGTAGTACAAAGCAAAGCCAAGATTTTTTGACCACGCTAATCTCGAAAACTATTGAACGGATTTGGATGAGATTTTATTTTATATATTCTGTACCTGTGGGGGTATTATCTTTAGTGCTTATAATTTCTATAGGGTTGCCACCTGTCTAAAAACTTGCAAGATCCTTGCGTTGAATTTCAAAAAGTGAGATATCACATCAAAACGCTTGGCCTCTAGATCAGTGATGGGTACACTAACACTATCACATTTTGAGCATTTGTTAGTGTCTTTTGCAAAAACGAACGACTCGGCCATTCAATCGATTACTTCAGTTGAAACGAGAAGGTTGTGCGCGCATGATTCTGGAATTCAAGAACAGCGCAAGCAGAACACCTAAAAGCGCAAACAGTCAACGACGTAACGTAGACGTAGGTTGACGCAGACACGATCTACCTTATGGGATTCGCGTGTTAACGAAAACTCCCACCGCATGGCGGTGACGTTGCCGTTGCTTCTCTCTCTCTATCAACAGTAAATTTTATATGCTGCTACGTACGTCAACCTACGTTTATGCTACGTCGTTGACTAACTGCGCTTTAAGATTCCACAAAAACTGCGCGCTAAGGGGCGTGCAAACAACGCAACATGCCTCGGCAACACCTTATGCCAGACGGATTATTTGGTTGAATGTGTTTTTTTTTTGTTCGGCGATATAATGTGTGAGCATATACGGCGAAAAGCGTACAGTTGAGCTGTACGCGTGATATGAAATGCCCATTACTGCTCTAGATGTTCAGTAATGTGTTATTTTTTGAGTAGGATTGCGACTTTTGTTTAAATTTTAATATCTTCACCGTTCGTTGGACTAAAAAATACGGTACCAAGTGAAAGGATATGGTCTCCGAATGTGCAAAAAGCATTACTTTTTTTTGAGTGGGGTTGTCATCTATTTAAAAATTACCACCTTACATATAATACGTGAAAGCATTTTTTATTAATTACAGCAGATTTGCGCAGTTCATTCAATTAAAAAGAATTAGGTCTCAAAGCTTGGCGTTTAGATGTGCAATAAGGTTTTATATTTTCAAAGAGGGTTGCCACCTGTACGAAAAATTATAAGATGTGGGCTGTTCGTTGGGCTAAATAGCGAGTCGTTAAATGATGGGACTTGGCCTCCAGATGTGCAGTAAGGTATTATCTTCTTTGAATAGAGTGGCCACTTGCATAAAACATTATAAGATCCGCACCGTTGGTTGCATTAGAAACATAAGATGTAAAATTAAAGGGCTTAGCCATTAGGTGTGCAATAAGGCTTTACTTTTCAATAGGGTTGCCACCTGCTGTGTATACGTACTTACTATGTACACCGTCGCGTAAGCGTATAGAGCTGGGCGATAAGGATTACATGTGTAATCGATTGCATCTAGGATTACGAATACTTTAATCGCAATTTCAAAAATTATAAAATTAGGATTGTGGTAATCGTTCATCGAAGGCATATTAGATTACGATTACAGTAATCGTAATTTAAACTTTTTTAAAATTACAATTGCCGTAATCTAAGTGAATCTAAGTTCGTTCGATTAATGATTACAATAATTTTAAATTTAAAATTTTTCTAATTACAATTTTTTGAGTAATGTTAAACGAACTATGCTTATGTACAGCCTCGCGCATACAAGGCCGGCTAGTAAATATATAATTAGAGTCTTTGTTTTCAATGTTAATTTACCGTATATGTTGTATATATATTTTCTTGTGTTAGTGCACTGCATGACTATGCATATATCAAAATGTCTCAAGAAAGCCTTGATATATACCACCTTGTGGACAGTATATTTTTAAAAGGTAAGGCCCCAGAGACAAAATTTTTTAGTATGAATATTTTTTCTTTTACTTTTTTTTTAAGGACTTATGTAACACGTATAACCGCTATATGTAAGTGAAAAAAATTTTTGTCCGCATAAATAATAAATAGTAACCTATGTATGTGAGACGGAGTTATTCAAGTTTTCGAAAATAAAAAAAGGGATTTAAAAACTGTCGAAAATCAAAAGACAATGTTATTATTGTGAACCTATGTCAATTTAAAAAAAAACAAGTGCCGATTCTCTATTGTACAAGATCAACTAGTAATAATTTTTTTTTTTTAATTCTTAATCGAGTTTGGTGATGTTTGTTGCGATAAATATTTAACACCACTGTTGTTTTTCCACAATAGTTTTTTATTAAAAAAAACGGCCTCAATCTCAATGAAATTGTTGAATATTTAACACTATGCATCAGAACTGTACCGTTCGCTTAATTTTTAAAAAATGAGGCGGAAAAAAGACATAGGTGAAGACAAAGACAAAGAAAAAATAGAGATAAATACAAAGGCCAAAACAAGGTTAAAATAAAGGTTAAGGGGACAGGTTAATATGAAGATAAAGGCACGGATAAAAATAAAGATAAAAAGGATAAAGATAGGAAGAGATAAACATAAAGAGTCAAAGGTAAAGATAAAACTGAAGATTAAAATGTTTTATATAATCTTAAACTTAACTCAGGTCACCTTATTTCAACTTACCTCTCTGCAACTCAACTCAGAGCAAATCAACTCAACTGACTTTATATTACCTCACCTCACCTTAACTCACCTCAGATTTTCTGACACCAACTCACTTCAACTTACATATGTACCTGACCTTAATTCACGTCGCCACATCTCAACTCATTTCAACTTAACTCATCACAAATTTGGTGTACGATTTGTGGTTGGGCGTAGACCACGTTACCTCGAATCTTAGGTTCACTCCCATCAGTGGACGAATAACTACGTTCCGCATCAAAGCTAAATTCAACAACCTGAGCCTCATTTGTGCGCACGACCCGACGGAAAAGAAGGACGATGAAACTAAAGAGCAGTTCTATGGGCGCTTAGAGGAAGCATATATGCTGCCCCCGCCACGATGTTAAAATCTTGCTGGGCGACTTTAACACAGACAATTTTTTTTAGCTGTACTAATGTTCTTTAAGAAACATCAGCTGTTCAACGAAGACATTTAAAACTATCTCACTTTTTCGCAAGCTAAAGTTAACAGCGCTATAAACCAGATTATTTTGACTTTCTTTTTGTATTTCATTCGCTTCACTGATGGCCGTCATGACTAAAATTAAAGGAATGAAAATATCGAAATGGTCCAAATAAGTGTATTAAGTCAGTTTATATTGGTTTAACCATAGTGGAAAACTGGAGCAAATACACACACGCCGTAAAATAATTCTTGCACATTTATTTATAAATTATCCCTGCGATAGCGTTCCAGCGATAGCGTACAGTTAAGTGAATGAATGATTCGAATGCGGGAGCATAAGCGAGTGGGATAAAGGAAAATAAGCGTAAATAAATGCTTACGAGTTCTCATTGCGCAGAGTGGGGCTATAGTGGCAATGAATGCTCATTTATTTGTCGCCAAAATCTCTGCCTCACTATTATCCGCTGAAAAATGTATACATTGCTCGCTAGCTATATTATGTATGTATGTATGTATGTACATTTGGGTGTGTATATGTATGTATGCAGTGTTAAGGGGGAATGTGGCGTTTGTTGTTGAAATAAATTACGGCAGAAATGGAAACAGTCCCCGAATTGGCTATTAAGCAAATTGATTCAGTTAAATTTATCTTAATGCAATCTTTGAGTGCAACCATAGCATAAAAACAGCAACAAAACTATATTCATTAATTGTGGTAGTGGTTGAAAATGGCTGAAAATTAGTAAGCCACGTCCTAGAGATACAACAACAACAACTTTTCTACAATAGCACAACAAGCATATCTAGTTAAAGGGCTAATAAAGAAGAAAATGCGATGATAAAATTAACTGACAAACTTAGCTTAAAATAAATGTATGTATATGGTATGTATGTATGTGACATTTAAACGTGAAAATGAAGCTGTCAGAAGTTGTTCGCATAGCAGAAGGAATTACTCCAATCTCAGAAATGAACCGTGTTCTAAACGTTATTCCGCTTCACAAAACTGTCAGTAAAGTGCTAGCAGGAGGCTATCACCACTCGTTGGATCCCAGATTCAAATCTTCGGAAATATGTGAAGGTTTCCCATAAAAAAATCTTTGCCGTTTGGAGGTCGCTTTAATCTGTAGATCGATCCCCTCACTCAGGGTAGTAGTGCAGGGTAACTCAGGCTAACTTTTAAAATTTTTGACTCAGTATTTCACTACTGAATCTTTAGATTAGTTGCAAATATTTGCCACAGTGTCACCACAGAGCCCTCACCAGCTCTATACTAGAGATGCCAGATCGGAATAAAAAAAAAAACGATTTTGGAATCGATATGAATCTAAATAAAAATAATCGATACACGAAGAAATCGTCAAAAAATAAATCGATGTCCCAAGATCGACTTATAAAAATAATTTTCCAAATAACGCCTGCCATCTGACCAAAACTAAAATTAAAAATATTATTTTAAGTGATCTTTAATACATTTACACTCTCAAATGTGCATGAAAAACTACTACCGAAAGTTGTTTATTTCTCAACCAGAATCAGTGTAAATATGCGCATAAAATGTTCAAGATTTAATTTTTGAACATGAGATTTTAAGTGCTCGCATTTAATCAATTTTAAAAATTTTATGTGAAATTTTGCTCTACGCGACAAAAAGTAAGCAGGAAGAGTTTAATTATATTTACACAGTGTTTAAATTTGCACAAATTATGAGAGGAAACTAGTTACCTCTCTTTATATGCGTAACTTTAAAGAAAAAATTTGTACAGTGTAGATAATGCTCATAACGGTTTCTATATCTCGATTTATCCAAAAGCTTTCAGATAGCTAACATTTCGTAAATACTTAAAGATAATTGAGTTTGGGGAAAAAGGAGAAGGTTATTAGTTCGCCGGCATTTTAAATTTTAAATTTTTTTTTATAACTTCGGAGCACGTTAACCGATTTCTATAGTTCTTTTTTTAAAGGAAAGGTGTTACCTCACAGGTACTAATTTGGTTTAAATCCGACCATTGGATCATAAAGAATTTAACGATAATCTTAAATTTGTATATGAGAATTGAAGTCGGTTTTGTTTTTTGCTTAAAAATTACTTTTTCTCTATTAAGACAACGATATGAGCAGAAACTTTATAAATTCTTATCCCAAATGGTATTTTTTTTCGAAATTGTATTTTATTATCTGAAGAAAGAAACAATTTAGATATTTTATTTTAAGCAGTGTACTATATATACACTATCCGCTTACAACTTTGAGCTCAGAAGATCTTAAACGGCTTCGTCCCTGTCAGAGTTCAATCGCCTTTAGAAGGGCCTTAAACTGGATCATCTGAACGTCCTATGCACCCTAAAAAGACCAGATGGTACGTACACTGGCATCCCGGAAAAACCGGCAGGCTTCTGTTAGAAACCGACTTCCCGGGATATATTCCCCAAGGCTCAAGTCATACAGCAAACACGGTGAACGCTGTACGCGCAAACAGAGGCCTGACAGGAAAAATCGTCAGGTAGGGAAATGCATCGTGGGCCATTTCAACCTGTAGTGCATATATGTAAATCTCCTGATCCAGATGGATTTTACCAATGTCTGCTACAACAGAGCTCGGGCTTAAAATCTGGGCCAATAGTCACATACCATCAACATGGAGTGAAGCCAAATGAACGAAAATGGTCTTTATACCCATAGTAGGGAAAAACTCGGCAAACTACTATTATTGCAATACGTAGCCTAACTCAAGTTATTGAAAAGGCATTGTAGTATAAACAGATAGCTTTGTGTACATTCCTGGGCAAATGAGGTGCCTTCGACAATACGTCTTATTCCCAGCCTTCTAACTGATTCGATAATACGCATGTTGAAATCCAGAACTATAACAGCAGAAATAGGAGACAGTAGGCAAGCAGTAACTGCCATTCGTGGCTGTTATTAGGGGAGTCTTATCGCCCCTAACATGGACACTGGTTGTAGACGAACTCCTGGAAAAGCTAAATGGTAATGGATTCAAGGCATATGGATATTCAGATGAGTTAGTCATCTACGTTGTCGGATGGAATGAGGACATTGATTAACGAAAGACTGGTGCGCTGCAAAGGAATTGGCAATAAACCCACTGAATTCCACAGTTGTCCTATTTACCAAAAGAAGGAGTCAACTTGACTGGACCCCTTGACAGGGACAGAAATTTAGTTCTCAGAAGAGGCTAAGTATCTAGAGGTAACTCTGAACAAAAGGCTCAATGGGAACTCACATCTTTTGAATGTTACCAACAAGGCTACAAGGTGGCCTGCCAGAGACTCCATTGTAAAACTTCGGGAATACCACCCAAACTAACGTACTGGTCTTTCTTTGGTTGTTACATATGCGGCACTGGCCTGGTGGCCAAACAAGGCGGGTGCCACCTTATGCCACCGACACCGCTTCATCTGTGTGGCCATCACGGGAGCTATGCGCACCACTCCAACGGATGCCCTTGTTGTGATTACAGGCATTCCTCTGTCTATTCTGATTGAAAAGGAGGCCCGCTGGAGCGGCCTATGGCTTTCCAATGTAATCAGCATGAAAAGTGGGGATCTTTGTGGTCACTTGGAGGTGATCCCGCTATCAAGTTCACAGATATCATGCTACCGAGACTATCCTTTGGCAAACCCTACAAGGCCAGAATTCCTGAAGGAGACTGCTGTGAAGCTATAATATCTATGATAGACAAAGTGTCCCTAGTATTTTATGCCGATGGATCAAAGATGGACGACGGGAGTAGTGGGGCAGTCCTGGTTGGACCAAGATTCCAGAAAAGTCTGCCAATGGGCTCGTAACCAACCATATTCCAGGCGGAAGTATTCACACTCGAAGTGTGTGTTTGAGAATGTCTTCGGAAAAGAGAAAACGAGGCTAGAATAAATATTATGTCAGATAGTCAGGAAGCACTAAAGGTCTTACACTCATTTGGAATGATATCAAGGCTTGTGGACAGTTGAAAAACTCTTTTGAACGGCCTAGGAGCCCATAACAGAGTGACGCTGTGGTGTGTTCCTGGGCATGAAGGGATTTGAAGGCAGCGAAAGGCCTGACTATCTCGCAAAACCTGGATCCCAAATGCGCATGCATGATCCCAAGCCTTTGTGCACATCTAAAGGATACACTGCAGAACGGCTTAGGAATTGGGAAGAGTAAGATTGCTGCCCACTGGCGGAAGTCAAAGTGAATGAGACAATCAAAGAAATTCATAACCCCCTCTAGGAGAAACTCAGAAAGACTTCTTGAACTTAGCTGGGAGGGTCTTAGAACTCTTACAGGCTACCTGACAGGACACTATAGAGCTAGGGCTTTCTGTAGAGACGGACAGCAGGTTTTGTGTGCTGGTGGATGAAGCCTCAGAGCATATTCTTTGTGACTGCCCACATTTCATGAATCGCAGACTGATACTCCTTGGGGAACGATTATTTTCTCCATCCAAAATTTGGAACACGGCACCCTACAATGTGCTTAATTTCGTAAACAGCTTAATGTTGGAGTGACTACATTTAGAGTTTGGCACAATAGATCTTTTTAGGTCGCAGCGCGAGTATATCCGACGTACCAATAGCAATAATAATAATAATCCCAATAAGGTCTACGTATACAAATTTTTTTGGACTACAGAGATTTTTATATTTTTTTTGTTTTTCTTGTTTCACTCCTTAATTACTCTTTTTAGAAAAAAAATTTAGTATCGCATTTTCTTCCACACAAGGTTTGCTCGACAAAATTTTTAACACAAATAAAATTTCAAGAATCAATGATATTTTGCAGCCACTTGAATCTTGCACTTTATAATACTAAATAGAGCTGCAAAACTATCGATGGGACTATCGATAGTATCGATAGTTTCAATTTGTAACCACTATCGAGAATGGTGTTCACTATCGCGATACCATCGCAAATCTTTCATCATCACTTTTTTATTCCGTTATTCGATGAAGGTTACGTACTTCAAGAAAAATTTGTGTTGCATTTTTTGCTGGATTAAAATTGATTTAGTCAAAATTCGTAATTAGCTACAAAACTGCATACTCAAAAAAATTAAAAAAAAAATCAGATTAAAAAGCACAAATCGTTAATGAAAACAAACAAATATGTATTTATTTTGTATACCAATCTGGGATTATATTCGGTTTAAATAAGCTGATTTAAATTAAATAAATAAAGCAAATTTGTTTTTGTTTTAAAATACTACATTTTGCACACCTCAAATCTTTAATGAAAATTTGTTTAATTTTTCTAAGCTGTGTATATAGTTCGAATGCTGGATTTATATGGGTTTGGTTAAAGCATAAACCATATTTTTATAAAAAAAAAATAAAAAATTACTTTAAAAACCTTGCAAATATTTAACAAAAATTACCTTGTAGACATTTCTGCTCCCCACTGTATGTACATTCTCATTCACTCATTTTCTCCATATAAAAAAATTTTCGAACGTATTTTGTATGGAAAAAAATTAGCCACACCTTCAACAAAAAACAAAAATTGCCAAAATCATCGATAAATCCTGGCTACTTCAAACTTGCACTTTATTATAATAAAATTAAATATACTACAAAAGTATATGCTCAAACTTTTTCCAAGAAGCCTAATTAAAAAACTCGAAATTTTTATGAAACTTGAGTCGGATTTTCGGACAATAAACATTAAATACGCAAAACAAAATTAGCCAAAACCTGTTAAAGTGTCCCTCCCTGTTTTCATATTCAATGTAATTAGTGGCGTAGTAAAGATCTAATACTTTTTTCTCTTAAGATTATGCCTCTCTTACCGATAGTATCGATACTATCGAATGGTAAGACCCAAAACTATCGAAAACATCGAATGATCTAACCATCGATAGTTTTGCAGCTCTAATACTAAAACTAAATGGGCTACAAAACTGCATACCCGATTTTTTTTTTAGAAAATAGTATTCACTTATACACTGTCGGTCACTTGTATAGTTGCAGCTTTGAAATGCTTTCATTTTTTCATTATCATTTTATTCCAATGCGCGTATTGGTAATTTTTTATTAAATAAACTAGTGCAAATACTCTAAACTACAGCTAGATGTAATATCTAACTAGTTCCGAGAAAAAATTCCTATTTAGTGGGTGTATTTTTGTAATAGGTAAGAGGCTTCCCTGAAGGGCCCTGCAGTGTAGGTCCTTGAATTCTTTGGTCTTTGCTCTCTTAAGCAGTGTTGCCAGAATTGATGATTTATCTTCAAAATGAAGATGTTTTTCATAAACAATCAAAAAAATCTTCACATAAAGATAGTTACAAAAAAAAATAAAAAATCCTTAAAAAAATTCTTCACTTTGGTTTTTGGTAGTTGGCACTGGTAGGAGAAAAAAAACTTTTCGTTTTTGTCATCACTTTACCTTGCACGACAAACTTGGCGTTGTGAACTTCCCCAAGTTAAAAATTTGTTAAAAAAAGGAAAGTAAGTTTGGTTTCTAAATTTAAACCAACAAATTAAATTTTCTATAATTAACTTTATAGAAACAACATCATCATCATCATCTTCCAATAGCGAGGATGAACGCACAGATCCGGAGAGTTTTTTCTCAAATAAAATCGAACAAAACTAAAAATTCGTAATAAGCTGAAAACCACCATCTTAAGGGGTACTCTTTATACAAAATATTATTTAAAAAGGTACTGAATGTATACATGTACAATTTTAATATAAAACAAGTAAGAAAGTCTAAGTTCGGGCGGAGCCGAACATTAAATACCCGGCGCAAGTATTAAATATATGTTTTCCACCTTTCCGAAAGCTACCGCTACATGGTATATCAGTTTTGAGTACATTGGCGTCCTTAAATTTCGAAATATCGCAGTTTCAAGCATTTCTGAAATTTACCGTTATATGAAAAGCGGCCGCAATTTTAGTCCGATTTCAACAATTTTCAACGGTTTGCTTTTATGTGGCAAGCACAATAACCATACCGAGCTTGGTAAAAATTGCTAGAACGGTTAGCGAGATACATATATGTGATCACAAGTGGGCGGTGCTACGCCCATTTTCCAAAATTTTGTCATACACGTATTTCTTGGTAAAGAATTGTTGCAATCATCAATTTTGGATAAATTAGCTTCAATATTTACTGATTTATCGAAGATTTTGTATTTCTCGAAATTACCGTTATATGGGATGTGGGCGTGGTTATTGTCCGATTTTAGAAATTTTCGGCCAATTGGTATGCTATACCAGGACCAACAACTGTGCCCAGTTTGGAAGAAATTGGTGTAGCGGTTACCAAGATATACACATGTAACCATAAGTGGGCGTGGCTACGCCCATTTGCCAAAATTTTGCAATATTCTTATTTTTCGTCTAAAACTCATTGCAAATATCAATTTTGAGTAAATTATCTTCAGTAGTTACTAAAATATTGCAGTTTTCGTTTTTCTGAAAATTACCGTTATATGGGAGGTAGGCGTGGTTATTGTCCGATTTTTAAATTTTCAGCCATTTAGTATGCTGTACTAAGGCCAACAACTGTGCCAAGTTTGGAAGAAATTGGTGCAGCGGTTACCAAGATATACACATGTAACCATAAGTGGGCGTGGCTACGCCCATTTTCCAAAAATTTATAATATTCATGTTTCTCGTCTGAAACTCATTCTAAGTATCAATTTTGAGTGAATTATCTTCAGTAGTTACTAAAATATCGCAGTTTTCGTATTTCTTAAAATTACCGTTATATGGGAGGTAGGCGTGGTTATTATCCGATTTCGCCCATTTTCAATACCATCCGTCCCACGCCCAAAAGAAGTTCACGTACCAAGTTTCGTTAAGATAACTCAATTTTTACTCGAGTTATCGTGTGCACAGACGGACAGACGGACGGACGGACGGACGGACGGACAGACAGTCACCGCTTAATCGATTTCTCTTTTCATTCTGATCATTTATGTATACATTTGTCTATATCTATCTCGATTCGTTTTGCCTGTTACAAACAACCGTTATGTGAACAAAGTTATAATACCCTTGTGCACAAGTGCGCTCGGGTATAAAAAAACTCATTTTTAGACATATGTATACATTAATGGTCAGAATGAAAAGAGAAATCGATTAAGCGGTGACTGTCTGTCCGTCCGTCCGTCCGTCTGTGCACACGATAACTCGAGTAAAAATTGAGATATCTGAACAAAACTTGGTATGTGCACTTCTTTCGGGCGTAGGACGGATGGTATTGAAAATGGGCAAAATCGGACAATAAAAATTAATCAATAAATATTAAAGCTAATTTACTCAAAATTGATGCTTGCAACAATTCTTTACCAAGATAAAATTTTGGAAAATGGGCGTGGCACCGCCCACTGCTTTCAAGTCATACAGATAGGAGGTGTCAAGCCGCATTAATTTTTGTGTACCGGCCTCAAATTCAAATTTCTCTAAAATTTTCAAGATTTTCTAATGCAATGCTATGTATGTATATGCATCAATTAAGAAAAAATCCAATATTTTTTAATCGATTCACAGATCGAATGAGAATTAAAAAATGGAATCTGAAGGGCTCGATTAGCCACCATCTCTACTCTATACCGCTTAAAACGGCTATACAGCACTCGCCAGCTCTGCAGTGCTCAACAGCCCGCTATGCATACATACCTATATATACCGACTAAGTAATTAGTGTTCGTCCGATACCACCACGTACTCGTTGCCTATACTCATTAATCATTGGAGAGAATACTCTATGCTACTCAAATTATCGCTGAAAATACTCCATTATACTTGTACTCGAAAATATTCAGACGAGAAATTGATCAATGATTGTTTACAATATAACAACATATAGTGGAAGAAAGGATATAAAGAGCTGAAAAATGCCTTTTCATATCCTCTTATTTTGAAATGGGGTTACTTGAAAGTGCTGAAGCAGCAGACGCTAAGTCATGAAAAAGCTCATTGTCTACTTGCACTCTACACGATGCTTACGCAAATCATAGGCTTGCTCCACGACCTCCTCTAATTCCATACGACTTTTGTTTTCCACTTTCGTTCGCTCTTTTTGTTTTAGTCCTAGCAAAATCGATTGGTTCACTTCTTGAATAGTTTTTTCAAAAACTACAAACAGACCTACTTTCAATTCATTTCCCCTAATTTAGCAAACGAGTAAATACATACTTACACTTTCTACTCGATACCCACAAAGTACTTGTACACGCGTATCGATGTACAAAAAATACTCAGTGCTTGGTAGAGGTATTCGAGTATACATATACTTCCAGGCATTGGTAGCGGAACAGCACTACGTGTAATCCTAGCACACTCACAGCTCAGTATGAAACAACTTCTTGGTGTTATTCAGTCTTAAATATTTAGCCTCTTTCTCCATTCAGTGGACGGATTAATAGATGAGAGCCTTCTTTTTTCAGCATAATAATATTTTCTTTTCACGTTTATAGAATCAACTTTTTACCACGGAAATCTTAAGATAAGTCGTGCGAACAATGTTATTGCCAGACAAGCCGCGCTGCAGCTACTCTGCGCCATGCCACTGCGTTCATTTAAAAGCTTGCATTTTATTTGCTCTGCTTATTTTGACTTACCCTCTTTTTGTACTGAGTCGCAGAACGTTTTGCGAAACATAAAATTTCTTGAAAATATTTCGGTAATAGCCATAAATAGTTTTTTACGCGGCACAGTAAAGTCGCTAATGCCGCAATATTCGAATGGAATGGGTACAATGCTATCACTGTAGGGGGTTTCGCTGAAAAGCTACAAAAACCGGGCGAAGGCATTTTGATAGCTGTGCTTGTGTTAGTTATGAACAATGAAGTGGAATGAGCCAACTATGATCCAGCTCGTGAATAGAGAAATTGTCAGGCAAATGGCTTTGTTTTTGCAAGCAAAGCTGTTGATACTGTTGTTGTTTGTGCTTCTATAATTCAATTCTTCACATGTCATCAGTTTTTATGTGGGTTATTAAATTTTGTTTGCGCTGACGTTATACAGCGAACGCTGACTCTCACACGCGTATGAAGTGAAAAATCAGAGAAGATTGAGCTGTAGGATAGATGACAGCGATTTAAGTAGTGGGAGGCTGTTGTGAGTATTAGCACAAAGTCAGGGGTAAATTGTTTGCTTTGTCTTTTAGTTGAGTGCTTTAACGCTTCTTTGGTTAAAGTTGAAAGGGTGGCAATAATATTGTATCAAGTGTTGGATTTATTGTCGGTTGGGATTTTAGTCAAAAGTGAAAGGAGTCGGCGTTTCGATTCTCAACAGTTTTAGGCATAAATACAAACATCTCTAAATGTATTGTTGTATAGCTTTAGAGAGAAAGAGAACCGTTAAGAGCTAGACGTGCTAAATATTAAATATCGTTATTTAAAATTGAAAAGGTCTTTGGTAAATCATAGTACATATATTTGGAAGGACATTAAATCTTGGTAAGTTTTTCCGTTGAACAAAAATAAATAATAACACAAGGTATCTTTACATGTAATAAGATTGTAACAGGCCGATGTCTGTACATTATAGATATTAAAGAAAAGTTAGTATGCGGGTCTTTATTAGAGCAACAGAATAATTAAAAATATGGGTATCAAATGGGTTTAAAAGGTCACGTATTTAAATAATAAAATTTTACTTAATTCATCAGGCGCATGAAATATGTAGTAGAGCTGGGATACTATCGATAGTACCGCCATTCGATAGTTTTCCAAACGATAGTTGAAAACATCGATAGTATCGTGAGAGGTATTGAATTGAAGTGCTAAATTGCTTGAAAATTAAATAATTAATAAATTTATAAATTACTTTGTAAATTAAAGAGATTATATAATTTTGTTTAAATTTGAGTCCATAAAATAAAACTTCTTATAATAATAAAATAAACTTATTAATTTATGCGTCTGAATTATATATACTTATATACATACACTTGCATCCACTTGAATAGCGACAGGCAAAATCTGAATTTATTTTTTATATGGAAAAATTAAATTCGGATTTTGTTTGTCCCTTTTGAAGTGCAAAGAAGAAAAATTGGCTATAATAATACATTTCTAATACTACAAAACAAAAGATATTTGTTTAAATTGACAACTCATACTTATAAAAGTTCAACTGAGATCAAATACGGAGGCGCATATCAAAATCCGGACAAAGGAAATGATTAACATTTTACCATATTATAAGAAAACGAATAAAGTACTGGTCAAAATAATAGGACCACAACATTTTTAGCAGTTTTGACTATTTTTTTTTGTTTGTTTAGTGTCTACTAATTTTTTATATAAGTTGTACAAAAGATAAAAAAATTACAAAATCATTACAATTTCAAGCTTTTTAATTGGAATTTCTATAAAAATTTTGTGTAAGCGGTTTTATAGCTTATTAAATTTTTCTATAACTCAGTGTAAGCTTGTAGTTGCTAAAAATTCCAATAACTAAAATTTTTTTTTGCCGACTGAATTGTTAATTTTCTTGGATAAAAAAAAATTAATGTAATGTTAAGAGATGTTAAGAAGAGAGAAGTTTCGCTAAAACCGGCATTGATAGTTTTCAAAAATATCGATAGTGGCGACAGTTTTCAACTATTGATGCTATCGATAGTATCCCAGCTCTAATATGTAGGTATCACCATTTCATACGCAAGAGCTTTGTTTATTTTTCTTAACTATATTAGGAAGGGTTGTCAGCTTCAGCTAACATATGCGCAAATCCGAAGACAAAGATAATGCGAAGACGAGCACGAACACGAAGAAGAATCACCTAGGCTAATATAAAAAGTAATACAAATTTCTGCAGTATGAAAGGAAATAAAAACAAGTAAGAAAGTCTAAGTTCTAATATTAAATATATGATTTTCACCTTTCCGAAAGTTACCGCTACATGGTAAGCCGGGGTGTATCAATTTTGAGTAAATTAGCTTCCTTAAATTTCGAAATATTGAAGTTTCAAGCATTTGTCGAATTTACCGTTATATGAAAAGCGGCCGTAATTTTTGTCCGATTTCAATAATTTTCAACATTTTGCTTTTATGTTGCAAGCACAATAACCATACCGAGTTTGGTACAAATTGGTATAACGGTTACTGAGATACATATATGTGATCATAAGTGGGCGGTGCCACGCCCATTTTCCAAAATTTTATCATAAACGTACTTCTTGGTAAAGAATTGTTGCAAGCGTCAATTTTGAATAAATTAGCTTAAATATTTACTGATTTATCGAAGATTTTGTATTTCTTTAAATTACCGTTATATGGGATGTGGGCGTGGTTATTGTCCGATTTTAATTTGTATGCTGCACCGAGGCCAATAACTGTGCCAAGTTTGGAAGAAATTGGTGCAGCGGTTACCAAGATATATACATGTAACCATAAGTGGGCGTGGCTACGCCCATTTTCTAAAAATTTATAATATTCTTATTTTTCGTCTGAAAATTATTGTAAATATCAATTTTCGGTGATTTATCTTCAGTAGTTACTAAAATATCGCAGTTTTCGTATTTCTGGAAATTACCGTTACATGGGAAGTGGGCGTGGTTACAGTCCGATCTCGCCCATTTTCAATACCAACCTACCTTGGATAAATGGAAATCTACATACCAAATTTCGTTGAGATATCTCAATTTTTGCTCGAGTTATCGTGTACACGGACGGACGGACAGACATGGCTTAATCGACTTCTCTATTCATTCTGAGCATTTATGTATTCGTTTTGGCTGTTACAAACAACCGTTATGTGAACAAAATTAATATACCCTTGTGCACAAGTGCGCTCGGGTATAATGAATCGAAGTAGTGATACACGTCATGGTATATTCTACTTATAAGCTGATGGTACATATGATTGAAGTTAATGTGGATCTGCTTCTCTATTGCTAATTGTTATTATTTTGCAATTTAAATTGATTTATTACAATCAATACAGTACAATCAAACGAACACAGCCCGCAGGTCAAGACGAAGGCGCTGCACTGATCCTTTTTTTAATCCTTTTCAATATTATATCGGAAGCACGAATATACAAAATTTTAAAAGCCATTGAAAACTAGATATTTCGTCACACTATACTATTTTTCATGCTGCGTAAAAAAGCCACATTTTCCAGAAGCTTTTCACATGAGTTACCTTTGAAAGCTGGAGCACCGTTAGTGATTTCACGTTCATAGTCAGGCTTTTGCCCAATCAAGGGATTCCGTCTTGTAGTTTTTAAGATGTTACAAAATATTGTATTGACTACGCCAAGCAATATGTGCAACGTCGGTGGACGCACGATCGATTACGAACGATTTCACTCTATTGTTTTTGTATTACACAAAAACATACAAACATTTATGTACATAAATAAGTATGCACATTTATTGCCACTACTTGCTTAAACCTTGCCTTCGCAAACTCGAATCAATTTCTACTGGAGTGAGAAAAATGCATTACTGCAATTGTTTTCCTCCACCATAGTAACGGCACCTACCACAATACACCGAAAATCGCCATCGCCAGCAGCAACTACAAAACCTTCGCATTTATCCGGCTGACCATTGAAAAGTGTTGCAATGGGTTGCACACGGCTGGAGGGGTATTTGTGTGCGGTCAATGTAAGGCAGATAAATCAATTATTGCAGCCAACTAGTTGCAACAAGCAGAGCAGCGGACGCTCATGCCAGTCTACTACAAAAAAAAAAAAATAAATCGAAGCCAAGCGAAAAGTGTCGCAGTCAGCATAATTTGAGTTGAAACGAACAAAGGCCAAACCAACAGGACCCGAATGGGAGAGTTGGTGTGTTGGACGGCTCTTTACTGGCGACCGGAACAGCAGCAGTTGCAGCTTGGAAGTAAGCGGCTTGAATAGTAGCAATAGCAGCAGTTGCCTGCTTTCTAAGTGAAGGCAGTAAGTGGTTGGCAGAACAACAAGTGGAGTCTGCAGTAAAGATTTGAACTAGGGAAAGGACTGTGGAACGAGTATGCCACTTGTCTGACTTCCTGTTGAATGGACGTAATTCGTTTTGTGCGCGCACACTTTCGTACAAGCGTACAGGTTTGTAAATTTTTCGATCATCTGGCATGGAAAAATGCTGAAAGTGAGGGTTGAAAGGATAAACAGAGCAATGTTTGAGTGCCGTATGCGTTCAGTAAATGTTCCAAAAACAGTTGCTGTGCAGACTATTCTAGACTAAACCAGTTGTTAAAGTGTAAGTTAGGAAGCTGTAAAGGCAACAAATGCTCATACACATTTTTTGTACGAGTATACAAAAAAAAAACTTAGCAATGCAAAAATTATTTACAAAATTAGGCCGCATTCTCAAGTAGGTATAATTGTTGTTTTTCTACAAAAATTTTCATTAATCACAGCTTCAAGCTCAATCACATTGTTGAATATGTAAGTTTTAAAATTTATCTGCAGAATTAAGATTGTGTTTAAAGGGCAGATGCATTTTAAAACATACTTTGTAAAACAGGAAATTAAAAGGCAACAACAAATGTAAATGAAACGAAAAATTAAGTCTCGCACGAACCACATTCTTTGGATGATGACCACGGCGAAATTTAAAGGTCTACGATATGAGGATATGTACCTGGAATCTCCGGAACCTTAGTGCGCAAGGTCTTTCTGCCTTGCTGCTTGATGCCCCTTTGGACCTTCCGAAATCTACTACAGTTGCCATATAAAGAAACGCAAATTCGTTGTGGGGTTTTTGGTAAGACTCCGTCGCCGAGTACTGTCATTCACGACGGTAGACAGGTCGAAGAGCGAAACCAAGCTCTGCGAATGCAGTTAGAGCTCTACCCGTCTCAAGATATAAAAATCGTACTTGTCGATTTCAATGCCAGGGTGAGCTCGGAAACGATCTTTTTAGCCTTCAGGACACAACGTCCGATAACGGACTAAGGTCGATCGACTTCGGCGACGCCCGAAACTCGGTAATCTGCAGCACTAGGTTCCTGTATAAAAAAAATCCATCAAGCCAAATCGCTGTCTGCGGATCGAAGAACGAGAAACTAAATCGATAATGTTTTGATAGACGGAAGGCGCGCTGCCACGGTTTAAAACATACATACCTTCCGAGGGCCTACATTGACTGAGACCAGTATCTTGTTGCAGCCAAGATACGCTAACGCCTCTGCAGCAAACATGTGTGCCCAACAATGCAAGGAAAGCTCAACGTCGAAAAGCTGCAATCACAACAGTTGGCCAATTTATTCGCCACTCGACTCTCACACCCGCTCTTAGAGAGCGCTCTTCAACAAACCGACACACGAGAACAGTAAAAATTAAGGTTACCAGATTTTTTATGTGCGAAATCAATTCGTTAGACTTTTTTATGCTAAAAAAACAGTACTTTTCAATATATTTTTATTCAAAGAAAAATTGTGAATGTACATAAGTAACAGATAATACTTTACAACGCCAGAGTACTTGTTTTTAACAATATTTTAGTATATAAATAAAATATAGTTCATAAAAAATAAAAGTATTTTTTAACATGAGTGTAAACATGAGTGTACACATCATTGTACACAGAAGCCAATAAATTTGTTTATATTTATGGCATTTTTGAATAGCAATAATCAGATCATTTCCATCTTCAGTGTTTAAGTAGTCAAAGAATTCTATACATTTCATTTTAAAATTACTTTTAGTTTGCAGTTAAGAAATTTCAATTAGAAGCCGGTTTCTCTCTTTGCGCCAGGAAGCAAACTTTATTCTTAAGATCATCTTAGTTGCTTCGTTTGAGCGTGGTATTGAAAAAAGTACATATTTCTTCAAACTGTGGTGAAGGACTTTATCTATAATTCCTCATGGCTTAAATTAATTTTTTCAACTACGGAAAAACTTTGAAAGACTAAGAATTTGCTAAAAAGAGTATCTAACTATATGTCTTGTACGCAAAACTCTTTTACAATGTCAATAAATTGTGAAAAAAGAATTGTAAGTTATAGACAAAAGCTGAAAGTTATTTTCGAGATAACTAACATCACTCGACAAAAAACGTCAGCCTTATTTTTAAATAAATTAAGCTCCATCATACTATCGCAACTGGTACGTAACGACCCGGCGATAAGCACGCAAGTCGAATTTATGCAAAAGCAAATTGCCACATATGTATATGTACATATGTATGCAAAATAAGCTTTTTAAAGCCTTTGCTTAGAATTGCCAGCCACGATTATGACTTTCATTTTTGTTTTGCGAGGTTTTCGTTTTAAAGTCGTAAATAAGGTATTTGTAAAAACAAACATTTTTAAAGCAAGTTTTCTAAATATGAAGGAAATCGGACCATAAATACTGGTTTACCAAATATATCGACTCGACTGGGGTTATCCCTTTTCATGTACTTAATATACGTTCTAAATATGAGCCAAATCGGTTTATAAACACGGGTTTTTCAAATATATCGCCTCATGTGCCACCTATCGGATTAACTCATCTTTTATATTCCACTGTCTGAGCCCACTGTGAAGTTTCAAGTCTCTAGGCCATCGAGAAGTTGGTCAAAAATTGATTGTAAGATTTTTCCCTAACAACAATTCTGCACTTTTTATTTTGTATGAAGTAAAATTATATTAAAAAATTTTGTTTTACAATTTCTTTTAACAACTTGCGATCTACCCGTATAATTTTCTCAGTATATAGCAGGGACCCGGGCTTATTTAACTTTTGTAATAAAAGTCCTTAGAAAAAAGTTATCTTGGGACTTATATTTTATTTGAAATAAAATAATCGGTCAGCCCGAACTTTTATTTTTTTAGGCCAGCAATAACTGTTGAACTTGGCCAAATATTTTTTAAGTCCGAAATAAAAGTCCTTTCGTAATAATAAACAAACCGCTTACTCAATCAAACAAATTTGGTACCAAATGAAAGAGGACTGAAATAGCTTTAAAACAGAGATATCTAAACGAAGATTACCAACAATTTATGTATATTTTTTATAATCTATATATATCTAATACGTGAAGCCATTTTTTTGTCCACAGGGCCAATTCTTGTTCTATGAAAACGTGAAGTGAAAACATTTTTCATCGTAAAATTTTCACATAAAATTACGATTCTGTTTTCAAACGAAAATAAATTGATTTGTCAATATGTTTTTACTGTGAAAACTTTTTTTCAAACGGTTTTGTTGCTGGAAAAAGAAAAGTTGGGCATTTTTCTTAAATCCATGATCTTGTGATAAAGAATAGCATTGTCTTAAACTCACAATAATTTACCAAATAATTACGTGGTAGATGTTAATGGAAAGCCTTACATAATCGATAATCGTTTAAAATCGTATAATGAAAAGATAAAGTGAAAAAATTTAATTTTCACTGACATTGAATTTTTAATTTTCACTTCACCACATCATTGAACGCGAATTGGCCCACAGGTCATCAGATCTACACCGTTCGTTCGATTTTCAAAATCGCGGTGTCAAATAGGAGGGCTTGGCCTGGAGATGTGCAATAAGTTTTTCCTTTTTTTCTAAAAGACTTGCCACCTGTTAAAAAAAATTATTTAAACTTTTTTAATAATCAATGCCATTTGATTCGCACCGTTCGTTCGATTTAGAAAAATAAGGTGTAGTATTAAAGGACTTGGGCTTTGGATGTTTTAGGTTTTCGAAACTAGTTGCCGCCCTTTCAAAAATAAGAATTATTCAAACTATGTATTTAAAAAGCTGAAAGAGTTATTTATTGCAATATGGGTATCAACCAAAAGGGTTTCGAAAATGCTTTATTTCTTAAGTGCATGTAGGAGGGTTGCCATCTGTTTAAAAAACTCAAATTCAATTTGAACTAATGTAATTGAAATATTTACCACCATATGGGTGACAGACGTAAGAACGCAGTACTTGAAAATATTTTGAAGAACGTTGCAACCTTTTTAAAAGTCGAATTTCGTTAACTTATACGAAAATTATATGAAATATTAAAATATGGGTAACAAACGAGACATTTTCAAGGAAACTTTAGTTTGAACTAGGATATCTTTGAAGAGGGTTGCCACCCTTAAAAAATTTAATTCAAATTATTTAATAATTGAAATGAATTATTAAAAATTGGGTATGTATTTAGGAGTTACCACGTGTTAAAAAAATCAATTTCAATTTATTTCATCAGTTAAAAAATACTAAAAAAATTTAGTTTGAAAATACCTTTAAAGAGGGTTGCTACCTCATTCATAGTCGAATTTATTTATCTTATACACAAGTTATTTTTATTAAAATGTGGTTTCCATAGCAAAGAGTGCTAATATATCTTTAGTTTACTTTAAACATATAGAATATTTTTGAATATTTCAATTCAAATAATTTAATAAGTGAAATTAATAATTAGGAGATGTATGTTAATAGAACTGAGGTTAAAACGGATTAATTTCTGAACTTTATAAAGGAGAGTTGCCACGTTTTTAAAAAATCAAAGGTACCTTAATTTATCTGTTAATTGCAATATCTGTCCCAATGTCAAATAAAAGAGATTTAAAAAAAAATTTAGCTTGAAAGTAAATTTAAAGAGGGTATTTCAAAGTCGAACATTTATATTCAGTCGGAAACGTCTGGATGGGATTAGATGAAACATTTCAAATATTTAGTTAGATTTTTTAATGGGGTTGCCATCTGATTTAAAAGTAAAGACTTTTATTCTAACAAATGTTATTAAATTATAAAATAATATATAAATAGATGGCAACCTTCGTTTAGACATTTCTGTTTGAAATCTATTTCAGTCCTCTTTCATTTGATACCACATTTTTTTAATTTGGATAAGCTTTGTGTTAATTTTTACTAAAGGAACTTTATTTCGGGCTTAAAAAATATTTGGCCAAATTTAACAGTTATTACTGGCCTAAAAAAATAAAAGTCGGAATTTTTTAGTTATTACTGGACATTTCCCCTAAACTTTCGAAAAATGAAAAGAATCATGTATTCTTGTCCAGGAGGTCCAGTGATAGAAGGAACATTGTTGATAACTTTACTCTACGACAATATTTTACCCGGACTTTTATGACATCTAAAAAAAATAACTGTTATTTTTGGTCCCTGGTATATAGAGCTTTTTGCACTGATGGTGACGGTACGTAGATACCCTGCAGGGAGTGACGTTAGCTTATAAATATTTTGTACGAAAAAAGCTAGCTACTTATGGAGGGGCGATGGTCGTGAAAAAGTCAAGGGTCGTTACCTCTGCATTATAAGTCAACTAACTTGTAACTAACTTGCTTTGGACATAAAATATCAATTAATAACATTTTGTTGTTTTTTTTACATTTTTATTTATGTATCTAATTTACATTCAACAGTGCATATTTGTTTATTTGTTAACATATTCTGTAGTAGGTGGTCCTATATCTGAAAATAAAACATCAGACATAATATAAAATATCGAACTTCATTTTATTTTGCCTGAATTCGAAAAAGTATTTGAGAAGTGCAGAAAAAAATTTATTCAAAGCAGTTTTTGTATGAGGATTTTTAAATAAAAGCTTGTACAGAAAACAAACTCTCGATTGCGTCTGCATGACTCCTGGACGACTCGACAACTCACTTTACGTTGTTTTGTCATAGCTAATTAAAAGTGAGGTATTTACCGAAACCCCGGCAAAAAGCTAAAAACAAGTTGGTTATTTTTAGGAATTGATAATTTTTCACTGTAGGGTATGTATATACTTTTTTTATACTGCCGTTTAAAATAAGAGAGCATAGGGAATAAATATCTAGATGCCGAGCTACTTAGTAAAAGATGGATGCAGGTACATATTTACATATGTACATGCATATATATCTCTGATGTTAAAGACAATACAAAAACATAATCCAATTGTAGACAGTTTAAACTGCCTCAAGCTCTAAATGTTGGCCGGGCTGTGGTAGCCCCAAAGAATTCCGATTTGTTAGTCGGCCACATGTACGTACATACATATGTCCATATGTCCATGTCGCACAAACTTTTTGTTAGCTAAAGGAATTTTCTACTTAATTTAATTGGAAAAGTGTATTTTGAGGCGATAAAACTGCAATTTCGAGAGCAAAACTTTACAAACTGCAGGTAAAAACGAAACCAGAAAACGGCATTTTGCGAACACACAAATCCCAGTCATGGATTAATCACTAAACAAGGGGGAAGTGAGATTGATGACATTTGCTCAACGAATGAGTTCATCCACAATTTCACACTATCTGTATGTATTGATACGTATCCACATAGTAGGTACGTGCAAATGCTTTACTCATGTAAATATGTCTGTATCCGATTGCACTATTAAGCCAGTTATTACCACATTCGCCCATTTCGAAATCTTCATTTCTGTGGCAAATATTGAATGGGAGAATCGAATTGCATTTCATCATCAATGTGATTGTTGCTCTTAGTTTCAGTGCGGAATGTGAAACACTTCGGCATGACAAATCAATTTCCAAAACATAAATTGAATGATTGCAAGATTGGAATTGCGATGATACCGGTAGTGATGAAAGAACTTTCTAAATTGTCATGCCTCTGGGTTAAGTCAGTTGGCACAAATACATACATACATACATACATACATACATACATATACATATTTCAGATTGAGATTAAACTTATGGATTGAGGCCAAAATAAATTACGTGTAAATCGTAATGGATAGAAGATTAAAAAATAATTTCGTTACAACCATTGTTGCAAAAATATACAGAACTGGAGCATTAGAAAAACTTGGCTGCTGTGCTATATACAATCAGATCTTAGAAGAAAGCTGGTGGAACTTATAAAAACATTTCGAAAGCAAAGACATCTTTCCTTCCTGATTTTGGGCCGTTATTTTATTTGAATTGATTAAAATTTTTGGATCCTTTCGATTATAAATTTTATTTTGTTTTTTTCAAAATGTCATAGAGGAAAGCAAAAGTAGTCGAAAGTATAATGAATCAAATAAAACACTTTTTTGAGGTAAAATTTCATAACGAAAATTATATTTTATAAGCGCAAATGAAATCTCCTCTCAGAACCTTTCCACTGATACCCAAAGAAATGGTATAAAATGAGTGATGCAGGCTCAATAACAGTTTAAAAATTGCCTTTTTTCAACTTTCAGGCACCAACCACGCCCACAACGGCATCCAAGTCGAAATATTCTGGAACAAAAACTTCTTATTTTTTTTGTACTTTAACTCCTGAAAGTTTGAAAAAATTAGAGAAGATACGTACAGACAGACATACAATACCAAAACATGATGCAGCGGAGACGCGAACCAAATCAATTTAGCTCTATTCTTTTCAACTAGTGTCAATTCAAAGTTTAAGATATCGTTGGGGAGGTAATGACCAGGGAACGGATTTTATGGAAATTGTCTTTTTTCTGTTAAAGAGATAGAGTTTCCATATATACACATTTGATGTTGCCTTCAAAATGCAACTTGTGGTTCAATGTCACTACAAATATAAAGAGTAAGGTTTTGTGAGTTAAAAACTCGAAAGAAGAAACTAGTCAAAGATTCAAAGTACAAATTTTTCATATAATGAAATTAGTTCATAGTTTTTCTCTTTTTACTTGTAAAATAAACGTATTTATTGATTATTTTTCGGTTTTTGTTTTTTTAATGCCTTCTTTTGCCTTATTTGCAATTTTCAGTGCCTGTTCCTGCCTATTACGCTATTTTATTTTGCCTTTTCTAGCCTATTACGTTATTTTATTTTACCTTTTTTATAGGTTTTTAGGTTCTAAAAATCCGTTTCCTGCCTATAACCATCCTTGGATAGTCTGGGTCCGAAATTTCAAAAAAACCGGTACAGCCATTCTCGAATTTTGCGATTAGAAAAAAAGGATTTCGAAATATATGTATATTAGTAAGTAAAGATAAATATTTAAGTAAGCGTTTTACAGTCGTCATTTTTAGTACTACTTAGTATTTCTTCCGCCCCATACCGGGCATTGTGACGCCGCAAATGAACTAATGTTTGTACATATCGGTATGTACAACAAATATGATTGCAAACAATGAAATAAAAATTCGTAATTGACCAAAACAGAATATTTGACATCAAAAGATCAAATAAGATATATTAAAACAATCTTCAAAACATTCAATAGAGACGCCCCTGAACTCACAAATCAATTTGATTGGAAATTTGTTTTTTGATTTATTTTATGCTTCACTTTTTGTGTCAAAATTTTATGTGAAAACAATATGTGTTGCTGAAAAAATTTCACGGCTGTCAACAGAATACTAACCTTTAGATTCAAAGTTTTTTCTGATACATGTTATACGGTTGACAAACGGGCTCGATTATTTGCATAAACAGCCTTTATTTGCTTTGACTCATGCATTTTCCCTTTTAAAATGCGCATAAGCAGCAGAACAAATGCACGAAATATTTGGGAACTAACTCGGATCCGGGGAATTTTCGATGACAACACTAGTAAAAACGGCCAGCTTTTATCTTTTGTACAAGTTAGCAAACAAAGCAGGCGATTTTAGCGTCCGCGGTAGCCGGGTGGTAAGAGTTGCGGGCTACAAGCTTGTAGTTGCCAGGTTCGATCGTCGGTTGGAGCGATTGCGAAAATTTTTTTAATTTTTAATATTTATTTTATATTTCTTATATTAAATTTGATTTGTATATTTAATTTTACATTATTTTGTTTTCATTTGCTTTATTTTATATCACATTTTTTATTTTACTATTAGTTAATTAAAATTTTTAGAGTCGAATTTTATTAAAAAGTTAACGAAAACTAACTGAAAGCAATATAAAAAAATATAGAACTTATAAAAAAGAATGAAAACGAAATAAATGAAAATTCTACTGGCCGTGGGACTCGAACCCACGACCTTGCGGCTCGTTTATCCGCATTAGTGCCGTCTGTAAAGGTTAAATTATTATGCGCATATGTGTGCCATATTATATGCATAAGCTTTGCCGTCAGTCACAGCTTTAATGCACATACATACTAGATATGTACATACCCTGCAAAAAATTGTGCGACTAATTTCTAAAGAGAGTATTCCGAGATTACTCTCAATCGGGTACAATAGCGCATTAATTAGTCGCAACTAGTCTCATACGGGTACTAATGGAGATCAATTAGTCTCGACTCATCCTTTAAGGGTATAATTGGAGATCAATTAGTCCCCAACTCATCTCTAACGGGTACTAAATATTAACGATTTAATGATATGTACGCACTTAGTCAATGAAATTTCATGTGCGACATTGGCACACAGAGAGAGTATTCGCCTAACAAAACTGAGCATCCGGGTTCGAATCTCAACCGGCGCATATTTTTATTTTTATTTTTTAAAAGTGACTAGTCGCTTTTTATACCCGTTCGGGTATAAAGGTGAACAATTAGTCTCTTCATAGGATATGCTCGAACAAACGCGAACAGTTCATTCCATATAAAGACATCAAAAGTGGTATTAGTCGCATGCTCCTTTGCGATTGCTCCCGGAGTCATCTCGGATTAGTCCCATTTTTTGCAGGGTATGTTGCCAACAATACTGAAGGCTATCAATTTTTCTGGCGGTGTTACCGGGCGTATGAGCAACATTCAACTCAAATCTCTTTCGGGAAGAAAACCCGACGTGTGCCCCTTTTACTGGCGAAGTTTAGGTACAGGCCCTAAAAAGACTCGCACTTGGAAACTTTAGAAGATGTTATGAAAAGGCGGCTTTAAAAGTCCTTTAGTAAATTTGTATGTATGTATATGTGTACATGTGAAATTATTTGTGTATGAGGTTGCGCTTGTATATATACAGGATTTATGCAGATGCATAACTGTATCTGTGTATCTATATGTACAATCCATTTATGAAACATATCAAATTTCGTCCGTTTAACAAATGTATTTGTATGAGTAAATACACACAGGCACCCGTTCATATGTGGGTATACATTAGGGTGATCCGAAAACTGTAAAGTCGGAATTGTAATGCTCTCACCCCCTAGGACTATCCTATATCCAAAAAAAAGTATATATATTTTGAAAACAAAAAATATTTATAGTTTTCCATGTATTTTTATATGGGAAAAATAAAATTTTTTGTAGAAATGGTATAGAATTCTTGAAAATCAATATTTTTCGATCAGAAAACTCTGGTTCTCTTCAAGAGACTTTCAATAATAATATCCAATTGTTTATTTAACCAGTTTTTAATACTAACGATTTTTTATTGGCCGCCCCATTGCATTTTTCGGAGTTTTTGTGAGTTGCGATGAAAAAATGGTTAAATAAAAAAATTGGTATTATTACTGGGAATCTCCTGCAGATGAACATAGTTTTCTGGTAGAAAAATATTAATTTTTAATTATACCATTTCTACGAAAAGTTGTTTTTTCTCCATATAAAATACATGGAAATCTTTGGATGCTTTGAGCGACCTCTAAATATTTTTTGATTTCAAAATAAAAAATAGGGTAAATTTTTTTCGGTATAGAACAATCCTAGGCGGTGAGAGCATAAAAATTCCGACTTTACTTTTTCACATGCATTTTTGGACCACTCTAGTATACATACGTACATACATACCAGGGTAGCAAACTCATTCTTGAGAATTCCCCGATTTCAACAATGAAATTCCTTGATTTTGCCCGAAATTTCTTAAAATTCCACACCCATAGATATTTTCGTAGTTGCAAAAAAATTTGTATGTATTTTGATACATTGCTTGTCTTTCTGTACATTTTATTTTTAAAGGTAATTAATCTATGTAGTCATAAACCAAACCAAACGTTTATAAAGTTAGTCAACAAATAAAGAATAAAAAATGTCTATATAATAAGTATTTACATACATACATACAGTGGTCGAAAACATTTCCATCGACCAAAGTTTTCACGAGTGTCACAATTTTCGCTTGTTATTCAGTTTCAGTTATTTTTTGTTTTAATATACATAGGTAAGTCTTTAACGATACCCTTATAAATCCAAGTTTCAAACATTGTGCAACATTAAAAAAAAAAACATTCAACAAACCTTTGTAAATATTTCGAGATTTTTTATAAGATTTTCTAGGAATATTTTTGGAAGTTTTGTATCCCACTCAATTTTAGTAACTTCATAAAGTGCAAGTTTTAAGTAGCTAAAAATTTTTGTTTTAGAATTTTTTTGCCAAGTGTTGCGGTTTTCTTCCATATAAAAATAAATGGTGTTTATTCGTTATATGAAAGATAATGCGACAAAGAAAATTCTAACAAATCAACGATAATTTGCATAATTTGCAGGGTTGCATAATCAGTACTTTAGTTGCAGTTGCATTTCTTAAGCAACTTTTTTAACTTATTATGAAATTAGTGAATCAAAAAAGAAAAAATTAGTTAACGCCTAATTCCTCACAAAACAAAAAAATAAATCCTCCCCCAGTCCCCACGTAAACTGAAATTCCCCACAAAAAACAGTAATTTCCCGATTCCCCACGCAAACTGAAGTTCCCTGCAAATCAAGGAATTCCCAACGAGTTGGCTTCTCTGATACATACATACATATAATATTCCAAATCGAAGAAAAGCAAAATAAAGTAAATGTAGAGCAACAATAGCGTTTACAATGGGAAAGCAACCAAACAGTAAAAGCAGAAAATGGCTAACGATATATGGCGACACAGATAGTAGCAGGCCGCTACTTTGCTTGGTGAACTGATGCTTCCCTGATTTTTGTGTGCGGGGTTTGTTGGGTGGCCTGCATTGTTTCCTTTCAAATCTGCCACACAGTTAGCGCAACGGGTCAATTTACAGACAAAGCGGGCATGCACACACGTATACGTACGCATATCAAATATACATACATACATCCAAAACTTTGTTTGTTCATATAGATCAGAGGTTCCCAAACTTATTTTTCTCGTAGACCTCTTTCAAAACTTTACCGGTTTCTGTGGACCACCTGCTGCTCATTTCCAACATATTCCCAAAGCTCATCAAAAAATGTGAAGATTAGATCTAACGATGTTAATTTGCATGGCGAGTGAGTTCCAAAACTAAACTCGGAGTGGCAAAAATAAATATAAAATATTTTCTTGTGTTCTATTTATTTGTGATTACACACTTGCAAGTTTTAAAAAACAGAGCTCGTAAAGCCATCAAAGTACTATCTCCCTCTGAGGAGTTATATTTTTTAATAGCACTCCATAAACTCCTCACATGTTCGGCTCACTCATGAATTTGCGTGTGGCGTATTTGTAAAATAGTTTACTTGTGTTAATGGCATAATTCTTATTTTTATCGCTCCGAGTTTTATAGCCAAATTCACAGTGCATAGTTAACTCAGAATCGGCAGTTAACTACAGATTTTCAGTACAAAAATCTGAGTTAAGTAAGCACTGTGAATTGGGCCCTTTAAGTGATAAAGTAAAGAGTTGTCATTTGCCACGTGAAGTGACCAGTCAGCAGCTCAACAAGTTGTCTGCAGTCCCGTCTTCTCAGTGAGAGCAAAAAACTAGATATACCTTCTGATATTGAAGGCAACATGAGTTTTTCCCACCTGCATCCCTTCGATGGCTCTCAGTCATTGCTGAGCGGAGTTTTCATCAAGTTTCTGATGGTGGCTTCGATGATCGGAGTGGGGAGTGCTACAAACTGGTTGCGGATCGAGGAATGCCTGGTCTAACTAACTGTGGCCAAATGGTCAGATGTCTCATTGCCAGGCACTCCCGAGTGACCTGGCACCCGGAGTAAAGCGAGCTGGTTATGTTTGCCAACATAATTTAGTCGAGACTTGCATTGTCGAACTAGTTTGGAAATACTTAGATAGAGGGCTGGCCAATGTCTTAAGTGCAGCTTGACAGTCACTGCAGACACGTAAACTCCTTGGAAGACCGAAGCATATTCCCCAATAGAAAGGTGATGCTTATCCCCATTAACTTCGAAAAATGCCCCAGATCCTGACCCTGAGTCAGTTTTGGAGCCATCAGTTTCGACAATGTGAGAGTTCGGGCTCAGTGCTGGAATTAAACCAGCATTCCCCCGCAGGGAACTCAACATAATAGAATGTCTTCAAAAAAGGTACTATCGTATAGCATTGAAAAAACACAAGTGCACAAATATCTGCAGCCAGCGATTTCCGCCTCGCCTCACTCAGTGTTATACCAACATCCGTTTCTTTTTAGTCTGCAGTGACGGTAAGCGCAGCAGTGCGTCAAGTGCACTATACACCACTCAAAAAATTAAAGTTAAATAAAGAGGCTATCAAGCAACCCTTTTTGGTTATTTACTGTCGAAACCAGATAAATTTTCGTAGACCCCACTCACAAATCGTGGACCCCATTTTTTTCACGCCAACGTAGACCCCAATGGAGTCTGCCGTGGACCCCTGGGGGTACACCGGGACCACTTTGGGAATCACTGATATAGATGTAGACTTGTATGTAACTGGTGTGAGCACGACGAAAGATGCAAGGCAATGCCAGAGGAGCATACCACAGCCGATGAAGGCGCTATCAATCGATGGAGCTGATGGCGATTGCGATAGTAGAGACAGCAATGATGATGATGGCGATGTGACCGCAACGGTTGAGCTATTTGGAACGCACGAATGAAGCTGCAGATAATGGTGGCGCGGCGAAGAGACCAAGCATCGGCGAAGTTGAACGCGACCGCAAAGGTAATGATGATAACAACCATAATGATTGAACCAATGAAAAGCTGTAGCTGTTGGCTTGAAAACGGCCACAGATGCCTCGAGTCGTAGTCGCATGCATTCCACGAAAAAATCCTTCTACGTTTTTGTATACATGGACATGCACAGACATGGAGTTATTTTGATTGTACCTATGTATGTGTGAACATCTATGTGCATTTAAGTTAACATGGTACATATACGAATGTTCATATGTATGTAAGTATGCGCTTATTCGCGATGTTTTTGCACTTTATTTTGCGAATGAGGATGCCGACATTGTTGTTGTAAATAAATTGTAGACCAACAAGTAAAGATGTACAAGTTCGGGCGTAACCGAACTTTATATACCCGGCGCACGCATTAAAAATCGTTTTTCTCCTTTCTATAAACTAAATACATGATAAGCAAGGGTGCTTTGCCCGATTTCAAACAGTTTCGGAAATTGCTATATTAGTGTTATGGAAATAATTGGACCAAGTTTTGTGGAAATCGCTAAAGCGGTTACTGATATAAAGGGTGATTTTTTTGAGGTTAGGATTTTCATGCATTAGTATTTGACAGATCACGTGGGATTTCAGACATGGTGTCAAAGAGAAAGATGCTCAGTATGCTTTGACATTTCATCATGAATAGACTTACTAACGAGCAACGCTTGCAAATCATTGAATTTTATTACCTAGAAAAGTTGGCAGAAAATCCGCTTTTTTATCGACAAATTTTGTTCAGCGATGAGGCTCATTTCTGGTTGAATGGCTTCGTAAATAAGCAAAATTGCCGCATTTGGAGTGAAGAGCAACCAGAAGCCGTTCAAGAACTGCCCATGCATCCCGAAAAATGCACTGTTTGGTGTGGTTTGTACGCTGGTGGAATCATTGGACCGTATTTTTTCAAAGATGCTGTTGGACGCAACGTTACGGTGAATGGCGATCGCTATCGTTCGATGCTAACAAACTTTTTGTTGCCAAAAATGGAAGAACTGAACTTGGTTGACATGTGGTTTCAACAAGATGGCGCTACATGCCACACAGCTCGCGATTCTATGGCCATTTTGAGGGAAAACTTCGGAGAACAATTCATCTCAAGAAATGGACCGGTAAGTTGGCCACCAAGATCATGCGATTTGACGCCTTTAGACTATTTTTTGTGGGGCTACGTCAAGTCTAAAGTCTACAGAAATAAGCCAGCAACTATTCCAGCTTTGGAAGACAACATTTCCGAAGAAATTCGGGCTATTCCGGCCGAAATGCTCGAAAAAGTTGCCCAAAATTGGACTTTCCGAATGGACCACCTAAGACGCAGCCGCGGTCAACATTTAAATGAAATTATCTTCAAAAAGTAAATGTCATGGACCAATCTAACGTTTCAAATAAAGAACCGATGAGATTTTGCAAATTTTATGCGTTTTTTTTAAAAAAAAAGGTATCAAGCTCTTAAAAAATCACCCGTTACATGTCTGGCAAGTTTTAATACATTATTTTTTTTTGTTATTTAATTTTGGTTATTTCAATAAAAAAATATAGTTCATTCTTCAACAAAACTCGTGTAAATTAAAATTTGAAATATTTACAAAAAGTTCAACAAACCTTAACCTTTCGATTTTTTAGAAAAATTCTACGTAGGTATGCAGTTTTGTAGTTCATTGAATTCTAGTAGAATGAAGTACACGTTTCAAATGGCTAAAAATTACCGTTGATTTTTTTTTAATTTTTTTTTGTCGAAGGTGTTACGGCTCTCTTCCATATAAAAATAAAATGTGTATTTGTGAATTGGCTTAAGTAGTTACTGATTTAACGCAGTTTTCGTATTTCTGTAAAATACCGTTTTGACTGCCCGATTTAAAGAATTTTCAACATGTTTCTTAGTGAGACCAAATTTAATGTGGTTGCTAAAGCGGGTACGGAGATGCATCATTTTAACACAAGTGGGCGGCGCCAGGTCCATTATCCAAAAATTTCATTATTGTCTTATTTTATGCGAAATTCTACTTCACATTCCAATTTTCATCAGTTCGGATCCAATATTTGCGGAAATATTGTGGTTTTCACATTTTTCAAAAATTCCAGTATATTGGAGATGGGCGAGGTTATTTTCCGATTTCAAAGGGCAACCTATATATATGCAAAATTTCGATAAGATATTTTATATTTTATTCGATTTATCGTGTGCACGGACAGATAGACATGATTTATTGATTTCTCTTTTCATTCTGAGCAATTTGGTATATACATACACATGTACATGAAGATATGTCTATATTTGTATTTCTCGATAATACCCTGGTGCACAAGTGCGCTTGGGTATAAAAATACATACATCTGCAAAATAACAATTTTGTACCATTACTTGGGCATGCATGTGCACCTACATATATACACATATGTACATACATATGTATGTATGCGTCTTGCTGACTTATAACGGTTTTCGTATTCTCTTCCCAGCGCTATTATTTATAAAGTAAGAAATCAAGTGCATACGAAATTCGAACTTTTGGCATTGTCCTTGCTCTGCTCTTACAAATTCCCCTAATGGGCCAATGGTTTTTGGTGGTTTCAAGCTGATATCGAGTGTCCTTGCTTTTGTTTGTGGCAGTTCTACAACTAATTGCTTCTGTGAGAAATTTGAAACTTTTTAGTTTTGTTGCGCTATATTGCAATTGGTCAATGATGGTATGATCAACAATTAAAATACTTGTTTGGAAACATTCTCTCGAAATAAGATATTATGGAATTGATATTAAAAGTAGCCTCGCCCATTTCCAAAGGGCATTCTGTTGAAACCATTGACTGTTTTGCAGCCAAATATTTTCCGATCACCCTTCATCACAAAAGCTTTCATATACAGCCATATGTAGCACCAATCCCGATTGAATGTTTTAAGGCTAAGGCAAGCCTTAAATTACTCCGTAAATACATTTACGGTACAAATACGGTAAATACAAGAATAAAAACCGCTTACCATGCATTTGAAATTGCAAAAGAGGTGGGATAACATACACCCCTTTCGAAAAAATTTCAAACTTTTTAATTAGATTTCTTAAAACGATTTTCAGTAGGTTGGGAATTTAAGTAGAAATTTCAGCCCTTAACTTCTCGAATTGGAAGGCCCCCTAGCATTTTAGTCGTGTTTTTGACAGTGCAGGACATCGGCAGAGAAGATGCTCCAAGGTTGCCCTGGTCTCCCGCTCACGACACTTCCTGCACCTGTCCAGTGCATGAGCAGCCACCAGGATATGCCCCGTAAGCAAACCGGTAATAACTCTGCAGTCTTCCTTTGATAGCCGTAGCAAGCAGCGAGTATATTTGCATCCGCCTTTTTTGCACATAATTTTTGCCGTTTTGTAAGTGGTTAACTTATCGTCTACTTCGTTCAACAAGTGTGCAAGTGGTCTACGAGTTTAGTTTGTCTGTTCGAGAGTCAGACTGTTGGCGTTCTTGGCATTCTCATTTACTATGTCATTAGACTCTATTCCCTTGTGGCCTATCACCCAATAGATATGCAGCCTTCTCGCGGCGACTAGACTGTCAATGGATTCCCAGTGCGAAGAACGTTTATGGATGAAATATTTAATGAGGTAACTGCCTTGACTGCCGTCTGACTCCTCTACGTATAGGTTTAATTTTAACTTGATTGTTGTTTCGGTGTAGGCTAGCTCTGCTGCTGTCCTCATTGCGAAAACTTCTGCTTGAAATATGCTGCAATGGTCAGATAACCTTACTGCCCACCTGACATTCAGTTCTTGGCAGTAAATCCCGGAACCCACTCCCGTTACCAATTTAGAGCCGTCCGTGAAAATGCTTAGGGATATACCTCTAGGTTTCATTCCTTTGCGTCATCCCTCCTCCTCAATCGTTGTGCGACATTTTCGCTCCCACTTAAAGCTAGATGCCATGTAGTCCATGCTGATTGTGTGAAATTGAATTCCCATATGGCTGTCAATCTACCTGCGGATTTAGCAGCACGGTTTTCCGTGAATAGGTCAATGGGCCGTAAACTAAAGACCATTTACAAAGCAGCCATTGGAGTGGACCTCAGCGCTCCCGTGATGCTCAGTATCGCGAGTCGCTGAACTTCTTCATTGGCCCGAGGTATAATGACTTTGCTGTGTAGCACCAATGCACCAGAGCAGGTGACAGACCCCAAGTGACTCCCAGCGTTCTTTTATATGCATAAAGGGCATTACTGGCCTTCTCCACAATTTCATTAACATTGCGCTTCCAAAGCAGCTTACTGTGCTAAACTACTCCCAGATACTTTGCTTTAATCCGCAATGAAAATAGCAGGTTTTTCGCCTCATGATTCGATGCTTTTCATAATAGCTTTACTTGAGACATTATTGAATATTCCGGAAATATCCAAAAACATCCCTAGAGCATATTCTTTGTATTCTAAAGTGCAGTCTCCGTCACGTCTCCCACCGACGTTTGGGCTGATATCCCAGCCCGCGCTTCTTCTTCGTCGACCTCCCTTCAGAGTTTATTTCAGGCACTCTACCCATATCGTTTTATACTTACCGCCAGGTGCCTCCTAGAAATAGCCTAAGTATGACCACCTCAGGCCCCCTTGGTCGAGCCCGTACGGCCTGCCAGTAGACGAAGGAGGAGAGTTTATACCCCAGCCTTAGCTAGGCATAGGAGCAAGCCTAGCTTGCCATAGCGGTGTAAGCAGCGATGCTCATTACCCAGTTGGCACCCGCTTGGAGGATATTCTAGGAGGATTTTCGCCGACCAGGACTTACCATGAACTGTGTCCGATGATAAAGAATATTTGTTTTTATGACTCCTTACTTTAACTCGTATTGGAGAGCCCTTCTACGAAGGGAAATATGATCCTTTCTGATAGTTTTTGAACTCATAATGAGAGTTACAACTCAGATTCCTGAGACTTTTGTAACTCTAAAATGAGTCCGAATGTTTACGGCGCTGCGATGTCGAACGTACACATCGTCATATAAAACGTTTTTCTACTTATTCGCATGGTCAACTCACAGCTTGGTATGCACTAAAGTCCGACCGATTGTTCGACTTCGGCTCCGGATTGCCGATTAATCGGCAATATTTTCATATTCGGTGACTCATCGCAGAAACTAGCAAAAAAACATGGGTATTCGCGGTTTTTTCAAAATCTTAAAGCCAAAGCAAATTTCTTTTGCACTAAAGTTAAATGAATATTATTTGCGATGGATATCCTACGAAAAATTAAGGATAATTCAGATATCTTTCGAATCCTTCCATAGAATATTTTAATTTTTATCTCAAGTCACTTGGTTATGATGACACAATGCGAATTGGAGAAAAATTAGATGGTTTAAACCTTACCCAAGCTCACCGTGATATTTTGAAAAAATCCGCTCCTTTCAAACTGACTTGCCAAGGACTTCTGCTAAGATAAGAGGTGGCAAGTCCTTACTTTTGGAATCAGTACGTTCAAATCGTTCGACATTTGAAAGTTTAATTCCAGGATACGATGGAATATATTTTTTAGATTTTATGAATTTTCATCAATCAATTTGAATGATCCTTCCAGGCTGCCAGATACCATATATTGAATTTTGGTCATCTGATTTTAGGACAACATGCAACATATGTATTTTCGAGCAGTCGGCTCTAGGACTAATTGCCTTAGCATGTTTTTTAAAGTGGTTGTTGTATAATACATATAATTATACTGTAGTCTGGTCATTTTAAGCGTTTATTTAACAATCCTGTGATAATAACCCGAAGGATTTTGGGAAATCCGTCAAGTATTCAAGGATAATCGTAACAATATTTTGACTTTAGCGTAAATTCAGCCGGCGAAACATGGTATTATGTAGTTGTAGGTTCCAGCATAAAAAGATCCATCAAGCTGTATGGTTGTCTACAGATTGAGCAAATCGATCTTAGTATTTTAGACGTACGTACCTACACTCCGAGGGCTAAACACCGACTCGGACCACATCTTGTTGCAGCCAAGATACGCTCCCTCCTCTGTACAGCATAAAATGTGCACCCAACAATGAAAGGAAAGCTCAATTTATTCGCCACTCGACTATCACACCAGCCCTGTGAGAGCATTCTTCAACAAACCGATATACGCGAGCAGTTGAACTACGTTCCCACGACAGTCGGGTCTGCGTAACCGGAACGACCCAGAATTATATTTGGCCAAGGACTGTCACTCCAGCAACACTCCCCAAAAACTCTTTGGGGAACTTGTATGCTGCTACAACAACAACAACAGCAGTTGAACTACATTTCTCGCTCAGAAACTGCAGAGAAAAAAGATGCCGCCGACATCGCTACGCTACGATCGAACGCAACGCAAGCCATGTGGGACCGTCATAGAGAACTGAAGAGGGAAGCGAGACGTATTTTCCGCCATAAGAAGAGTGAGGCCGAGCTTGAAATGTTGGCCGACAGGAAAACGCCCGAAAATTTTATCAGAGAGTTAGGCGACTTATAGAACATTTCAAGACCAGGGCGACCTTTTGACCGATGTCCAGAACGTATTTAAATTATGGAGGGAAACCGTTTTACTCTACTGAATGGCAACAGCACTCCCATATAACGGTAGTTTTCAGAAATACGATATTCTAGTCAAGCTTACTTCCTCAAAATTTACATTTACAATGATTTTTAGGCGGAAAATAAGAATATTAAAATTTTTTGGAAAATAGGCGTAGCCCCGCCCACTAACATGTGCATATCTCGGTAAGAGCTTCACCAATTTCTCCTAAATTTGACACAGTTATTGCTCCTGGTAAAAGATAACAAGGACAAAATTTTTGTTTGAAATCGGACTCATCCCATATATGTATATACATATATGATTCGAATATGTGATTCCAACAAGTGCTACTTTGGACTGAGTAGGCAATTCAGGAGTGAAGTCCACTCTCGACGTTCGAAAACCATACTCTATAAGTCACTCATCATGCCCGTGCTGGTATATGGCGGAGAAGCATGGACAATGAAAACAGCCGATGAGGCGGCGTTTGGAATATTCGAGAGAAAGATTTTGCGGAACATTTACAGGCCTTTACGCGTTGACGATGGCAAATACCGCAGACGGTTTAACGATGAGCTGTATGAGCTTTACAAAGACATAGACATAGTGCAGTGAATTACAGCGGCTCCGCTGGCTT
Source organism: Rhagoletis pomonella (assembly GCF_013731165.1). NCBI lineage: Eukaryota > Metazoa > Arthropoda > Insecta > Diptera > Tephritidae > Rhagoletis > Rhagoletis pomonella. The sequence continues at coordinate 32,865,473 of NW_023458564.1, forward strand.
GGCCATGTCGTTCGAATGGACACCGACGCTGCAGAAGAAGAAATTACGTGACGATTTTGCTGGGAGGGCCACATTCAAAGAATTTGCCACGGGCATCGGATGATATACATAGTTGATCGATAAGGTCGTTCATTACCCAGAAAACAGTTCGCCAGAAAACAGCAACGCCGTGCGCAGGAAGTTAATGGATGATAGTAAAGTGGCATATGCATCAGTAGCCTTAAGAGGATCACTAACAGTAATTTTGAAAAGTGGGAAAACATCTGTACAAAACATGTGCGCAAGGAATATGTATAAGAAAATGAAGGTTCAACTCGAACATCGACTTCTTTACACACATATTTACTTATTTTTTGTTTGTTTTGCTAAAAACAAACTAAACGTAAGTCACTTCAAACATAAGAAGATTTCTAACTCTATCGAAGCATTCAAAGCGCTATTCAAATTAATTTCAATTCGATTTCATTAAACTTTAATAATACCTAAGTATGTAAATATGTATACTATTTATTCTAATCTCTTCGGCTTCCACACACTTAACCCAACGCTATGTTAAGCGTTAAAAATATATTGCAACTTAATTGATTTCTCATGCCCCAAATTTGGGCGTAAATTTTGAGACTCCTCTGCACTGACCTAAATATGTACACTGGCGGCAGAAACAATAGACTCGTCGTACTTTGAATAGTTTAGGCTATATTTCTTTAGTTTATTTTATGTTTAATATTTTTTTTTTTGTAAAAGCCTAAGTAGTTATATAACAAACACCATATAAATCCGCTTTTCAAACTGTGAACAAAAACTAATAAAATTCGAAAAATGTTCACCAAATTTTCACACTTTCTATTCAAAATGCCGTTGATTTTTAAGATTTTTTTTTTTTGCTGACGGTGTCACGTATTTTTTCCCATACAAACAAAGTGTGCTCGAAAATTTTTTATATGTATAGAAGAGAATGCCTAGCATCGTCAATAAAAAAATTGTCAAAAATCAACGGCATTTTCTAGCCACTTGAATCTCACACTTTATTATATTCAAAACTGCATACCAAAACTTTTTCTAAAAATTCCGAATAAAAAGTTTGAAAATTTGGTGAAAATTGGTCGAATTTTTATAATTTTTGTTCAAAGTTTGAAAAGCGGATTTACATGATGTTTGTTGTATAACTACCTAGGCTCTTATAAAAAAATATTAAACATAAAATATACTAAAAAAATATAGCCAAAACTCTTAAAAAATAAGGCGAGTATATTGTTTCTGCCGCCACTGTATGTATGTATGTTTTATGGGTAAACACATTTAGCACATGAATATCTATGCACATAGATATGTTTATACAAATGCAAATACTCTGACCCAGTGCTGCGACAAATGTGTGCCATAAGGTTGTAGACTTTCAAATTACGTTGTTACATAAATAAGATTTTCGTATGATAATATTGTAAAAGCACATACAGATCAACATACTTGTGTGCATAGAAACACACATAAGCACAAGTACGACAGCAATTAAGTGAATTAAGTGGCATCATTTAAAGCAACGATTAAGAAAGCGTTTGAACCGCGCTCCTTTGGCGATACTCCTATGTTAATCCCAAATTTAAAAGCGTTACGAAATTAGAAATACGAGGCATCTTACCCTATTAACATATGAACATATTTACACACAAACATGTGTGTGGTACGTATGTATGTAAATATTAAATTTTAATGGCGCTTATAAAATTGTTAAGGACCGGTGTTGGCAAAAAATGTGTCTACTGCAAAACGCGTTTCATGACATACACACATACATATGTATTTATGTACTTACCTGCAGAAAAAAATGTATCAATTGATAAAAAATAACCAACTTGTAGGTAACTTTTTTGCAGGATTTCATAAAGTACGTATATAACTTATAGTTAACTACGAAAAAATCTAACTAGAAATTAGTAGAAAGGTAATGTAGGAGCTATGCAGATGCAATCGGGAGTTTGTTTTCTTTAAACAAGTTTCTATTTAAATATCCTCATACACATTTTACTTTGAGTATACTTTTCTTCTGCCCTTCACAAATACTTTTTCGAATTCAGGACAAATAAATAGAAGATAAAAATTTTATATAATCATTTTGAAGTTATGTCTGACGGAGTTCGAATATGGCATCACCTACAGCAGAATATGTAAACAAATATATAATGTTAATAAAGTAAATAAATAAAGAGGTAAAAATATTAAAAAAAAAATTATTTTTGATAGTTTATGTTTAAAAGAAGTTAGTTACAAGTTAGTTGACTTAAATATAATGCAGAGGTAACGACCCATTAATTTTTCACGGCCATCGCCATATAAATATAGTTAGCTTTCCACAAAGAAAATATACAGATAATAGTGACCTTTAGTTAATTCCTAATCAACTTCAAGTTAACTTATAGCTAGATAAATTTCCTGCAGGGTCACAAAACATATATGAACACATATTTGTAAATGTAAAGCATCAGCGAAAGTAAGCGCTCGAGAGAGCCAACATACTTTGTAGGAAGCTTCTAACAAGCTCCGTCAAGAGTCAATGCCCATATCATCGCGGAATTAGTGCAACCTCCGAGTATGGCGCGCATTTAAAATGGTATTTGAAGAGTCAGCATTTGGATGTCGGGCTTCCTCCAATAGGCAGCTTGATGAAAGAGGCAGCTAACCAGCCTTCAAGCTAGAGACGATGCAAAGCAAGTGACGAAAAACGAAGCGCTGCATTCCTAACATTGAACGTTGGAGGCCTCTTGTCGAGGAAGACTTCCACACTACTCAAATCCATGGCTGCTTTGAAGCATAGCCTTCAAAGATTAAGCATGATAGTGACCCGGAATCTTATTATTGCGGAATCGTCGTTATTGAATATGTATAGCAGACATTTGTATGTCCATTTTTAATGTTTCCGTGCATCAGCGAACATAACTGCCTAACCTAAAATAACTTTTCCAGGAAGAAATAATGACAGAAGTGGTAAAATGTGTACATAAGAGGTCAGACAAAGACAGAGGCGAATAAGTGGTATTTATGTAAATCTATTTAATACACCAGAATCAATTTTGACGGCAATAGCAGGTTCTTATCGGGGTAGCTTTAGTGGGTATAGAATCTCATCCGGACGGGGTTAGGACTTTCATATAGAAATTGTATTCGGTAAGCGAAGAATTATGCATGTTTGTAGCAGGCTCGACATAATATAAACTACGCCTACGCCTCGCCGACGCTTATGTGCATACATATTGAAGCGCGATCTGAAATACCTACGTAAGTAGAAATGTGCCTCAGTGACATCCAGAGAGTATGTTTGTATCTGAAACTTCTTATTTACATATACAGTAACAGGTACACCCTGCTCCCCTTAAATAGTCTATTTATTTTTCTGCAACTTCACTTGTTTGAGTCACTGTATACTTACGAGGTGTGTTCCAAAATTAAGGTGATTTTTTTAATTTTTCGGCATATGTATGTTCGATCTCCAATATTTATTTGATTTTTTGTTGGTACACTCATCCCAGCATCAAGTGTATAGCATTATTTGTGATCGGCAATTTTCAGTTTTGGCTCTTCCGGGCTCTTCCATTGGGACAACTGAGCTATATTTTAGACCTCATAACCATATACCCATGATTCGTCACCAGCTGTGATACTCTTGAGCATTCAGGATCATTATTGAGGCTATTTTTAATAGCTTTTGAACGATGCTCATTTGTCGCTTCTTCTGCTCAAAATTAAGCAGTTTCAGGACAAATTTTTCTGTCGCGCGTTTCATGCCCAAAGCAACGGGAAAAATTGCATGGCACAAGCCAACCGAGATGCTGCCGACTTCATACATATGGTGATAGTGATAATTCTATTTCACTACCACTAAGCAGACAGTGGTAGTGAACTTGTTAATGTACTAAATTCTTGAAAATTTCGATTTACTGCAATTTGCCCTACGCTGTCTTTCGCCAAAAGGAAAGACTACCAATTACACGGTGTTACACTGATCATCAACTTTTTAAGTGACCTAGTACAGGTCATAGGGCTGGTCCAGTAATTCACGAAACTGAGTTTAAAATTTTGTAACACCCTCAAATTCTCGAATTATTCTTAAAAAGCCTTTTATACAGGACTTCCCGCACTAACAGTTTTTTGCTCGGTTATTTTTTACCCAGTTGTAAATTTTAAGATGGCTTTAGAATGAATAATATTTATACTATTTAAAGACTTTTGTGAGCACATTTTAAATATGCGAAAAATTTTAGGAACAAATCTGAAGTGCACACCAACTTTTATTGTTTTTCCAATTCCACAACATTTTTTGCTAAAATTTCAAAGAAAATAATCCTTTTCAGTTATTACTTCTAAAAAATAATGTTTCATTCCAAGTAAATCTTGAAAAATTCGGATGCTATGAATGCTCTAAAAAATTTCTAAAATCACTTCGATGTAATTTCACAGAAAATTTGAATCAGTTGGACGAGATTCACTTTCAGGTTTCAATAGTTCGTCTAGAAAAATATGAATTTGTCTCTTTATAAAAAATGTCATAACTTCACAATGTTTTAATTGATTTTAATGAATGCACCTAGTTTCACTCCGAATTAAACACTATTTTCGAAGTTATGACAATAAAAGACTGTTTTCTTTTGAACAAAAAGTTTTAGAGGTGGAATAAATAAAAATTTGGTGTAAATTTTAGATTTATTCCAAAAATGTTCAACATATTTACAGTGTCCTCACAAAACTTATTATGGTGTCGACGTCGATGCCATTTTTTCATCAAAAAATATCCCTCATCAGTCGAACTCCGGCTTCGCTGACCACAGTAGTTTTGCGAGGAACACCTTTCCGAAAAAATACTGTGTTCAGCGTAGCTGGCATTGGATTTGCAAGGGCTATTTTTTGACGAAAAGATTACATCGACGTCGACAACTATAAAAGGGCCGATTATTTCTTTTAAAAGTACAAATATTTTCTTAAGTCATATAAAAACTTAAAACTGGTTAAAAAATAACCAAACTAAGAATTTGTTAGTGCCGGAAGTCATGCGAAAATGGTTTTTTAAGAACAAGTTGAGAATTTGAGGATGTTAAAAAAAATTTGAAAACAGTTTCGTGAATTAATCGGCCAGCCCTACGACCTATACTAGGTCACTTAGAAAGTTCGTGCAATATTTTTTTTTTTTTGATTTTATAATACCGTGTTACTAATTGGATTATTTTGCTCTAAAATTGTTTAAAACAACCAACTGCAAACATTTGCCATTAAATTTAATCCGGTAATTAAGTAGTATCGATACTGAAAAATTTGTCCTCTATAACCATTTTTATGAAGTTATTGTTATTTTGCGCCGGAGAAAACCACTGCGAAGAAAACCAAAATGCCTACTCGATTGAAGCGAAGTGTACATAAGTACATATGTAAACTTTGTGCATAAACTAACACTACATATAAGGCAAAGCATACTTTACGGAGCACTCATTATAGGAGGTTTAAGTATTTAATTGTATGCGTGTGTGTTGTACGAGCTTGGTCGCATTTAACCGCCATAAAACTCTGGGAACTTTGGTTTTTTGGTTTTAAAAGGGGTGTTAGTGTCTTATGGTGTACAACAACAGCAACAACATTTTCGCTCCAACGCTTTGGGGTAATTAATTATTTTCAAATTAATGGCAAATTATATGAGTTTCGAAGGAGCAGAAAAGACGTGTTGCGCTGTTGTTTGGGAAAATGTTAGACAGCAGAGAGAGAAGGTAGCTTAGAATTGGCAAAAACGTCGTTAGGCAAATGTAGCATAAACATTTATGTACGTGCACACACACACACACTTACATATCTATATATTGTTTTAAGTGCGACTTAACTTGTGTAATTAAATGTGTCAAGGGTTGAACATAATTATATCTGCCTTGCCTTAATATATCCCAGTGTTACATGCATATTTACATTTACTTAAGTACATATGTATGTATGCGCATATATTTATACAGTCAAGTGGAAATTTGTATTTGGATTTACATAAGCCCCAAACGTATGGGCATTAAAATTATCAGACAGCCTAGCGACATTTTTGGGTAAACCGTATAATCCTTATTATAATTCGGGTTTTTTTTTATTGGTTACAAATATGTGAGTGCAAATGTACGTATATGTAAATACATACATATATACAGTACATACAATTCTTTCCATTTGGTTTAATGCATAGTGGTCCAACTTTTTGTGTTTCTTTGCTTTACTATTTTTTTTTCCTTTTTGCTTGGCTTTTACTCCATTTCGGTGATCAAAGAGACTCACAATTATTAGAATTATGTTTCTGGCCCTCTGATGCCTTATAGACCTTAAACATAAATACAGTGGTGGACATTCTCATAACCACACCAGATTACAAAAGTATTCTGTCTAAAAAAATACTAACACAAATTCATTTAACTTAGTTAACAATCGTTCTCCAAAGTCTATGAATCTAAGACTTTAAACTCGTGCTTTTATGGGGGGGCCCCTAAGCTGCGTACGCTACCTGGCTGTCAAACATGCTGCTTGTAGCGGCCTTAAAGATCCTTTCACGAGTACATTCACGTACGAAATTTTAAATTTAAAAAATTTACACCAGGAATAAGATTGAGCATTTGATCATGAAAATCGACGGCCGCTGTGGTGAAGTAGGTAGGTGTGCACACTAGCGTGGTCCGAAATAAGTAAAGTCGGAATTTGTCAATGTTATTGTGGCTTATTAATATTTTATTTTTAATTTTTTTTTTTATTGAGCTTCGTACCACGATTGTTTATTAGGAAAAATTGAAAAAGCAACAAAGTCTAAGCGGTAGAAGTTATATCAGCTATTTCGGAGATCACCACATCTCCTCATCAGACTTCTTTTTTCTAGACTTCAGCAGGGAATGGAAGCTTCATTCGTGCTGTCAAGTTTAAATAGCGGCAAATCAGCTGCATAAATAATATTATATTAAAATAAAAATTACATTAAAAATAAAGTCGAAATTTTTATGCTCTCACCCCTAGGATTTATTCTATATCGAAAAAATATACCCCTTTTTTATTTTGAAATCAAAAAATATTTATAAGTCGGAAAAATCAGTTTCTCTTAAGGAGACTTTCAATAACAATACCCAAATGTTTATTTAATAATTTTTTAGTACTGGAGATATTTTATTTATCCCCCCATAGCATTTTCTGGCATTTTCTGGGGGTTTGACGGACCTATAAAATATATTTACTAAGAAAAAATGGTTAAAAAAATAATTTGGTATTATTGTTGGGAATCTCCTGAAGAGAAGCAGAATTTTCCGATCGAAAAATATTGATTTTCAAGAATTGTATACCATTTCTACGAAAAGTTGTTTTTTCCCCATATAAAATACATGGAAACATTTGAGCGCTTGGAGCAACCTCTAAATATTTTTTGATTTCAAAATAAAAAAATAAGGGTCTACTTGTTTTCGGTACAGAACAATCCTAGTGGGTGCTAGCATAAAAATTCCGACTTTACTTTTTCACATGTATTTTTGGACCAACCTGCTTGGTAGTTGGTTTAAATGGATTGTCACTCAGGTGACAAGCAATTAGCAAGTTTGCCATTTTGATTCCTCAACTCGTGCAACCTACAGCAATTTGGCGGTTTTAATAAATTTCAGTACGTCATACAGGGATAGGCAGCTACACTCTGAAATATTCTGCAGGAATGGTTTGCCAAATGTCTTTATCCTCATCTTTGCGAGGGCTGGGCACCCGCACAGCAAGTTTTCGACTGCCTCTTTTGAGCCCGAGTCATCGCAGCTACGACAGAATCTATTGAAGGGCAGTCCTACCCTTTCGGCATGCACCCCAACGTACACTGGCCTTCGAATGATAAATTTCGGTAGTTTTTGTCTTAATCTCCCTGAGTGAGGCACCCATGTATACCGCGTGGGACCCATTCAGCGCAGAGCCGCTGCTTGCTGGTTCGTCCGCTGCCTCGTTTCCGTAGATGCCGCTATGTCCCGGGACCCACATTAGGGTCATTTCGTATTGATCAAAAATATAAGCCAGCTCCCTCCTACATTCAGCCACTAGCTGAGGTCTAACAGCGGTAGAAAGTGCTTGAATAGCCGCTGGGCTATCCGAGAGGATGTTCTGCGTTCTCGTGGATATATTCTCTTTGATATATCTTACTGGCTCCTTAATAGCAAACGATTCGGCCTGGAAAACGCTTGCATAGTCTGGTAGGCGAAAGCGTAACTTTAGGTTATATTACTCAGTGAAAACCCCAGCACCAATTCCGAATTCCATCTTTGACCCGTACGTAAAGACAGTTAAGCCCTGCAAGAACTCGGCCTTTCCTTGATTCCAGTCACTACGGCTTGTGAATTTCGTGCGGGGTTTATGGTGCACCCAGGTCTTCGGCAAGACACAGTTAGAGGGCAGCACTTTCAAACGGTGTTGCGTCTAGGATGGAACCGTGCCCGAACGGTCTTTCCTTCCAGAGCCCAAGCGCACGCAGTCTGATGGCGCTGTTAGCAGCTGAATTTTGGATAAAAATATCTATGGGTAATAAGTCAAGAAGGATATTCAAAACGTCCTTTGGACAGGATCGCATTGCACCTGTTACGCTAGCGGCTGCTGACCTTTAAATTCCGCCTAGCTTTTTAACTGCGTAATCCTTAGTAAGGGCTGGCCACCAGACCAGCGCGCCGCAAGAGATTATGGGTCGGACTACAGCTGCGTACACGACAATTAATTTGTACGCAGCGTTAAACAATTATAATTTCGTACAAAGGTGAACGCTCGTTGTGCAAGTGCTTAAGAAAGGCAAGTTGGACTGGTAAATGGTATCTGGCATGTTCTCTATCGCATGTGACAACTTTTTTTCTTGAAGTTTTGCAAAATTTGCTTATGGCAATATGGAAGGAATATCGCTTTTAAAGAAAGAAATTATCTAAATAGTTGCGATGGGAACAGAGCTGCCACTGACGAAAAAAATTCTTACCATCCGCTTGAAAAAAAAACCTACCAAATCTGGAAAACATCTACCAATAACTTTGGTTTTGGCCTTCTTCTTCTTATTTGGCGCTGTAACCACTTAAGCGATTTTGGCTGAGTTCAAAAAAGCACGCCAGTCGTTTCTCTTCCTCCCTCAACTTGGTCTTTCCATAGCAGTGGCGGCCTCCCTCTTCCTCTGCTACCACCAGCGGGTTCCGAGTTGAACACTTTCAGAGCTGGAACGTCGGAGTCCAGTCGAGAGACATGGCCAAGCCCGTGCAGCCGCTGTATTTTAATTCGCAGCACTGTGTCTATGTCGTTGTAAAGCTCCTACAGCTCATCATTCCATCGTATGCGGTACTCGGCGTCCCCAAAGCGTAAAGGCCGGTAAATCTTTCCGCGAAATCTTTCTCTCGACTACTCCAAGAGCCGCCTAATCGGATGTTTTTTTTTTATTTTATTTTAATAAAACCTATAGTTTTGTTATTTTTTATTTAACTAATTATACGGCCAACAACGCAACTTCGTCATTTGAAAAAACTTCAACTGGGGTTTTAATAGGCAAATACAGTGACCCAAAGTTCAAGTAAAAATGTTTTGGTCTTTTTTTAAGAATATTGTTTGCGCTTTAACCAAACCCATAAAAATCAAAGATTCCAGCTAAACACAGCATTTAGAAGAATTAAAAACTTTTCGTCTATACCTCGCACTTTTTACTCTGAATTTTTAGAACAATTTAAGGTATGAAGTTGAATAGCCATAATAAGCGGAAACGAAAAGGTTTATTTGTCTTTCAAACAAAATAATAAAAGAAATCTACCAAAATGAGCAAAAATTTACCTTTTTACCAACCCAAATTTTTTCTACCAATTTTGGTAACAATTTACCAAAGTGGAAACCCTGGACGGGAAGCACAACGCTGCGACTGATCATTTGAAATATGAGCAAGAAATAATATTACTCATACGCCATGTATCCACGCGTTTGATTAAACTTAGTAAGAAAACAAGATTGATTATGCCAAAGTGATTACGTTCAGCATATTACCGCAATTATGTAAAGAAACTGTAATTCTTAATCTCGATCCGATGAACGAGAACCGTCAGTGACATTTATTAGTAACTAACTATGGGCTAATTGCCAATCGTTTTGAATAAATTAATTAAAAATATTTCCTGCCAAATTGAGAGATAGCTCACTTCGTTATTTTAATCAGCATAAGTTTCTGATCAAGACGGCATATTACATACTTATTATGGAATTATTTGATGGTACACCTAAAAATAGTGCCAGAATGACTGCGCTATTCTTATTAACAAACTCTATGAGAATTTTCACATAAAATCAATAAGAAATATCTATGAAATTTTCTTAATTTTTTCGCTTGTTTTACCCCTTTTCTGAGAAACTTTCCGAATTTACAATCTTCTCGTTTCCAGAGATCATATTTTTCCAGACACTATTTTGTGGGAATAGACGAAAAGCCTATGGACCTCCCTCTAAAAATTTCTACCGCAGTTATGGTACGAAGGATAGATATAGTCTTGAGCATTTTCTCTGCCACTATTCTGCTAATATAATATGAAATCTTTAACCTAAGATCCACAATCATGCCTAGTCTTAAAGCAGTGTTGCACGATTGCTACATTTGTACAGATTTGTATATTTTTTATATTGGGCTATTGGTACAAAATTAAAAAATTGGGACGACAATTTCTTTTGTAGTCACACGTTTGGTACAATACAGCGAACTTCTATTGAAAGATTTTAAGAAATTGTTTTTCTTGATTGGTATAAAGAAAATGTTTGTCCATTAAAATGATTGGGATATGATTTACACCAAAAGTTGGGCAAATGCCCAATCGTGTGGCACAACAAAAAAATTCCATCGCATAAGAAAGTAGACGAGGTATTCCATCGCATAAGAAAGTAGACGAGGTAATGACGAGTTCACGCTAGTGTTATCGCATTGAACTTTCTGGGCTCAGCGTACTCCTCTCCATTCCTTAAAGAAAGTTACAGGCACTGTAACTTGACCAAACCGAACCAATTTGAATCCCTACCGCGATGGATTAGCCATAGAATAAAATCTTTTCTGGTTACCTTGTTATTATTTATATTTTAATAAAAGTGGTGAGTGGAACTGCTTTGGCAGGGTAAAAGATAAAGATGATAGCCTCTTTGTACTTTATGCCCTTTTTAATTTTAGATCTATCATTATATAATTTTTTTAGTGCTTTTTTGAGTCAAAAATTTGTGTGTAATGCTTAGTATCCAGCTCATTAGAAAACGGTGGAGAAAAAAACATTGTCATTATTTCATGTTCGTGTCCAAGGAATTTTGACATCTGATATTTCATAGCCTGTTGTCTCACACTTTCCTCACGAAGTAATGGAACGGGCATATGGTTCTGTTGCAAACATTGGTTGCCTTGTGCTCTTTTTTCCCAAAAGAATTTAGAAACCCGTAATAGAAAGCGTAGCAAACTTCCTAAGTTGGTTACTAAGCTTATGGGGCGAATAAATTTTGAAACTGACTTGAAAAAAAAACTGCCTTTAAAGTATAAAACTAATGACTTTTACATACATAAATACATATCAGAGAAGGACTTTTAAAGCACAAGTTTTAAAACAAGAGAACAAAATAGACTTCAAGAAAAATAAATAAATCCATGAGGCAGCACATAAAACAGATTATTCTTTGAAATTAAGTACGGATGGTTAGCGCAAACATAGATATGACATCGTCATGGCTATGGTGAAAAATAAGTGGGGGATAGCAATTTATAGTTGTATAGGGAACATTAAGTTTTGTCCACATCTCTAACTACTTTCAAACTAGTTTTAGGGAAAATAACGACCTTCTATTTTGGATCAGGTCACGTAGGAGTTTCCTCTTTAGATTCGGCTTACTCTTCGTGGAATAAATACCTGACTATAACGGGCATACATAACAACCCTATTTGCTGCTATTGCTTCTGTGCCTTTTTCGCTTTAAATGCGTTTGGCAGCAATGTGTTGAGAGACGAAAACCTGAGCCCTTTCATACCCAGCCTTCTAATCAGCTTTATTAGCAAATCGTGTGGATTAAACCATATTAAAAGGATAACAAAACCATGTAGTTAGACTGAGTGCTATTTACTGCACCTGTTGTTTGTGTTTGTACCGAAAGAACACGTTTTAAATGAGTTTATAAAATACACGAGAAATAGGTCTTAATCTATGCCCAAATTGGTTTGCTCATAATCAGTTATTTTGGGACTGTATTTAGAAGTCAAATCCAAACTAATATATTTTAAAAGTAATCTGCGCTAAATTTCCAAGTTTTATGGTTGTAGCTGACCTCTCCTACGCCTGTACAAGAAGCAATTCTAAAGGCACAAGCTACGATGGTCAAACTAGTAAAAATTGCTTTAAACCGAAAGCAGTTTATTTTGCATACTTAATGAATATGGCTTTAGATAAGCAATTTAAGGGCATACATAGATTTATATGTACGTACTCGTACCTACAATTAAGCACAATGTTTGTTGGCTTTCTATTTCTCTAGTTTAGTTACTGTTTCGAACGGTGTAGTGATACGCAACATATGTACGTAGCTAGTATCATTGGCTATTAATCTGGTTTACGCACAATGACCAGAAAGCTACTAAGGATAAGTGAGCAAGCGTAACGAAGGTATCAGTTACGCAATATTTAGACACATACACATGTATATGTATATGCATACCGCTCTGTGTGATTGCATGCAGCGTGAAGTTAAGCTACACCTTGTTGCGATTCAACGAACGGTGCGTAATTGCAGCTAATACAAGCAGTAAATATTCAATCGCTTTGCTGCATCTCTCACATAAACACTCAACCCTCGCAAGCTTTTACTCATGCTCTGGCTGGCCAACAGGCCGGATGTTGAATAGATTTACATACATACATCATACATACATACATACATGCATACATACATACATACTTATAGTAGATATACGCAACGGCATGACCTTTGACACGCTCCAATGCGCGCATTAATGCCGCATACTGACCTCATCGCAGTGACAAGACGAGAGCAGGGGAGTGAAAGTATGTGTTTGCTACCGTTTTAATTTATTGCAATCGACCTCAATCAGCATGCGCTTTGTAATTTAATTTTGCTACTTTATACGCAGTAACAACACCAAGAATATTGACAGTTGTATTTATGGTTCGCAGAGGTGGCGGACTACAACGCATCCGCCTTTTCGGCCAACTGCATCCGATTGCATCGATAATGTTAAAATTCAAATGCACCTCGATTTTCGCTGGCAGAAAAGCCATGAACTCACTGGGCGCGGAGTGGGACAGTTTCGGCGCGTTACCAATATTTTAGCACAGGTAGCTGGGGTGTTGAATATGTATTATGGACGCAGAGTATGGCGGGTGGGGTGGTGGTCGGAGGCACTAATGCGGCTGTGTTGGTGCGGATGTTCCGCTTTACGCTTTAGCGCTCGCATTGATGAATGCTACAGTGGTTCCGGTTTCCTTCCGCTGGACTTATACGCGCTTGCGTAAGCGCGGGCGTCTACTATTTCCATTTCCTTCGCGTGCCGTGCGTTCCGGTTTTGCTTATTTTTTGCGCTCCTTTTCTGTATTTGCTTGATTTGCATACGTGTTTGGGGCGTGTCTTATTTTACACCTTTCACAAACGCACCTACATATAGCCTAATAATCACTAGCCTACTTTTATATACCTGCATATGTATGTACTTACATATGTATTTATACATATGTTTTCTAATCTATTTTCTAATTCTTATTTCGCGTTTGGTGGAGTAAGGTTTTCAAGAGATTGGATGGCATGATAAAAATCGTTGGTTAGTGCGCATTTCACACCTTGGGCAGTTGAGTGCCTCTTGCGAAGTTTATATGTATACATATCTACATATATACGTATGAATTTATTTATGTTTTTATATTAACTTGCGTATGGATATTAGCGTGGGCCGAAAATCCGCCTTTTTAGAATTTTAATTGGTAATAGCAAAAATATGGTTCATTATGTTCTAAACACAATCTGTGTGAAAGATGGCAATTTTTGGTCAATATATTAGGCTCGCCTAAGTCCATCAAAGTTCAAGTGCTAAAAAATTTGTTCTTAGCTTACTTCGATTCTCTACAAAAAAGGACAATATACCAAATTATATAGAACTGATACTTTCAATTTTATTTAAAAAAAATTATTAATTAATGTATTTATTAATTTTTATTTTTGAGCACACAGTAGTTTGATGGATTTGGGCGAGCCTAAGATATTAACCAAAAATTGTCATCTTCCACACAGATTGTGTTCAGAGCATAATGAACCATATTTTTGCTATTACCAATCAAAATTCTAAAAAAGCGGATTTGCAACCCACGCTAATGGATATGCATATGTTTATTAGTGTGCTTAGCTATTGGCTGGATCTTTCTAAAATAAAATTTAGTAATTACATAGAACTATAATCTCTAACTTTCAAGACAAACAGTGAAACACCACATATGAAATCTATGTGTAAAAAACTACAGAGCTATTTCTAAACTGTTTATACACATAACGAACCGGGGCATTGTGAAACCTTATTCTTTATCCGGTGTTCGGCTGATATTCATCCGGTGTTCGGGTGATATTTCATACATATTTTATCTGCTAATATGTATTTTTTTATTTATTTATTTTTATTTTTATTTTTTTGATTCACTCTAATTGACACGGCCGCTTTAGCAGAATGATAGGATTAGATCGAACCACCAAAAGCATATTATTCCCTTTAATTTCCTGCCCGGAAGACTGTTCCAGAAGCTTCCTAAATAATTCAAGGTCATTTCGTTCCTTTTCACTTTTATCGCCACGCAATGGGATAGACCGACAATCTAGGTGGACAAAATTAATCTCTTATCTCTGTGCTGATAACGATTGTGTTACTGGGTTGATAAAATTTCGTGCTATTCGTGTGTTTCAAAAAATTTTGTACTCAGTTAAAAGTATGAACGTAGAACTGAAATTGTATAAAATTAGAAATAGTCAATAAAATACTGAAACTCGATGTAATATACCATTTATTTTATTATAATTGTTGACGTATAAAAAAATACATACATGTGTATTATATAACAACAAAAGTAAGTTAACCAAATAAGTACGAGATATATACCTAATACGTAATTCTGCCTGAACACTGTAGTACATAGCAAAGCTGAAAACGAATTGCTTGCAATTGATAACATTCACATACGACACCTTCATCTTTGTATTCGCTCGCACTATGATAACTTTCGTAGAAATGCTTTTGTTTTCAGCTTCGTCTTCATCTTTGGCTTCGCTTCCACTCTGTTTTTAACGTTAGAGGCAGGATCTGTGTTATGGTCAGAAGAAGTGTAAGAGTCAGTGTTAGTGTCAGTAAAAAATTGGCCAAAAGTGGTTATCCACGATATCGGTTCACATCTCCTCTGCGGATTTGCACCAGTAGTTCATCCCAAGTGCGGACAGGCCTTCTGTACTTGGTTCTTTAACTGCATTCGTAGGCGCACTTTCTTTCGTTTTCCACCCATGGCTGCGGTGTCGAAGGATCTTTTCACCGGCGACTGGTCATCCATGCGTACAACATGTCCAAGCAAGCGCTGTCGTTGTATTTTTATGCGCTTAACTATGTCCAGCCATTAAAAAGCTCGTACAGTTCGTCATTCCAACTTCTTTGGTATGCGTCACCCCGCGAACAGCGCCATAGATCCTGCGTAAAATAGTTCTCCCGAAAACACCCAAAGCCCTCTCATCTTTGTTAGACATCGTCCATGTTTCTGTGCCATATAAAAGATTTGTAGAACGTTATTTTCGTTCGTCGAGAGCGGACTCTACTTTTCAATTGCCCACCGAGCCCAAAGTAGCACCTGTTGACAAAAATTATTCTTCGCTTTGTCTCCAGACTGACATTATTGGTGGTGTTTATGCTGGATCCTACGTAGACAAACTTACTACTTCAAAGCAGTGACTTGTGTCCCAATATGCGAAGACTTTTTATGTGTAGCCAGGAGGTATGTCGCCTTGTCGTTACCGCTAGACCAACCTCGTTAGCTGCTTTTTCTAAGCTGCAAAAATCTGCGCTGACATTCCTGGGTTTCAGGCCAACGATGTCAATATCATCTGTATACGCCGGCAGCATCGTGCTCTTGCTGTATATGGTGCCGCTGCGATTCAGATAGGCAGGTCTTTTTACGCATTCTAGCATCAGATTGAAGAAGTCGCACAAGAGTGAATCGCGTTGTCTCAAATCCCGTTTGGTCTCCAACGGTGCGAAAAGGTCCTTCCCAATTTGTATGGAGCTGAAATTTGTGCTCAACGTCACAACGTATTAGTTTTGCGGGGATCCTAAATTTAGACACGGCATCCTAGAGGCAGCTTATCTTAGTGCTATCAAAAGAGCTTTAAAATAACCAAAAATATGATGCGTCACCTGTGTCGCTATTCAGAAGCATTGAGAAGTGTTCTTTCTACATTTCAAGTATACTCTGGAAATCTGTTACCAGATTTCCATCTTTATCTCTGCCTATCATAAATATCAAGCTCTGTCATGAAAGCAGAATTTTCGGACTGTTGGGCCAAAAATACCTTCCCTGCCAACCCTGGTGTTAAAGTCACCCACCACGATTTTAAAATCGTGGCGAGGCAGCGCCTATGAGCTTCGCTCCCCTCTTTAGTTTCATCGTCTTTCTCCTCCGTCGGGGCGTGCGCACAAATAAGGCTCAGGTTGTCGAATGTAGCTTTGATGCGGATCGAGGCGATTCGTTCACTGATGGGAGTAAACCTGGAGACGAGGTTCGTAGTCTCCGGCACAAACCCCAAACCAAAATTGTCCGCCGCCTGGAAGCTGTAATAGATGTCACATGATACATATTTGATGCAGCCGTGTCTTGTCCATCGCATTTCCTAGATTAGAGTGATGTCAGCTCTATATCTTTCGATAGAGGGTCCGGATATTCCACTGCATATCCGTAAATGATAGTCTTTATTTCGAGAGTGAGGGTCATCAACGTTTGGGGGGTAGAAAGTCGAGGCCGTTTTGGTCTTCTCAGCCCAGCGCACAACTATTACTGGGAATTGCATATATTTGCCAAATGCAAAGCATTTAATTAACTATTTGAAATTATGTTCTTTGAAAACGAACTAAACCAAGCACAGATGATTGAATGTACATATGTATTTCAGATGAAAATAGGAACATTTCAATTTCGTATGTTATACTGTACTGACGCAAATACATATCGTGTAAAACCATTTTAAGTATTTTGCTAATTTTTTACTCGGTTTTCTAGTCGTCCTAATGTAACACGAGAGCACATACATACATACATACCAATCTGTACAGTAAAATATATATACTACTGTACTACATATGTACTAATTTTTTACATACACATGCTCGTGCTGTTATCAGCACATAACAATCTTTCTTGAGTTTTTCATGCGTTTTTAAATTGTCGGATAGTAAATAATTAAGCTGGGCAGCCCATTTTTCGCACGCACATATTTGATTTGCGCTCAGGCGTGCATCCTTATTTAAACGCACCTTCGAAGCTCACACAAACATATACATATGTACGAATACCGGTGTGAATTCGTAAGTAACTGTCTGTTGTGGAACCTACTAATTGCTTACGCAGATTAATCGCACTTACACACCATTTCGCACCTAACTACTTCCCGCAACTAGTAAGCTTAAAATAATTTCCAACAATTAATTGAGGTTAGCGCCGCTGACCAGAAGCAATAAACTCTCAACACATGACGTGAGCATTTAAATTAGCATATGGGAGCTTCCATGAGAAAGTGGATCTTAGAGCAAAAATTATTTTTTTATAAAACTAACCAACGTGTCGATAAGACAAATGTAAACATCTTGAATTAACCAAAACATAACAAATTGAGGTTTTAAATTCATTCTGATTACCTTTTTTTGCATTAGGAAATCAAGTTCTAAGTAAATTTTTTGAGTGAGTTAAAAGTAGGTTGTGTTGAAACTACTGTCAAATAATTTGCTATTCATAATTCAAGTGCTTGGTAAGAAAAATATACAGTAGAACATATGAATGTGGTATTAATAACATTGTGTTATACATATATTAAATTGAGTGAGTGCTTTATCTATATTATGAGTTATTATTAAGCAGTATTCGCCTTGTCCCACCCGTGACAAAAAAGCTAAAAGCTGTTATATTTAATTACAAAAGTTGAGGTTGTGTTTCGTGTTTGTTAAATACTGTTAGAATTTCATTGTCGAATTGTTTTGCCATATTTTATCAAAACCTTGCAGCCGCTTCTGAGTGGAGAGCAGCCTCGCATAGTGCATGTTTTTATTTTCATCAAATTTCAAATCACCTTATATCGATGAAAAAGTTCTTAATTAAAAACATAAAACTTTATCGCACATCTACAGGCTAAGGCTTGACTTCTCATTTTTGAAATTCCTTTTCAAAAGTATTCTCAAACTAAAATTTTTTAAATCATTGTCGTCTGACATTCTGATACACATGAATTTCAATAAACTGATGAACTAATTCCAATTTGATTGTTCGAACAAAAGGGAACCCTCCTAAATAAAGGTCAGGAATAAATCCCTTTCAAACCCATTTCAATTTATACCCATCTTTTAATAATTCATCCAATTTACTGATATTTTGAATTAAACTTTTTAAACATTCGAAATGTTCAAACTAAAGATTTCTTAGCATTCTTTCGTTTCACTGCGGTATCTTTATATTTTATATACTTTTTGAATTAGTTAATTGATTTAGACCTTCAAACAGGTGGCAGCCCTATTCAAAAGTAATTTCAAGCTTAATCATTGTTAACTCTGCTTCGTCGGACACTACGAAACATATTCTAATTAATTGTTGCAATAAGTGGAATTTTAATTTTCAAAGAACCCCGCTAAATAAAGTTCAGAAATCTAAAATTTTCAAACCCCCTTCGATTGATACTCATTTTTTAATAATTAATTTAACTTATAAAATATTTTGAATTTATCTTTTTAATCAGGTGACGACCCTCTTCCAACACCTCCAAAATATTCTTAGAATTCAAACTAAAGATTTCTTAACACTCATTCGTTTCACATCAATATTTTGATATTTCGTGTAACTTGTATATAATAATAATAATAGATTGGCGCTTACACATATGTTAGTGTTTGGCCGAGCTTCTCCTCCGATTTGTGGCGTGCGCCTTGATGTTGTCACACAAAGCGGTGGGACCTACACTTTTACGCCGACTCCGAACGGCGATTGTATTTTTATGAGAAGCTGTTTTTCATGGCAGAAATACACTCGGAGGTTTGCCATTGCCTGCCGAGGGGCGACCGCTGTTAAGAAAAAACCTTTTTTCTATATTTTTTGCGATGTTGCTTTGACCAGGGTTTGAACCTAGGTGCTGCGTAGTGGAAGCGCGCACTGCTTACCACTACACCACAGCGGCCGACTTGTGTATAAGTAAACTAAATTCGACATTTCTAGCAGGTGACAACCGTCTTAAAAATATTTTCAAACTTCTTTCTGAAACCCCTTTCGTTTGGCTTCCGTATGATGATACATATTTCTCTTACTTAATATGATTTTTTAAACAGGTGGCAACACCCCTATACTACAGCTAAGAAAAAAAGCTTTTCAAAACCATTTCGATTGATACCCATTTGGTAATAATTGATTTATTTTATTAAATAATTTGAATATAATTTTTTAAAAGGTGGCAACTCTTTTCAAAAAAGTGAAACCTGTTGCACATCTACAGTCCAAGCCTTTTGGATTGACGCCTCATTTTGGAAAATCGAACGAATGGTGCGGATTTGATGACATTGACTATTAAATAATTTGAATTTAATTTTTTAACAGGTGACAACTCTTTTCGAAATACCAAAACCTGTTTGCACATCTACATTGCCAGTCGCTTTAATTTGACATCTCATTTTTGAAAATCGGGCGAACGGTACAGATCTTTTATCCTGAACATCACTTCGCGTATTATACATATATGAAGATAGATTACCCCCTTCGAGTTCTAGTCTCATTTTACCCATATACTAGCCAGAAATGCGATTGCTTTGCTTTATACATACGCGGTTTTGCATTTTGTCGATACGCGGTTTTGTACTTTAAACAACGATATGCGCTTGTGTGTTATGTATTCGACTTTAACAGTAAATATGCATGTATGTAGTTTCTCTTCTACGCCGATATTGACTTTGATCAAAAAACAAACAAACAAAAAATAAATAAATAAATAGCATTGCAGAATATTCAGTAGCTGAAAAAAATCATGGCAAAAAAAAGCAAAAGACAGCAACAAATGAAGAAGCTGAAAGATAAATAACGTTGAAATAGTGGCGATTTGGCGTCATGGCATAATAGCGGCGCCGAAAAAATCACCATTGATTTTAACCAACTCATTAATTAAACGTGGTTTTTTTGTACAATATGTGTACCGCAATAGAATGGTAAAAGCAACAGCGATAGCAACAGAATTAGCTTTTCCTGCCGCACCAGAAAAAAAACGGCGAACGCTCTAGTCTGCCATAACTTCAAATGGCGACATTGGAAGATGAATCGAAATAACAGCAAAAGCCGTAACAACAACGACAGTGATAGAGTAATATCGAAAACAAAAATCACAGAACCATAAACAGAGTTAGAAAAATGGCGGCTGAATATCGATACGTACTAGGGTAATTGACTCGATTTTTCCAAACCGGTTTCCACCGATGTTTTTCGAAATTTATAGGCGGTTTTTTGATTTTTTCGAGTATCGAATAAACCGGATTTTTTGATCGAACAAACCGGTTTTTTCATTTCATCCAAATCTTTACGTCTCAACAAAAGTTTTAAGTTTTTCGAAGTTTACCAGTTTGAGAGAAAGCGCTAAATATGTAGTTTCAAAATATTTGATTCCAATAAATGAATGCTTGGCGTTTAAAGGCTTTTTGCGTGTTTGGCCGAGCTTCTCTTTCAATTCGTGTTCTGTATTTTTATCGCAGAAGTACACTCGGTGGTTTGCTTTTGTCTGCCGAGGGGCGATAGGTATTCGAAAAAACGTTTGTTGATGTTGCTGGGACAAGAAATTGAAGTAGTAGTATTATACATATGGTGACCATCTGTCCTGTATTATACGGGACAGTCCTCTTTTTTGATCCATTGTCCTGGTAATTTATTTATTTTATACGGGACGCAAATTCTTCTGTATTTCTTTCAATGGCCTGTATTTGTCCCGTATTCGGTGCTCCGACGCCTTAACAACTCATTAAAATGGCATGCCTATGAACGAGTCTTAAGTGATGTTGGTATATGATCGTAATTTTCTTTATAAACAGTTATTATTTTCTAATCTGAAAAATTAATTCTGCAATGTTTCGCCACAATTTCACACTTTATAATTAGAATCTTTAGAAAAAAATTTAGTTTGCAGTTTTGTAACTCATTAAAATTGAGTATAATGAAGTGCGAGCGGAAAGTGTTGCTCATTTGCCTCTCAGTGTAGACAAAATTTCCGAAATTATTTTTTGTCCCGTATTCGGCTCTCATAAATATGGTCACCGTAAGTATACACCTCTAAGCATTCGGTTACGGCGACAAGAGCACTACTCAAAACCGAAAAGTCAGAAAAAATGCAATAAATTATGAAAAAATGACCAAACGTGAATTTTTCACTGTTATTTATTTGTTTTAATTTTGATCAAAAAATAGTTTGTACTATATTTCTTTTCTCTAACTTCATTGTTAATAGTTTTATTGTAATTTTTGGTCCTGACTTCATACCAAGATAAGTAGTTTCATTGTATAAAAACTATGTGAAATAAAATCGGTTTATACGGTTTTTTCATAATTTCAAAATCGGCAACAGGTTTGTTTCCAACTGCAATTTTTCGAATAACTCGATAACCGGTTTTGGAAAAGGGGCGTTTAATCGATCACCCTAATTCATATGTACTTGTGCAGGTGCATGTGTATATATGGGAGAGGAGTTTTTTAAAATAAATTTTGTTCACACTCAAAAAGGATTGGCCTTCGAACTTTTTTCTTTATTGCGGCAACCTAATATTTCAGATTCCGGGTTCAGCAGCGTTTCCCTCTCATCTAGCCCATAATAGTAACGGGTGATTTTTTAAGAGCTTGATAACTTTTTTTTAAAAAAAAACGCATAAAATTTGCAAAATCTCATCGGTTCTTTATTTGAAACGTTAGATTGGTCCATGACATTTACTTTTTGAAGATAATTTCATTTAAATGTTGACCGCGGCTGCGTCTTAGGTGGTCCATTCGGAAAGTCCAATTTTGGGCAACTTTTTCGAGCATTTCGGCCGGAATAGCCCGAATTTCTTCGGAAATGTTGTCTTCCAAAGCTGGAATAGTTGCTGGCTTATTTCTGTAGACTTTAGACTTGACGTAGCCCCACAAAAAATAGTCTAAAGGCGTCAAATCGCATGATCTTGGTGGCCAACTTACCGGTCCATTTCTTGAGATGAATTGTTCTCCGAAGTTTTCCCTCAAAATGGCCATAGAATCGCGAGCTGTGTGGCATGTAGCGCCATCTTGTTGAAACCACATGTCAACCAAGTTCAGTTCTTCCATTTTTGGCAACAAAAAGTTTGTTAGCATCGAACGATAGCGATCGCCATTCACCGTAACGTTGCGTCCAACAGCATCTTTGAAAAAATACGGTCCAATGATTCCACCAGCGTACAAACCACACCAAACAGTGCATTTTTCGGGATGCATGGGCAGTTCTTGAACGGCTTCTGGTTGCTCTTCACTCCAAATGCGGCAATTTTTCTTATTTACGAAGCCATTCAACCAGAAATGAGCCTCATCGCTGAACAAAATTTGTCGATAAAAAAGCGGATTTTCTGCCAACTTTTCTAGGGCCCATTCACTGAAAATTCGACGTTGTGGCAGATCGTTCGGCTTCAGTTCTTGCACGAGCTGTATTTTATACGGTTTTACACCAAGATCTTTGCGTAAAATCTTCCATGTGGTCGAATAACACAAACCCAATTGCTGCGAACGGCGACGAATCGACATTTCACGGTCTTCAGCAACACTCTCAGAAACAGACGCAATATTCTCTTCTGTACGCACTGTACGCATTCGTGTGGTTGGTTTAATGTCCAATAAAGTAAACTGAGTGCGAAACTTGGTCACAATCGCATTAATTGTTTGCTCACTTGGTCGATTATGTAGACCATAAATCGGACGTAAAGCGCGAAACACATTTCGAACCGAACACTGATTTTGGTAATAAAATTCAATGATTTGCAAGCGTTGCTCGTTAGTAAGTCTATTCATGATGAAATTTCAAAGCATACTGAGCATCTTTCTCTTTGACACCATGTCTGAAATCCCACGTGATCTGTCAAATACTAATGCATGAAAATCCTAACCTCAAAAAAATCACCCGTTAGATATACTTACGAATGTATTTATAAGTAAACATTGGCTTGCACACCAGCCCAATATGTGATTATGAGTGTGTGTGCCTACCACTGATGTTAAACCTTTGTTAAAGGCAGGTAGGCTAACAAACTAACTAATCGGCACGCTTTGAGTAGGCGAAATTAACTAGTTAGGGCCTGTGCGAATCGGTAACTTTTTTCTCTGCGCAGAGACGGAAAAATTTGCTATGGTGTACAAATAAATTGAATTTTGCTGTGCCAAATGTAAAGTAAAATTGTTACAGTTGAAAACCCAAATATTTAAACGCTCGAGCGAAAGCTCTATTTTTGTGTGTTGCTGAAATTGTTAAAATTTATATTTATTTTATAAGTTGCAAGTAACGTACGCTTTTTTTAGTGTTTTTTAGCTTTCATTTTCATGTTTACTTTTTATTACGGCCAATCAATCATCGTGCAGGTTCCTAAGTAAAAACACTATCAGCTGATTGCCGAAAAATGCCCACAGCTGAGATCACCTGTTTTTTGGCATTTGCCCTTATCTTTTACAATTTCTTTCATTTCTATTACAATTTCTTCCATTTCTATTACAATTCATTCAAAATACACTAATACATTGAGCCAAAAACATCAATACACTAACCAAAAACACACCTACAGCCTGCCAGGAAAAACGGTAAGAAGAAGAGTTACTTTACTTATGGAACTAAACGATGGCAATATTATGTGTATACATGTTTATAAGCTGTAAAAATTTTACCAAGCCCCATGAGCTAGGTAAAATTCTGACTTTTGTATTCACCACAATAAATGTCAAATTTTTACTTTGATCTGTCAAAATTTCCTCTTTTCTATCAATTGGCACAGGCCCTTAGTTCACATGTATCTACGTATATACACACATATGTACTCACAGTGATGCAAATTAAAGGGAAACGAATATACTTGTCTAAAAACTGGGTCATTCCTTGTGTGTGAAGAAGTCTACTATTAATAGATTAGGATAGTGTCTAAATTCGGAAGTGTCTGAGTAAAATACAATGGTCGCAGAACAGGTTCCACACCTATTTACCTACAAAAATCGTCTAACATATTATTGCCTATTCATTTTACCTCATTTTAAAATGGGTAATCAGGGGTTTGTAGAAAGGTCAGAGAGGGGAAGGGAAAATTTACTTAAATTTTAGACGGTGCTCTTTTTAATGAGCGCGGTCTACCGGAGTCATCAAGTGATAACTAGGGCAACCCAAAATATGTTCGGGCATGCTTTTTGTCAGGCATGCTAGCAACACGCTGATGAATTGTTTAAACGTTTAAAAAAAAAAAATTAAGTTTGAGTTATATTTCTTAGAGCATATTTTCGCATATTTTGCGTTACGCTGTTACGTTTAGAACTAAGAATAAAAATTTCTGAAGTAATAAATATCAAAGTGCACGTTCACATCGTTTTTAATATAACGTATTTTTATGTGTGAGAAAGATAATACTATTTATATGTTGCGCTCTTGACAGATGAGTTGTCCCGCCACTGACTCGCCATGGCGCGCCATTATAATTTCGTTTAGCAAGCAATTAACAAGGATTTCATCGAACGCAAGTACATATGTACTTGGTTACGCAGCGAGATACAAAACGTGGTTCGGCTACAGGCTACGTGTTACTACTACAAGTACTAGGGCACAGTTACGCAGCGGAATTCAATTGTCGCCTCCTAGGACAACTCCATGTTAAATGCAACAGCTGAAAGCAGCAGATTTGTGAGGTACCGGTATTCGACTCCCGAACTCCCGACTAGTACTTTCCGCTCCAGGGTACATATCGCACATAGTCTTCAAAAGAGTCTCAAGATAATACGTTAAGGGAGGGCGACTTTACCTTAGGTTTTATTAACAAATTATAACAAAAATTTTGCAGAAAGATAAATAAATAAAAGCTCTATGTACATTTTTAACACATAATTTCAAAAATACCAAATTTTGTGTTGTGACTCTTTTGAAGACGGTGTTCGATATGTATCTACAAACATACACAGTATGAATTCCTATGTGACACAATTTGTGATTTAGATTCCATGTACTTTCATACATATGTATGACTTAAAAACAAATTGAATAAATATGAATTATTAAACATAAATATTTATGTGTATACACTTTTATGAAATTTAGAACATTTTAGGTGCTGCAAATAAAGATAAAGGCATTTTTGGACATACACATACGTATATAAACGAAATTTAAAAGCATAAATATCTTATGGCTTATAATGATTTTAAAGGCATTTTGTGGAGAATATATTTAGAATTTATTGGCATATTTTAAGCGCTTAAAATAAGTTTTTAGGAGCATATTTTGGGCTGCCCTAGTGATAACAATACTAATAATATGTTGGCGCTTACACTTTTGGTAAGTGCTTGACCGAGCTTCTGATCTAATTTTTGGTGGAAGTACGCACCTCTAACTACTAAACCAAAGCGCACAGTGGTTCAAGACTGGCATTTACTGTTCATAATTCACTGGGGCCTTCATTTTTCACTCAATTTGAAAAAACAAAATTCACAAAAACAATTCGAAATATTAGCTATGCAAAACCCAAAATGTGGCTCGATAGAACTTCTCACGCTTATTTCAACTGTACCAAAATTATTTGATGCAAAAATATAAATATATAAAATGTTAGATTAAAATTTTTTGATTTTTTTTTAATATTAACACCTTATGAACTACATAACCGATTCAAAAACTAATGATGTCAAAATAAAGACAATTAATTTATCTTTGAGTTGATGTACATGCCGGGTAATCCTCTACAATCCTGGCTTGTCTTTCAAGTGATAAATTTCAGTAATTTTTTCGAGGCACACATTCATTGCGGAGCCACACCTTGCCAGAGATATAGGCCAGCTCTCTCCTACAATTCTCCACTAGTTGAGATCTAACAGATGCCAGCCATGTAATCAGCATTCTAATGTATTCCGAGAGTTCAAAAAATTGCATATTAAGCACACTCATTTCTCGAGACTAGGTAATGCAAAATTGAATGCCCTACTTTTCTTAGGACATAGCCCTGGGGAAAGAAATGCATTTTCGAATGTTAAAAGTGTTGTTTTACTGATTATTTTTTCGATTACCCCACTGGGTTAAATTTCCTTGAAGCCAAGTACTAAAATAACATTAAACAAATTTAGTACAAGCGCATTATAAACCACTTCTGAGAAATTATATCTATGCATACATACATACATTTAATTTAATGAAGTTCTGCGCATGCAGATATGTATGTTCGTATGTTTATACTGATTTTAATTTAATTTGTAGAGGACCGTCAGTTTGCCGAACTGTTGCTTCAAAGCGAAGGTATGAAATGGTTCATGAAAAGTTAAGTAGGTCGGTTTGATGGAAGTGTTTCAAATTTTTTCATAAAGAACGCTCTGTGTGTAGTATTTTAAAACGTTCGTTGATGCTGTTCCCAAAAAAAGGGGTTATGTAAAGTGTGTAATGGTGGGGGCAATGAAATGTCTAGCGACTTTGAGATGGCAGCGATGGCAGGTAAGCAACAACTTTATGCACATCAGCGGCTGTCGACCTTAATCACTTGTCTGTCGGAGACGACAAGACATGGCATTTTTCACAGTCAGCGTCAAAGCCTTAAGGCTTTAAAGTCGGTGTAGCAAAATTGTATACGGCACCCCCTCTTTTCAGCTTTTATCTCAATCAGAATTTTTTTGTTCGTCTTTTGCGATTTTTTAGTGGAAGGGCGTTTCAATAAGTCCTTAGATATATTCCAAGAAAAGTATTATTAGCAAATCTGTGGGTATTTATTAATACAATTTTTTTGCATACTTGTACATACATACGTATGTATGTATGCCCTTTTATTTTGCGGAGATTAGAACAAAGATTCAATTCAGCGACATTTTTATCTGTCAGAGTATCTTCTAAAACTGTTATCCGTCAATATAATCTGAAAGCGTATTTGATGACGAATACACATCTGTTAGACGCATAATGCATCTGATATACTTGTTTGTATCCATGTGTTGCCAAATATGTCATACATATATAGGGAAGGCACGCTAATTAGACTGGATCACAAATTTTAATTTTGTTTTTGTTCTCCAGACGCCACTATCCAATTTGTATGTAGAATCGCTCGCTGATTCCAAAAATCGAGTTAATTTTTTTCTTTATGGATACGTTTTCGAGATATTTGTAATTTACCGTTATTCAGCTTAAAATAAATTGTGGGTTAATCACGTAAATATATCTTACGAACCAACTGAATAATCGTAATGCATGACAAGGCAAATGAAAGCAAATAAAATTCTTCGATAGCCCTGATAGTTTCTGAGAAATTAATTAATCATTCCATATTTCCATAAATAAAAAAATAAGAGTTTCTGTGTAAATATTTTGCACTTGTGTTAAAGCCTGTTCCTTTAGAAAAAAATTAAGCTACCAACGACGAAAATCGATGAATAAATAAGAAAGTAATGATTGATAAAATGAAAATGCACAAGGATATTTTGTATGAAATATGAGCAGAAAAGAGTATTTCTCATACGCCACGTACACCTGAGTAGGTAAAGTGTTTGCATTGAAAACAAGAGGTGTCAAAAACGATTAATTAATTTTTCAGAAACTATCAGGGCTATAGGTTCGTAAGATATACGTGATTAAGTGAAACCACTCTTTTTTAACCTGAAAAAAGTATTTCGATTTTCGGAAGCACCGAACAATTCTACATAGGAATTGGATAGTGGCATCTATAGAACATTTTTTGCTGTAAACCAGTGTTATCACTCCTTCACGCAAGTGTCGAAACAATACATATCTATTACAATTTTTACTATTCACAGGTATGGTTTCTAAATTCTGTAGACACACACATATGCGTGTGTACTAAATATTTTCTAAGGACTTATTGAACGACCTTAATGCAAAAATATCCCGCTTGCTTGTTGGAAAAAGTCTACGTCTAATACGTAAGTTTGTACATTTTTACATTTGCCGCGTACAGGCGAATGTAGCGGAAACAACGATAATAAAAACAACAAAATTAGTAAGCAGCACAAGAAGCAAAAACAAAAATATATAAATACTTTTAAGTAAAACAGTTTATCGTCGGAGAAAGTGGTGTGGCAGCAACAAAAAAACAACAAAACAGCAACACACCAACATGAATCTCAATCACTTCAGTCTGAATCCTAAGAAGCAAAATAGCTGCTAAAAACAACAAAAAGAAAGTAAATCCTTAAAGCGTTGTGCATAAAGCAGCGTTTACAGGTAAAAATATTTCAGGCCGCACTCTTTGGCAATCCATCACATTCAACCTGAATGGCTCAAGGATGCTAAAAAGGAAATCCATGTACAGCAGTACCAGTAATAATAGGAACAAAAATGAGGGGGAATTTCAAGCACTGAGTGTAAAGCTTTTAGCAGCACGTAATTCTTACTTCAGTGCGATTGGTGATGATGGCGAGTGATAACAATGATGACACCATAGACCACGATGAGCATAGCAATGACGTTGGCATTGTCAGTTGTGGAAGTAGTAATGCTTTAAGAGACATATTAAGATATGTCGATTGCAGTGAAGCGAAGCACATTTGAAGTAAACTACTATTCCGAATACGAAATGAGCATCTTTCTTCATCTTAAATGAAAATGGTGCTAGCTTCAAGCTTTGTGATTTAAAGTACGAAAATTTTTTTGTTTCTTTGAAAAGTTTCATTAAGATGCCAGCGTCTTTGCTATGAAAGTAATTAAAAATTGTATTCAAACTTATCGATTGATATGTAGAGTTTCAAAATGAAAAATTACGCTGCACAACAGCATTTTTGCAGCAGAATAACCCTGGTATGATTTCGAAAGAGGACATTATGCTGATCATTTTCCCTGAACAAAGCCATAGTCTATCACGTCTGGGTTTTATTTTATTTGGAGTCAAGGGGTAAGGGTTCATCTGTACTGCGACTACACAGTTTTAAAGAGTTAAGGCTTTGATGTTTGATGAAAAGTTGTTTATTTTAAAATGTTGAATATTTCGTGCTTGCACTTCGACCCAACAACAGCCATCCTTCACTACCTTTTTAACGATTTTCTTACTTTTTTTTCAAAGAGTACAAATAATCAGCCTCATTGCGAGAGTCGTATCGTATGCCTAAAATTTCGACTCGACTAGTGTATTGAAACGGAAAATCTTGGCAGCAATGCATAGCTTTCGTCGTTTATTTATTTCAGCGCGACAGTCGATAATACGGATGTTGTCGAGTCGTACAATTTAGCCTAATTGACGAGTTATTCAATGAAGCTCAACAATAATAACACGGTGCTACAAAAGAAGTCATGAAATACACCCGAAAAAAAACCAAGTGTAGGTTGTAGCGTCGATCCCTAGTTCTTAGAAGCGGTCTCATTTTACAAATTTTTCCGACTGGATGCATGTGTAACCATTTTTATTTTTAACTCTTTTCTTTAAATCTTTTGATACATTATTTTATTAGCCAATGAATAGAATATGAAAAGGCCGATTTTTTTAAGTAGCTTTTAGCTTTTCAGCCTTAAATTTCGACCGAAATTTTTTCATCCACCCGTAGTGAATACACGGAAACGAAAAGTGAAATAATTAACAAGGCTGTTTATCTGCCCTTAAAGCACAAATTTTGTCGTAAACCAGGTGAAAAATTTGGCCTATTCGTTTCACCGGTTTGAACCGTTTATGCACCTTTAGTTCGTCAAAACTGGCTTTTTTTTTGTTTTTTACCAGTTAACCGGGTTCAGCTCGGTTCAACGGTTCGTTATTTTTATTCGGTAACAATCAAAAAAAAAAAATTTTAACAAATATAATTTAAACAAAAAGGATATTCCCATACTTAAGAAAAAAAAAAATAAAAATAAAAGTGGGAAAAATTTTTCTACTAAAAATTGGTCGAATCGAACATTAAACCTTTATAAAAAGTGATTATGTTTTCAGTTCAGATTACGAATGTGTGAAAATTTCGGTTCAGTTAATGCTTCAGTTAATTAGTAAAAAGCAGCAGTTAATCTGGTTCAAAACCCGTCCACGCCCCAGGTTTGAAGCGCGGAGATGAACACATTTTAAATGTAAGTTATTAGAAATCCGATAAAATTTACACAAAACTAAGTACTTATAAAAACAGATTGAAAGGACTTATGGAGCATTTTTTTTGAAAATGAATAAACATTTCTAAATGTTTTTAGATTCTATTTAACTCAATTAAGGCTATAGTAATAGGGGCATCTCAGAAACTATGGGGTCTAGCAGGAATATTAAAGAAAATCCTCTCAATGAGCATGGGACAATCAACAATACCACGATGTACATCGAAATCGAAAGACATAGAGAGGACCGTTCTCCTACTGTGCAGAGGGAAGATCCGATTCTCTCAATCCTAGCAACACGGCACGCATAATATGTAGACCAGATGAAGGGCGCGTATTCAAGACACGAACGTACAAATGCTATACACAATATTAAGTAATAGAAATCGCCTAAATAGAGAGATCGTTGTGTGTTGAAGGAGACGTTACAATTACTCTCAGATTCAATTGGGAAATTGAAATTAATAAACGCGGGTGGCCTAAAAAGTTTAAAATGTTAAGCTTTCACCCCATAGGATTTTTCAAAATGAAATTCTCTTAAAAATCAATATTTTTCGATTGGAAAACTCTTTTTCTCCTTAGGAGACTTCCAATAACAATACCCAATTGTTTATTTAACCATTTTTAATACTAACTATTTTCTATCGGTCCTAGGGGGTAAGAGCTTAACATTTTAAACGGTTTTTTTTGACTACCCTACTGTAGTAGATACATTGACATAAAGGCGATTGTAAAGGATATCAAGCCACGTGGCACTAGGAAATCTCAATCTTTGCTAGCTAATAAAAAGCAATGTAAAAACATCGCCTCTTTAAGCGCCCATGCATGTTCAATCGATAGCCAGAGGCGCAAGTAAAACTGCTGGTTGCACATACATACATACAAATGTATGTAATAGCATATGACATCATCATAAAAATGGACGCACACAAAAATGGTGCGCTTTGTTGTAACTAATATTGTAAACATATTTATACATACACTTGCACGTATATATATACTCGCACTATGGTGTAGGCAGAAATGTTATTTAGTAACAACAAATCAAGTGATATTGGCGAATCAAAGGAAGCACCAAAGAACATAACAAATCGACGCTCATATCCGCTTATGGAAAAAAGGAAACGATGTTAGGGCGGTCAAACGAACGATTTAGTGGCGGCGAAGGTGAATTTATGGAGGAGGGTGGGCGGCATTTAGCCCCTAATTTTTTTACATATGGTTTCCTGTAAGCGAAAGATGAGCAAACTTGGTTGTATGGTTTTGTGATGTGGAATTTGAAAATTTGGAAAAGGGTCGATTTGATAAAAAAATTAGGTCTCTCGGACATTAGGGCAGGTCAATTTGTAACTATGGGATATTTCTTCGACTATGCGCGGGTGCCACAGAAAAATTCTAAGCAAATTCGGCGAAGAAACTATGGGTCTTAAATCAATTTGGAGTTTGCCAAATTGCGAAAATAAGTTTCTTAGCATTTTGCTGTAATGTCGTAAAGAAGTGCTTGAATTTCGTTTAAACACATGATAGAAAGGGTTTTTCGGTATGAGGAATCCATTTATGCACTTGTCTTTTTCTTAAAACTTCCACCAGAGGGCACAACGGTGAAAATGCTCTAATACTTTTTTTTAAACATTCTTTTTTTCCAACTTGGCAAACTCCAAATTAATTTTATACCTTTATTTAGGCCTTTTTTAGAAAGATCTGCGATATTTTGTATTTAATCAAATTTAAGCGCGTTGCATTTGACGGCTCTATGAGCAGTTATGGTTTCGGTATATATGGTAGAGAAACTACCGCCTATCAAGGCAATGCCTTCAAAGAATAAACCGTTTTTTCGCTCTCCTGTAAAATTTGAGTGCCGTAAGATAGGCGGTTTTGCAATTTGGCGATGGGCGGTTTTGCAAAAACATCGACGATATGTGATACTTCCATTTTGGCGGTAAGTTAACTTCTGAATCATCAGCCATTGTGAATTCCTACCATGAATCCTGTCCAGAAGTCACTAGGCTTAACAACAGACAGACTCCATGGTGGAATAACAAATTGGCCAAACTTAGGGCAAATACCCGGAAGCTCTTTAACAGAGCTAAACGAACTGGTGAATGGGAAACGTATAAAATTGCCCTCACCGAGTACAATAAAGAGATTAGATGTGCTAAGAGGAACTCATGGGCTTTTTTCTGTACAGGGATCAAGGACCATACGGGAAGCGCAGGAATCCACAGAGTCCTCGCAAAGACGCAGACTAATGAGTTAGGGCTCCTTAAAAGACCCGATGGATCCTTCACGAACAGCTGCATCGAATCCCTTAACTTGCTAGCCGAGGTGCATTTTCCTGACTGTTTGCCACTGAACACAAACAGTACAATCCACACGCAGACTGGGATAAAATGCCCACGCGCAGAGGATTGGAGAATCGCCAAAGGTCTGTTCGGCGAGGATAGAATAAGATGGGCTATATCTGCCTCAGCGCCTTTTAAAGCACCTGGAGCAGATGGCATTTTCCCAGCTCATCTCCAAAAGGGACTGCACCGCCTACTACCCTTTCTGATACCAATTTTCAGAGCATGTTTCGCGTGGGGGTCCCTTCCACTACAATGGCAGGAAGTGACGGTCCGCTACATCCCAAAGGTGGGGGGAAAACCAGCAGACCAACCAAAGTCATACCGACCAATTAGTCTTACGTCCTTCCTACTAAAAACAATGGAAAGAATCGTAGACAGGCATATCAGGGATAGTTTCCTTGCCAGAGACCCTTTGTACAGACACCAATATGCTTATCTTCCAGGAAGATCTACCATCCACGCTCTTCAGAATCTAACAAGGAAAATTGAAAAGTCCCTGGAGGACAAAGAGGTGGCGGTGGGTACGAAAGGTTGCCCGCAGGGGGGAGTGATCTCCCCTCTGCTATGGTCCATCGTAGTGGATGAACTACTCTGCCTTCTTAGCGAAAAAGGCTTCGACGTTCAGGGCTATGCGGATGACATTGTCATCCTAATCAGGGGTAGGTTCGAAGATACCACCTCTAACCTCCTACAGAATGCTCTGAACATAGTCGCCAATTGGTGTAGTAAAAATGGGTTAAACGATAACCCAAAGAAGGCTAGCATAGTCATTTTCTCCAGGAAGAGGAAAAGGGACAAATTAGTAGAACCATTCCTTCGAGGTGAAAAGATACACTTCTCCAAAGAAGTCTAATATCTAGGAGTCATCCTTGATGACAAGCTCTCATGGAATCCACATCTAGATAAAACTATTCAAAAGTCCAGGGCCTCTATCTGGACCTGCCGGAAACTTATGGGACGGAACTGGGGCATCAGACCTAAACTGGCGAGGTGGATGTATGATGCCGTCTTCAAACCCATTCTTACCTATGCTGCACCCGTCTGGTGGAAGAAGGTGGAAGTGAAGTCCATGCAGGCCAAGCTCAGCAAACTACAGAGACTGGCCTGCGTGGGTATCACTAGCGCGATGAGAACAACACCAACGGCGGCTCTCGAGGTGCTTCTTGACCTGCCTCCCCTACACATAGTAATCAAGAAAGAGGCTCTGCTGTTTACAGCAAGGCTCATCTCAGGGGACAGTGTAGAGGACAAGAAGTATGTACACCCTTCCACTCCCACTGTTACAGAACAAGAAGATGGATTGCGCATAAGTTTTGTGGACCTGTGCCTACCGAGGTTTAACTTCTCACATAACTTCAAGGTCTTTTTCCCTGACAGGAATAACTGGGACAATGAACGACCTAAACCCCGGAAGGACAGCCACATCTGGTATACTGACGGCTCAAAGACTGACCACGGCGTCGGAGCAGGAGTCTACGGTATACAACCCAGACTGCTCTTTTTCACCAGCATGGGGCAGGGTAACTCTGTCTTTCAGGCCGAGGTTCACGCCATTGAACTTTGTCTGAGGCAGTACGTAGAAAGTGGGGCAACCAAAAAACACATCTATATACACTCGGACAGCAGAGCGGCGCTCCTCGATCTGAAAGCGCACGAGGTCACCTCAAAGCTGGTGTGGGATTGTCTTCAACTTTTAATACTGATCGCCTCAAGGAACCGGGTATACCTCATA
This sequence comes from Rhagoletis pomonella, assembly GCF_013731165.1. NCBI lineage: Eukaryota > Metazoa > Arthropoda > Insecta > Diptera > Tephritidae > Rhagoletis > Rhagoletis pomonella. The sequence continues at coordinate 32,900,084 of NW_023458564.1, forward strand.
TGGGTACCGGGACACAGTGGAGTCATGGGCAATGAAGTGGCAGATATTCTCACTAGGAAAGGGGCTGCACAGGGATTCATAGGCCCAGGACCCTTTACCGGTCTGCCATGGAGCTCCGTTATACGGAACTATTATATCTGGATGAAGAACGAAGCACAACATTACTGGACCAATACGGAAGGTAACAGACAGGCCAAGTCCTACATTCCGGTTATATCAACAAGGAGGACCGAAGAACTCCTTCACCTCAGTTGGCATGAAGTAAGAATCGTTACAGGCTTTCTTACTGGCCACTGTAGGGTAATGAAACACTTGTCAAATATAGGAGTTGTCAACTCTAACCAGTGCAGGTTGTGTAACGAAGAACAGGAAACAGCAGAGCACATCATGTGCCACTGTGAAGCCCTTACCAGGACCAGACTGGCCTGCGCTTCCTAGGATCACCGTACCTAGAAGCACACGACCTAAATGACATTCAGCCAAAGGACCTCGCGAGGTTTCTTAACAGTACGTGAATCAAAGATGACCTGTAGTTGAATAGAGGTTTGTTACAATAGATCGTTTCGGTCGCGGTAACTAGGTGACTTGCTCCCTCCTCTAAATCTAATCTAATCTAATCTAACTTCTGAATGTGTAAGCATTCCGAAATCAAAGCGAGATAGTCTAGTACCGTTTTTGTATATGTATTGTGTACGTGAGTGCCGGTTTTGTGTATGTTTTGGTACATGTTTATTTATAAAGTATGTGTTCCTTTTCTTTTGAAAGTGTTTATTGATATATCAGTACTGTAGCGTTTTCGGACCGTACTAGCTCTTACTGCCAATATCGGAGTATTACATATATGCCGTTTCCCCTAAGTTTTTTCGAGAAATGAAACGAATGTTGTGTAATATCGAGGCCTTCATGCATTCCTCCTTAAAAATTATTTTGTCCTCCTTAGGCGTTTTAAAAGATGGCAAGCCTATATTAATGGGCATGATTTAGTTTTGACAGCTAAACAACGCCGACGCTTTTATTTAGGTATGGCTGCTAGGTATATACGGCGGCATAAAGGCCCATTCACGTACAACTTTTGATGATGGCAAACATGAGAAGTCCTTGAGTGCTTTCGAGAGAACTGTTGGTGTGGTCAACAGCTACTGATGAAAATGGAATGATGAACTGTACGAACTTTTAACAACAATTTTAATTTACTTATTCTAATATTTTAAACTCCAATTCGTGTGCTTGAACCCACGCCCTAATTGCATATCGATGGCTGAGTGGAAGACCTATCTGCCACCGGCAGCCAGTTCGAAAACGCCCTGTCTCAGAAAACTTTTCAAGAACGCCCTACTTCAGAATTTTATTGAAGAACGTCCTATCTCAAATGAAAATATATTTAATATGTGGTGAGATAGGGCATTTTTGAATCGGCAGCTGAGATAGGGCGTTCTTCAACCAAATTCTGTGATAGGGTGTTTTTCAATAAAATTCTGAAATAAGGCGTTGTTGAAAATTTTTCTGAGATAGGACGTTTTCGAATTGGCTGCCGAGATAGGTCGACCTTCCACTCAGCCATCAATATGTAGCCAAACAAAATCTGCTGCTCCCTTTCTCATTTAAAATGCTTGTGTACGCCACTGCATAGCAATGAATTAGGTAACGGAACGGCTGGTTAATAAACATGAATTGCGCTTTCCTATACGATTTTTATTCGGTACAATACCGTTGTTGCACTGTGACTTTCCTACGCTTACGCCCAGCTGCCCGCTTCTATAGGTTTTACTTTTGCGCCACTGCCGTTATCTTTGATTTCTTTTCACAAATTCTTTTATGTTTCAGTTTAGCAAATAGATGTGTTCATTAAGAAAGTCAGGGCACAAAATGAGATTGACTACTTTGTCTACGTCCGAGTCCTCCCACTTCCATTCCACCCATTTCCTCCAATACATGTGTATGCGTTTTCAACAAATGGAATTCATTCGAAAGTATGTGTGTTCTGGTGCGTGGGTGTGCCGAAAACACTCTAAAATCTATCAAAAATGTGTTACACTTCAAAGTAGTATACTTTGCGGCTCCGCTTAATATGCGTTTGAAGAAAAAAAAAAACGTGGACATAGAACACCTCATCACTGTATAGCCGGAAAATACCGACAAGCATTTCATGTCTTCATATTTTTTCGCTAGTCACCGACGCATTACTGTTCATTGATTGTGTAATGTTATAGGCACGGCTGTGCTAATCGTCATCGGCACGGACGATGCGTGTTTGGACTCAATCAATTGACATCCGACAAGTTGGCAGAATTAAGAAAGCAAATTTTTTAGGGCTTGTCCAAAATAATTTCTTTGATAATGGCGCATTGATAAACGAAAACGACGCATTCAAATGCAATTTTCATCAGTCCGAAGGAGGTCATAGTTGTCGTGGTAAGAGTAAATGAAATGTCTTTATATACCAAAATAGCCACAAGTGTTGTTTTTTTTGCATGAATGGCTAATTAACTGAATATGGCAATAATGAGTGATTATCGCCACGCCAGAAATGAATGGCATTCAACAGGAATGGAGTGGCCATTAATGTAGGGTTATTTATCATAGTATTGGAGTTTTGTTTAAAATAATTTTAGACATACACTTTGTTAATGTGATAATCTTTAGGCAATAGAAAAATAAGACATAAACTTAATGAAAAGGTGGGTCACGAAAATGGCCTCCATTCCGCTTCTCTCTGCATACTTCATGTCAAAGCGATCATAGGTTTGTTAGTCGAAAATCCAGCAAGAATTATTCACCACTCAAAATATCATACAGTTAGTGCTTGAAACACAATACCCGGCGAACGGCGAAGTTCGCCGAATTGGGCGATGCCATCGTTCACCGTTCGCCCTGCTATTTCGCCTACTTTAACAGAATTAGAGCGGTAGCGAAAACAGCTTATACCATTTCATCGCACTTATAAGTTAGGTGACCATTTATTGAAAAACGAAACCATATTTAGAAGTGATGAAATGATAACAAATATAAATGTAAGGCAAGGGGGAATTATTATAAATTATTTTATTTTAAGCCAGATTTAACGAATCGATCACTGTATTTTTCAACCAGCAAAAATAATTCGTGTTGCATGTTGTTTTCTTCTAAATCTTTGGAGTAAAAAAACATACGGCCACCTTTGGCATGTACTGCCGCCATCGCCCAGCAGAGCGATAGAAATATATCTATCGCCACGAAACGCCGCCGAGCGAACTTCGCATTTCGCTTTGGCTGTGTTCAATTTCATATGCCGGCGGGTGTTCTAGTTTTGACAGCGGTAATTTCGCTGTGGTGAGTTCGCCGTTCGCCGGCATTGTGTTTCCACGGTTAGAGGGAAGTCTCTCAAATAGAGAAACTTGCAAATTTCTGCGCGAACGCAAATTTACGGGGATTTGCAAGCCCTTTTGCCCGACTTTTTGAAATTTTGATTTTTTTAAACTTTTCCAAATTTATGTACGACTTTTGCGCAGTTGGTGTAGGTAAGCAGTACGCGTTTCCACTCCACAGGGCCTGGGTTCAAGCCCTGGCCAAAGCAACATCGCAAAAACAACATAGAAAAAAGTTTTTTTCTTAACAGCGGCCGCCCCTCGGCAGTCAATGGCAAACTTCCCAGTGTATTCCTCCCATGAAAAACAGCTTCTCTTAAAAATACAATCGCCGTTCGGAGCACTTAATTTTTAAATTTGGCACAAAGTGCCAAAATGGCACTTTTGAAAAATAGTAATATTTCAATATATTTTTGTGAAATCCCTTGCTTGTACTTCTTTTTCTCAACAAACATTTTCTAATTTCTATAGTGTATACAAGTGGTTTATCTTAATTTTGCACTTTTTTATCCCCAATGGCACTTCATAGCTAAGGATAGTTGGCAGCCCTGGTTCGGAGTCGGCGTATCCGCTGAAACACAATGCCAACGAACGGCGACTTTTTCGCTGTGAATGTTCGCTGTAAAAATTAAAACACACTGTTGTATATGAGAACGCACATAACTAAAGCAAACGACGACGTTCGTCCGACGACTGTTCACAACGATAGACTTATTTCTATCGTCGTCGCTGGCGGCAGCGGCAAAATACGATCCATTGTGGCCATATGCTAAATATTCTCAAGTTTTTAAATCGAAATTGAAAAATACTGTATTAGTTTTTGTTAAAAATTAATAATCTTATTGTTTGTAAAAATTCTAATTGTACCTTGTCATAAGCTGCTCAATTCGTTGTCGGCGTAGTTGTGTTTTAATAATAATAATAATACATTGGCGCTTACACATATCGCACACTAAATCAAAAACCGGCGCAACTCAAAAAATCCTAAATGTTCAGGAGAGGCAAAAAACTGTTGACGCTGCGCAATCGACGCAAGCAAAACTAAAAAGTTTTAGTAGTATTTTTCCAGTTAAAGAAGATAGTGATGAAGAAGAAATTTTCGCGGACGTTGGTCTGTGAACTGTTTTATGGAAAAAAATAAATTTTGACAAATTTTGAGTTGTGCCGGTTTTTTTTATTTAGGGTGCGATATGTTAGTGTTTGGCTGAGCCTCTCCTCCGACTTGTGGCGTGCGCCTTGATATTATCACACAATTCAGAGGGACCTACAGTTTTACGCCGACTCCGAACGGCGATTGTATTTTTATGAGAAGCTGTTTTTCATGGCAGAAATACACTCGGAGGTTTGCCATTGCCTGTCGAGGGACGACCGCTGTTCAGAAAAAACCTTTTTCTGTATTTTTTGCGATGTTGCTTTGACCAGGGCTTGAATCCAGGTGTACTGCTTACCACTACACCGCAGCGGCTGGGTTGTGTTTTACTGAGCGAAAATTCGCCGTTGGTCGGTATTGTGTTTCAATGGTATAACTGCAGGTCCTCTCCTTTATGTGACAACATCAAGGCGCACGCCACAAATCGTTGGCGAAGCTCGGCCAAACACTAACATATGCGTAAGCGCCAATCTATTATTATTATTATTTTACCCCTTTTTGTGAAATTACTTTAGGAAATATTAACAGAACCATGTTATTAAAAATTGTTCCTCCTGTAAATACGAAAAAAATCACTCAAAATGTTTAAAGGAAATGCAACTCCTCTTCTTCCAGCCGATTTCTGTGTATGTTTGCAACCCGGTTTTAAATTTGGCTGTTATTGTTGCTTTTATATGAAATATGTTATTTAAACAACGATGTAAATAACTGTTTATTTACAACATATTACATTTATAACCTTAGACTTTTCTTTTATTAGTATAGAAAGGCCAGAAATATGGTGACGCTTTTATCGTCAATGTTTGCAAGTTTCACTGCCTGCTCGTGAACCAAAAATACAAGATCACGCAAGAACGCTACGTTGTATTTGTAATTGGTTTTGAGAAAGCGGGTTCGTCAACTGAGCGTTTGTTTACATCACAAGCACTACTATTTTCAACTTTTATTTAATTAAAAAGAAGAGTTAGTTCAACATCACAGCACATTTTAAAGCATTTTAATGAATAATTTTACCTAAACTGTGTACTTAAAGTGGCTGACATTAATTTTTGTTAATTTTGGGTTTCGTGGTTTTCTTTGCTTTGTTTACTTCTCGCTCGTTTTCCAGCGAAACAAGATGGCGTAGAACTCGCTCAAAAATCGACTTTTTTCACTCTCTTGTTTTTGCGTGATCTTGTGTCGTTCGTTCATGCTGCCATGTCCTGTTGTCCATGGTTGCATTTCAAACATAACAAATTTTTATAGGATTTTTAAAATTCTTTCAGATGTACAATAAACAGGATCTACATACATGTAAATTTCTTATCAGTCTGACTTTTTTAACATACATTTCAATTTATTTGGCGTATCAACTGTCGGCTTTTCTAAATAGACGCTGGTTGCAATTGCATTCCGACAACGAAAAGTTTTTGTTTTTCAGCCGAGTAACTTTCAAATCGTTGGAATTAACCAAATTAATTAATACAACAAGTATTTATTTACATTCTTCATTAGAAAGTCCATCAAGTTCATCAAGTTCGTCGACAAAAATGCAGCCATGGGCCACAATCATTTATTTTACGTGATTGTAAATTCTTGCTGGCAAAAATTTTTCCATCAATGATGGATAATTTTTTGGTCTGCACGAACGCGATTTAAACAAAAATCAGCGTAATTCGTACGAATTCGGGGTTCAGGGGTGTTTGATTTGTTTCAAATTTATAGGGTTCTTGCATAAACATAAATAATAAATAAATATGAGATATGAGCTTGATTAATACATTTTTAAAAACTTTGCAGCACAAAAACAAAAACAAACCGATTTAATAGTTTTCCAAATATCTCGAGAACGGGGCGAGGAAAAAATTTGAAAAACTACAACTACAAAAGAAATTAAAAAAAAAAGGTTTTTTCTTAACAGCGGTCGCCCCTCGGCAGGCAATGGCAAACCTCTGAGTGTATTTCTGCCATGAAAAA
>NW_023458564.1:32906543-33084662 GCF_013731165.1 Rhagoletis pomonella
AATACAATCGCCGTTCGGAGTCGGCGTAAAACTGTAGGTCCCTCCCCTTTGGGTGACAACATCAAGGCGCACACCACAAATTGGAGGAGAAGCTCCACTTATGTGAAAGGGCCAATCTACTATTATTATTAATATGTAAGAATACAAAGACAAATTATTTATCAGAAGCATTGTCTTTTACACACTGAAAAAAGTAATAAAAACTCTCAAATCGCTACTGCGAAATAATGGTTTGAAAAACCGCATAAATTCAAATCCGCATAAAAAAATCCACATAAAAAGAGACCTAAGTGTATAATAATCTAATGTCAGACTTGGATTGTTGGAATTTTTCATTGAGCAAATAAAAACACAATATATTTTGTTCTTATTTTTTTAAGTTTTGACCATTTTTTATTTCCACAATTTTAAAATATGCAGTACAATCTAAACTGATAAATCTACAAAACCATATTTTCTGAACTAAAATGACAAGTGGAGACCTCTAAATGATTAAAAAAAAAAACTATAAAAATAGGCAAAAATATTTCTTGAAATTTCACAAAAAAAAATTTCGATAAATATACTAGCAAACAAAATAGTCGAACAAGACGTACTTTAAAATGACAAAATGCAAAAAAATTTAAGTTTTGCGTATACTCTGTAAGATTCCCCCGCCATTTCTTAAGATAAATTAACAATTTATACATTGTTGTAAGCAGCGGAATGTCTTATCTTAAATCACATACATATGTATATGTATACGTATTTTTCAGCGGGTAGACAGAAATAAAGTTACGAGCAAGTATACCTATGCTCCACCCTATGAAAAACGCGGTTTCTGATCTGTATATGCATGTATGTATATGTGTATAGCCAGCAAAAAATCCGGCAATGGATCTGAAAACTGAAAGAAAGGTGAATAGAAAAGTGACACGAATGGTTGTGAAACGAATACTTTTCCGGTTGTTTTTCTGAATTTTTTCATTCTGAACCTCACATATACTTTTTAATAGTTAATTATATTCAGCAATTAATTATATTTTTATAAATACTTTTTAATACGTTCGTCTGTCAGCATATGAACCTGGGACCTCATGAAAGCTTACAAATAGTCGCACGCTTCTCTGCACACTCAGCTACTGCCCAATACGTATGTGTACATATTTTCAAATGTTCAGTTTGAACAAATATTTTGAAATTATTGTTTTCAAATAACGTGATTTTTCGGAAGTTTTTCGGTTACGAATATACAATTGAATATTAAAATTTAACCAAAATTGGAAAATACAAAGCTCCACAAGCACGAACAATTTAACAAAATGACAATACCGCTCAACAATATTTGCATATTTGTCACTGGCATTTGTCATCAAGTGGCGAATCAGATATTTGGTCATTTGCGTAATTTTTATTTTGGCATTTTTAATTTCTTTAGCCTCCTGTATCAAAATATGAGTGTTTATAAAAAGTGGACTTAGCAACTTTGCAGTCTAAGCTAGCGATATTTAGTATAACTGCTTTCACTGAACTGAGTATCTGGATGAAAATGATTTCAAAAATCATTAGAAATACTGTCTGGTATTCCGGATTGTTATTTTCTAGCATTGGCTATTGTCTTAGACGACACGATTTTAATACTTAGTTAACATTCACAATCGACTTCACAATTGATTTTGCTGCTGCGGTAGGCAGATCAGCAAAAAAAAATAGTAGTCATTTTGAAGTTTTTGGTAGGCCATAAAATTTAAATCTTTCCTCGAATATATACAAAATAGTTATTTTACACTGTCGGCGAATGCAAAATCGAATTTTCAGGTTTCGGTTTAAAAGGAAAAAGCGGTTAAGCATCCCTAATGTACAGAAACACTTTTATAATCCAAATGTTTCTATAATCAGGATAGTAGCAATCAATTAGTTCCGTTCATCGATTTTTGTTTGTACTTAGAATTCGAACAAAATTTCATGCATGCAATGGGTTTTTTCTCACCCTTATTTGGTTTACTTTTAATACGCAATTCTTTGTTCTTGTTTCGTTTTGTGTTTTTTCAATAAAAGCTAAACTCGCTGTTATAAATTTTGTTGTAATCTTGGTCAGCATTTCTGACTGTGTAACGTTTTTTAATTTCAAAATTGGGATCCGGTTTTTTGAAACTGGCATTTTTCGAGTTCTTCGAAAACCGCGTTTGAAAAAAGTCGAGTAGTCGAACACCCTAATATCCACCAAACATTTCAAGTAAGATAACTGAGGATGATTCTCAAATCTAAATGAAATGTTCATCACATTTTAAAGCAAAAACTTTCAACTAATATTAATAAACTTTAATTCACAACAATAATAAGGCAAAATAAACATTATATTTTAAGTGCGCTTTTGTTGCACGATTGCACAGACAAATCTCGGCACGGCATTTGCTGCTTATCTCCTTTAAATTCAGCGCTACCATTCATTGCCGGCTACGCATTGTTAAGAGAGACGCATCGCGGCGGCCTGATTCAGGATCTGCTAGCCGTGGCAACCGTCATTTTTGCGCCAGTTAATTCATTAGAGAAACGCGATGGAGGAGAAAACAGAGTGATGCAGCCGTGTGGCAGGTCGCGCCATAAACCCAAACCTCCAGAGATAACACCTTTCCCCAGTAGTGGCGCACGTGCACTGTGGGTTGGGCGGCAGTTTGCCTTGTAGGCTCAGTGTGTCGCGCATCCCTGGGTCGCTACGGCCGCAGATAAGGCGTTAATTATGCCGCCATTGCGCAAATGTGCCACATTTAGCTGTCATAATTTTTGTTTTAATTCATCTGAAAAAAAACGACAATACTTTAGCGCAGTGTGGAAATGAGCGCGGTAGGGTGGTGGTGAGACAATTCTGCGCTTATTATGAAATACTTGCTCACTACATACGAATTCTTTTCACCTGCCCCTTTTTCCTGTCTAGCCGGCCTTTCATCATTTTGTTGCTTTCGTTGGGCGCATTGTTTGTGCGCACTGAAGCAGCAATAAAGAGCACAAACAAACGTCGGAAATCCAAACAACACAGTTGCTGCTTTGTGGGTGTTTAGCTCTGTGTGTTTGTATGCATGTGTATATGTGCATGCAGTGTGTTAGCATAGAGCACACAGCGGGGGTTAGCGACGGCGACGCCGCTGGCCACGGCTAACAAAGATAGCCATCGCTCAAATGTGCCGCGTACGCGTGGCCCCAACTGCTGATTTCGCCACATACGTACATACAGCCATTATTATCTAGATTTGTGCAGCACAAATCTGCAGTAACATTAATTTTGCAACTGTCGCTACCAAAGCAGCAGCCAAACCAACAAGTAAACCAGAGTAAGCTCTTGCTGCGCACTCTGAGGCCACCAGCCGCTGCAAGGAAGGGATTTGTTGCATGAAAAATGGCAGTTGGGGTAGGTTTGACAAAGTAAAGAGTGGAGTGTGGAGAGGAAATGGAAGCACACCCCTTCCGCCATGGCGTCACGGGCGTTTGGCGTCTATCAGAAGAAATGAAACTGCTGCTTCGCTGCTTGATGGTATTTGGATAAAAGGGCAAAACGCATTGTTTCTCAGCGAAGTAGAGTGAGATCCCACCGAAGCCATGGAGAGTTGAGCAGTCAAGCTTTGAAATTAATTAAGCGATTTTGTTCGTGCCGCTTAAGGAGCAACTTGCTCTCAATCGCTCAATAAAATGTCGATGTGCGTAAACTAAAAAGTTAAGAAACCATAAAATTCGGTGGTCGGTACTGCTTCTATTAAAAACACTGCTTTATATCAGCTTATCGATCACAAAACAGACCACCCGCCGTCACGCCAATTCAAGATGAACTGATTTTTCGAGTTCATATATACATACATACATAAATATTTACAACCATATCCATATATATGTAGTTTATATGTATTCACATATGCATTTCAAGAATTGAGAGATTTTTTTTTTTAAGTGGTTTAAGTCCACTCTTGTTAATGGTAATTTTAGTAAGGCACAGGAATCCCCATTTATATCAGTAATAAACAAATTTTATGTTAATGTTATCACAAAAATGTTTTCTAAAAATGGTATAAGTTCTCTCATATTAGTTTTAAAGTTTTGAAATATCAAAGCTAAAGGGCCGAATACGTAAACTTTATTTTGGGCAATAGATTACGTAACCGTTTTCAGACACGTCCGTATCACGTCAAAATTTTAGCATATGTAGTAGGGAGGTTTTAGAGCCAGGGCCGAAAAATTTAAGCTTTTGCTTGGAATGGCTTATTTTGCTTATTCGGGGTTTCCAAGCTTATTTCACTTGTTTAAATGTATAAAGCTAAGTACGGCCCGTTTAAGTAAACGGTCAAGAAATAAATTGCTATTATTTCGTGTGTGCGAATAGTATTTAGTAATATAGTGATATTTTATAGCCTGCTGTCTCGCTCTTTATTTACGAAATAATTGAACGGGCATATATTTCTGTTGACAAAAAGGGTGCCTTGTACTCTTCACAAACAAAATTTAGCAAACCATAGTTGGTAGAAAGCGTTGGTAGAAAGCGTAGCAAATTTCTTAAGAACTTCGTACTGCTTAAGAAAATTTGGCTCAATAAATTTTTCTTTATTATTATTTTGGACGTCTTTTTTATTCGCCGAACTAAAGAAATGTTTACAAATAATAACATAGAAACAGATTTGGGTTTTATTAACCCGAAACTTCGATAGCATTTCTGATTGGATACAAAAATTTAAAATCAATGGTTCGTCGCTACGGGAAGGCATTGGTGTTATTGAAGAGTTTAAAAATAATTTATCTCAAATGGAGCAGATCGAATATTTAAAAAAATTGAAACGGAATATCAAGCAACAGTTGATTGTCCCTTGTAATTGTTCAAATCCTTGAAATAAACTGAATGAAAAACAAAACATTAAACTGTACTTAAATTTTGTTGTTTTGCGAGCATATTTTCAAGCATATTTACCAATGTTTTAGTGCTTATCTAAGCGCTTAAAATGGATTTTTTCTTGCTTATTTTCTTCGGCCCTGTTTATAACACTGTAGGACGCTAAAATGGCACAAAAAATTCCGGGACACGTAAACTCACTTTGGGTAGTTGATTACGGGTACTTTAATTTTTTTATCAAAAAATTTAAAAAAAATCAAATCTTACAGAGAAACATTTGCAAGTTTTTCATTTGTGTTTAAGCCTGATTTTTTACAAAAAAAAATCAAGCTAGTAACGAAGAACATTTATTTATAAATAAAAAGGTTGTGTATTGTGAAATGAAAATTCAGAATAATACTACATATAATAATACAATAAAGAATTGCCGGAAACAAAGCTTCATTTTGTATGAAATCAAGCCCGAAGATTTTGTGTCCCTGCGGCAATATCAAGAAGGACACCAAATTGGCTGAATATATGCTTTATGATGTTTAAAAAAGATGAACACCGGAAAATGTTTTATAAAACTACTGTGGAATAAATTGCTCTATTTAAAAGTTTTTTATTTGGAAAACTAGGAAGTCCTAAGCACACTGCACGTACAAAAGGACCTTTTTAAATCAATGGGAACCATCACCATACGTCACCTATGGGATTTACACCACAGTCATCAGACCAATTGCAACCCACGGGTTCTTTATATGGTGCAGGTCTCTAGACAAAGGGAATAAAAGGAAAATATATAATAGGAAGAGTGCAAAAACTTCCATGCCTTGTCATATCGGGGTAGCGAGTAGCGCACCTCAGCAAGGGCTTAACATGATATTTTACTTGCAACCTCTGCTTATTTTCATCCATGGTACGGCCCCGCAAAGAGCGCTCTCATTCTCAGAGGGGCCAATAAATACGTGGAAGGCAAACAATTTTGGGCACTAAAGCTGAGATATGTGCAAGCCTACACTGATTACATAACGCCTGTTTTGGACTTCAATATGAAGGTATCCATTTGGTTCCCGACCAGAGAAGAATGGGATGCAGGACTGCCATCAGCTAATTGGGGTATATCAATCTAAACTGATGGTTCAAAGATGGAACAAGGAACCGGAGGCGGTATCTACTCAAAGGACCTGCAGATCGATGCAGATGATAGTGAAATCGGGAATTGTATGGAAATGTCGCACTACGCTGGCGTCTTTGAGCCGTATCAACGTCACTTTATGCGGGGTCCCCGAATATAGCATTATTGAAGTCACAGATGAGAAGGCCAGATGCGGCTCGGAAATGCCAATAGAGAAGCGGATAGCTCCGTACTACCACCGATAGGAAAATTAATGAATACACCGTGGCCGCGACGAATGACTTGTGGAACAAACTGTGAGGTCACTAAATTATTATGGCTGCTGCGCGACTTAATAGGAAAAAGACAAGGAAATACTGAAACTCAATATAGCTGCAGAAAGAGTCCTTACCGACGTTATCCAAGGACATGGTACTATAGCAACAATGCACAGTGGTTCAAAACTGGCAGTTAGTGTTCATTATTCACTGGAGCCTTCATTTTTCACTCAACTGGTTTAGTATTTTTTTTTAAGAAAGTTTTGAAATTTGCAAGAGATCAGTTGAACCTAGTTATTGAATTTTTTAATGGTTATATTAAATTTTATAAAGCAAGGTGCAAAAAAGTAGCTAAGAATTCGCGATTATTTTTAATAATTTAACAAACACTTTTATTTCCCATTTAGCATGAAAATGTGCTCGAAATGTTAGCGAAAAAATTATTAAAAATCAACACGACCTCTTAGCCACTTGCAGCTGGCACTTTAGTATACCAAAATTTAATCATCTATAAAACTGTAGACTCGAAGTTTTTCTTAAAACTCCAAAAAAAAAATTTAGAATTTTTAAAATTTTTCTTTTGAAAATTTTTTCTTTCATTTTAGGGGAACTTTATAGTTGGTTTTAATAATAATATAATAGTAGATTGGCGCTTACACATATGTTTGCGTTTGGCCGAGCATCTCCTCCGATTTGTGGCGTGCGCCTTGATGTTGTCACACAATCGTTTGGCGCCAAATCATATATGTCTTTGCTTGAAATAAATACGAGATGGATTATTTTTCTCAGTGTATAGCAATACAAGATCTGTACTTGGGGTTGTGACCCTTTAACCTTTCAGTGCTAACAAAAAAGAACTCAGGCGAATTGGACCGCAGCTTTTTAGCATAAAAAATTGTCTCCTAATTCTGTTTCAGAAATATATTAATACACCATGTTTCATATCTTTATAGTAATATATTTAAATATAAATTATTGCATTCCAAACAGATGATGGTATTTTAAGCAAAAACGTGTGAAGTTAAATTTCTAATACATGAGGGGCCGTTTTCTGAAGTAACCTTTAACTTTAAAACTCACTTTATATTTAAAGGTTGGATTAAAAATAAAGCTATGTCTAAAGTTAAAGATTTTTATTATCGGTTTTTGACGTATGTATGTTTCTTGGTTGTAAATCAATTAAATTAATAAAATGCTTTACTTTAAACACACTCATAATTTTTAATGCAACCTTTAAATATAAAGTGAGCTCTAAAGTTACAGGTTAGTTGAGAAAACGGCCCTAATTCAACAACAAACTCGTATAAAATTTTGTACATGTACATACATACACACGTGTATCGCGCAACAACCATAGCGAAGACAACGTTTTTTTAGACTGCGCATTTTTTCTCTAGGGGCTGCGTAAAGTGCAACGAGGTGAAAAAGCAGAACTCAACCGAGTGTTCAACTGAGAAGCTTACAAACTTCTGTAAGCCATTTTGTAGACAAAGCTGGCCTGGGGTGGCAACAAAAATCAATGCATTGCCTTAACGAAGCTTTTAATATTAATTACAGGACGGCCTAAAAGCCAAATTACTGAGTGATTCGGAATGGCAAAACAATAGACAGCTACTGGGAGCGATTTTTGTTTGCCTACAGCGGATTGCAGTTAAAGAGAAGGAAAACCTTACAGAGCGTAATGTAACAAACATCAAACATCTTTTTTTTAGACTTTTGCTGATATTTTATACCAAATTCCATGGCATGCCACCTTTGCTGATAGAAATTAAATACGTATCTGTATATATAATGCACATTAGGGAGGAGTAGTTTAATTTCGAAAAAAGTGTGCGGCATATTCGAATTCTATGTTCGATTCTATAATTTTGACGTAGAATACGTCTTACGTTTCGATATGGAGGCTATGCTCAAATGTTGTAGTTGTAATTTTTAAAGCTTCACGAAAACGCTTATTGCACGAGAACTAGTGAAGCGATTTCAAAGAAAGGTGTGGCATTTCAAAGACAAAATTCCAGACCTATAGACAGATATATTTCTGTAAGTAACTGATTCGGTGTCTGTCCTGGAGACAACGGTAAATGTTGGCTTATTTTTGGGTAAATTTTGAGCCTTTAAAGTACACTAGCAACTTATGATTTGCAGATATAACTTTCATTTTCGGGATATTATCGTGTACAAACTTTATATACATAAATTCAACAAATATTGATCATTTAAAGGCATAAAAATTTGAAAAAATTAACAAATTTTTTTATTAACAAAGTTCTCGAAAACCGCTTGAATGATTTTGTTTTTGTTTTCTTTAATCGAAAACTCAGGTGTTTTCCTTTCGTTTGGTATATAGGAAGTATTGGTTGATAACTTCTAAGTATGTTTATTTTATTCAAACATATGGGCATATATGATTTTCCATACAAAATCACTCCGTCATCATTTTGCAAACACGTGCATCCGTTTGGTAGTGAGAGAAGGAGACAAAAAGTATGTGTGTGTAGGTATTTCGGCTTTTGAGTAACAGATGGCGCAATATTTATAAGCTAATCACAGCGTATGTATGCAAATACATAGATACGTACATATTTTGATTTAAGTTTTGGATTAGTTTTTCTTTTAGTAGATAATCTATGTAAATATGTATGTATGTATGTATTTATGTACATATGAATGCATAAAACCCGAAAACTTTTTCGTCACATGAGATGTATACCGCTCGCCTGAGGATGTCCAATAACTTTTTACTTTTTCAAAAAGAGTTGCCACCTGATAAAAAAAATTAAATTCAAATTATTTCGAAGTTAAATCAATTATTATACCATGACTATCGATCGAAATGGTTTTGAAAAGGCTTTACTTCTTAATTATATGTAGGAGGGTTAGGTTACAAGGGTTGCCACATATTTCAAATAGCAATTTCGGCTTAAATAAAGGCAGAAAATTGAATTGTGTATCCTGGTATGAAAGTCAGACAAAAGAGGTTGTGGTTTGAAACATTTTGCAGAGGGTTGCCACCTTGTTACAAAGTTAGGTTCAATATAAGCAATAGGTTAAATAAACTACTTCAATGTAAATATATATCCAAATTGCTTTGAAGAAACTATATTTCAAACGGTTGCCACCAGATTTTATAATTAATTTCAAATTGAATTTAGAGGATTAGATAATTTAAAAAGGTTTGACGAGGTTTTGGTTTAAAAATAATTTGAACAGGATCGCCATCTGTTTGAAAAGTCGAATTAAATTAAATTTTATGAAATATTGAAATATTGGCGTCAAAGAAAGGAGTATTAAGAAAAATTTTGTGTCAGCATTTATAACATTAAAGAGGGTTTCCACCTGCGTAAAAATTTAAACTCAAATTATTTAATAAATCAAATGAATTATTAAAGTATGGGTATAAATTGGCATTCGTTAAAAATGTTTTTTTTTTCTTTCTTTTGATTAAGGAGACTTGCCATATGTGTTAGAAATTAAATTCAACTTGAATTAAGGGAATTAAATATACAATTTAAATATGTATCCCAATATATGTTTCCGTCGAAAAAGGTTTAACAAGGTGTTGGTTTTAAAATATTTTGATTAGGGTTGCCACCTGTTTTAAAATTAGAATCTAATATCAAATGAAATGAGTTTAAAAGGCTTTATTTCTGAACTGTATTCAAGAGCGTTGTCACGTATTTAAAAAATAAAGTTTAACTTAATTCATCAGGCACATGAAATATGTAGATATCACAATATCAGACGCAAGCTAATGGTACATATGATTGAAGGTAATGTGGATCTGCGTCTCTATTGCCAAGTATTAATATTTTGCAATTCATACCGATTTATTAAATTCAATTCAATACAATCAAAACGAATATTCCGTGTACCGTTTTAAACTTAAATGTGATCTTAAAAATATTAAGTTTAGCGTCTGTGTCTCCGACACAGCCTGCAGGTCAAGACGAAGGCGCTGGACTGATTCTTTTTTTCTGAACGCATTTAGTTTTTCATTTACATACATAATTTTATGTTTTCTACATATTTAAGAAACTACTAACTTCACAAAACCGCGAATATAAAAGATATCTATTTAATTTTTTGGTACAAGGAAAAATAAATTTCGACCAAAAAAGTTAAAATATACTGGTTTTTCTTTTGAAAATCGGGAGGGTCAAAGGCCATTTTTGGTAAATAGTTTGTTCGCCATTTTTGCTTAAAATTAATCGTAGAATTTGAATTTTTTCGAAAATTTAGCTCCGAACAAATTACTCCGCCCTAAGATGCATACTTACATACTAATTTAGATTTCAAAAACTCATCCCATGTACATACATAAATGTATATATTTGTTTTTAAGTAAGTATATACAGTGGGGAGCAGAAATGACTACATGGTAATTTTTGTTAAATTCCATACATGTTGCGCATTTTTTCCCCAATATGAAAAGCATGCGTTATATGGAACTACACTACAAACCGGCAGCAAAAAAAATTAAAAAATCGCCTAGAATTTTAGGCCACTTCATACTTGTACATTACTAAAATTAAATGGGATATAAAGCTTCATACCTGAAATTTTTGTAAAATGTTGTACAATTCGAAAATTTTATTTATATACATAGTTCTACATAGTTACGATTTGAACTACGTATATTAAAAAAAAAATTTAATTTACAAAATTCTACCTCATTTTGTTTAAAAGTGTGGTGGTAAGGTTTGCGTGGCCACAAGTGTATAATTTATTTATATATACCTAAAAAGTCTTCGCGCATTACCAGCGACATTACGTTTGTTTTGTTATTGAAATATACCAGTATTTACATTTATTACTGTTGGCAACTGTACGCATAGTGCAAACATACATACTTACATACGTATAATCATAGCGAAAGCATGTTGCTGCTGTTGCAGGTGTCCTTGTTGCACATCAAGCTGTGTGGCAAGTAGGTACTCAATTGTTGTTGTTGCTGTTTTTGATATTTTTATTCTTATTGCCTCCTGGCGTTGTGCGTGTAATTACAAATTCAAAACCAGTGAAAGGCGTGAATGTAACTGTCAGCAACATGAACCAAGCGCGACAAGTACACGAAGCTACCCGGTAGGAAAAAGTAGTTAAGGTCAGCTGAATTTCAAGTTCGAAATATTTAATATTTTCACACCCTTGTTACGTTTTCGCTAGTCACCCCATCCTGAGCCGTTCATTACGGCTCCCGGACTACTGTAGTGTCTTCCAGGCTAAGGTGTCACCTAAAAACGAAGTCTATGGCGTATGAACTTGCGAAGAAGATACGACTATGCAGATACTCTAACTGGAAACACACGCACAACGGGTCGGAATACCTTTCCATAAATGCTTCGGAACTAACAAAAGCTATGAGAAGGAAGGGACCGTTCTCCATCTTTTCTGTAACTGTCCGCCATTATCGAAGAACAGACCGCGCTTTCTGGGACTCCTTTCTCTAGTGACCTTGACGACTTGGGAGATATAAACCTTAGATGCCTGACGAGTTTCATCAAGGTTTCAAAATAGTTCAGCAAGGGGGAGTGACAAAACTCTTAAGTCATGGTATCACAACGGGCCCTTAATTCGTGGCCAAATTGTGTCCCTGTCTAGCGGTGGCGGCCCTTATTTTCCGATACCAATTAAATCTTTACTAAAGTTACGGAGGTAAAGTTACAGTGGTAAGTATTCGTCAAATAGAAGGAAACTCATGATTTATTACTAATAATAAATTGAGGTGA
This sequence comes from Rhagoletis pomonella, assembly GCF_013731165.1. Lineage (NCBI taxonomy): Eukaryota > Metazoa > Arthropoda > Insecta > Diptera > Tephritidae > Rhagoletis > Rhagoletis pomonella. The sequence goes on from NW_023458564.1 coordinate 32,918,496, forward strand.
TTTTCATACCAGAAATACACTCGGAGATTTTCCAGTGCCTGCCGAGGGGCGACCGCTATTACAAAAACATTTTTATTTTTTTTATGTTGGTCGGAAACTGGGCTCGACCTTGGCCCTACGTAAATTTTTGGCTTGTAAAGTATACGGTGGAAATGCTGTGAGTGAAAGCCAGACCCAGGAGAGGTTTGCTTGATTCCCTTGCCGAAATATTGATGTTAAATATGTACCTTGCCCGTTAAGCCACTGGAGAATCCGATGTAATAATACAATTGGTTGAGCATGACCGACATGCAAGCTGTAAGGAGATAGCGGAAGCACTAAAAGTCAACTACATGTTAGTTTGGAATCATCTAAAAGTAGCAGGCTACTCAAAGAAGTACGATGTTTGGGTGCAACATAAATTAGCGCAAAGAAATTTGACTGATGATCAGTGAAATGCTGCTAAAATGCAACGAAATCGAACTATTTTTGAAGCGAATCATTCCGGGCGACGAAAAATTGATTGGATTGGATACGAGCATAAGCATCGTAAGCGATCATGGTCAGAGATCGATGACCCTTCACAAACGAGTGACGGCAAACAAGGTTGTGTTGAGGGTTCGGTGGAATTGGACCCGAAAAGTGCGTTGTGAGCTGTGCACAACTCGACCGTTGGAAAGAAGAAATCACAAAAGAGCGACCAGAATTGGCCAACAGAAAAGGAGTTGTGTTCCATCGTATGCATAAAACCTAAGCAAATGTTTTTCTTTAATTTTCAGGCCTTTTACTCGATATGTTCAAATAAATTTAAGTGAAAGGCATGAAATTTTAAGTAAAAGCTATTTCGTAGTTTTATATGCATACGGCCCAATGTCACTAACTGAGATTTATGCCATCAGTGAGGCGGCAGAGTTGGTAGGCATCTTGGACTTACGACTGACAATGACTTCTGGATATGTAACGAGAAAAAATGAAGATTCCTAAAACTTGTGCTATAGTCCCGTTTTTAAGAATACCTGGAGAGCTTAGTCATCGCCTTTCTATGTGTCGAGATTCGCCAAAATATCGGGATATCCTGGGGACCTTTATGGACACAATAATGGGCCTTTAAGGCCACCAAATACACCCATAACAAGAGAAGACTGTCTTGTCAACCTTACCTAACCGTACCCATCCGCAACCTTGAGCAACTTGAGCAACTCTGAATTTTCTGAAGGACTCCAACTGAAAATAAATGAACTTCCTCGCAGGGTAGAATTTATGTTTTCAACAGCTCCTGTATGCAACATCTACGTGTGTTCATAAATAAAGAAGTATGTACATATGTAAGTTAAGATGTACGTTGTACATGAGCACTTGCTGTGTCTACCTGCAAAGGTAAATGTAAGAGGGGACTGGTGGCGCAGCGTAGAATATGCTTTAACAACCACGGCCCTTGTTGAAGTCTTCTTACAATGTAGTCGCAGTTATTTTTTTATTATTTTTTTTTTGTACAAAATTTCTTTAGTGAACAACATGCAACCTGACTACAACAACAGTGTTAGCAACGCATTTTACTCATTCATTCAGTCATCTATACCTTTACTCATTCATTCATGCGCTTTTCCTTATACATGCGACGCGCCATCGCAATGAATTGTGGGTGATTTCTACAAGTATCAAGCCGAGCCATATCACTTCAGACAGACGACAACATTCAACATCCTCTAACTAACGATTGCATCCTGTTCCTGTTCAAACGTGTGACACTGACGGCCAACATGCCTGGGGAAGATAAGTGGTATTGGTGGTGTTATTGGAGGTGGCACACAATGCTGTCGCAGACATGCGACACTACTCAAGAATACCTGCAACTCTCCAACGCAGCACGTAGGTGTAAGTAATTCTCACATCACTTATGTTCCTTTTAAGACGCGCCTAAAAGTCGACAATATTCATGACAGTATCAGTCAGAAAAGGAACCTGCTTTCACACCCCACTCTCACTGCTACGAATGATTCATTTCCCGCATACCTCTCTGCACTTCTTTTTGACAGACACAACAGCGAGTAGGTGGTAGCTTCGCAAGCGTGAGGCAATATGTTAAACGAACCGGAAACATGTATACTTTTTTCTAGTGCGAGCACTCCTAGATATCAGTAAGCGTGCAATAGCAATAATAACAAAAGCAAAGAGGCTGCAGAAGCACCAGCAGCAAAGGATCATGAGCAACAAATGGTACATTTTCTTCAACACATTTTTATTTTTATTTTGCGAGTGCTCTGCCTTGTAGCCATGACGTAGGTTGGTTGGCTGCCAGTATCGTTGCAGCGGACACTTAACAGCACAAAAGAGGGTCGCATGAGTGTGCCAAAATCTCAAATGCTTGCTAAGCTATAGAAATATCTATGTAAGTGCATACATACATATCGGCACTGAGGTGCATAAAGACGTCAGAAACATGAGCTACACAGAGCTGCAGCAAGCGAAGCATTCAAGTGTTTCATGTTGCTGCAGTACAACGGTGACAACAATACCGATGCAACACAAAAACGGCAACATGAATCTCATTGTGTTTTCGTCTAGCATTCCAAAGGAAAAAGTACACAACTCGTCAATAACTTAGCTGCTGAGCTGAATATTTTACTTTCTTTGTACGTGTACTAACATGCATACATATATCCGGGGGGAAAAATATTTAAAACTTCGACTTTGAAGCTTGTATTCAACCTAATGACACGTTCTGTATTTTCGAATGTACATATATATGTATGTACAGTTATGCATATATACATACACCTGCATACATATGTACATAAATTGGCACGTGCAACACATATTTACTAATCATATACAGTGTATAGTATATAAGTAGATATATATGTACGTATACTCGTACCTTTCCAAATGAGTAAAGAGCTCTTTGGCATCACAACTCTGCAGTTGAACGCGCTTACGCTGCACTTGAGCATGTCCGATATGTTGCTGCAGCTGTAGTCGCTTTGACAATCAGTCGCACTCTTTGTTGGCGACATTTCACACTTTTCTGGCATAAAGGAAGCGCGCAGGAAGTGCTAATATAATGCGCATATATTTTCTTTTCTTTGGAAGCACTTTTCGACGTGCTTAATTGCAGTTCAACTGCTTAGCAACATTGTAATATAATTGAGAGATTGGACTTGAGATATCAAATATGCGGTTACACTAGAATACTGTAGCACAAAAAGCTGAGGTAGGAGTAACAAAGTGCATCTACATATGTACATACATACTTAAGTGCATAAGTGCTTACGTAGACATGCGTATATGTATATTTGGAACGGTTTGACCTTCGTGGTTGTTTTCTACAAGATGCGCGGGAAATTTGTTTTCTCCAAGATTCGAGCTTTTATCTGGACTTGTTGGCAGCGTAGAAGCTTTATGTAAATATCATTTTGAAAATCAACGCATTCAAAAAAAAGTACTTTAAATTAGAAAAATACCTTAGTTAATTTGGTTTGGATTTTTATCAAACTACACGAAAAAATCTGCTAATTTTTTCATTCGCTTAAATAGCTACAGTGTCTTTAACACAAGAAAAGAAATAGATTGAACCATCCAAAGCACACGATTCACTTTATTTTCACTATTTAACACCATTAGTATTACCTCCTTATTGGAAATGTATGTATGTGAAAACACCCCATCCGAAAGCCTGTTCTGGCGTCATTTTAAATGACCAGCTAGGCATCAGGGTGGTGCAAGCTCTGCATAGTAAGGTTTAGCGTGATGTAAAATACCGCCACCATACCTACAAACATCAGTTAATAATTATACACATAAATATTAAATTACAAAATTCTTTATTCAATATTTCATTATATTATTTTTAAGTTGAAGTAGTATGTAGCGGTATATACTATTTAGGATCGGCCGGATCGTGCTTTGGGCAGCGGGGGGCCCGAAGGGTTTTTGGTAATGTTATTATATCATGGTCAAAATCTGCTCCAACCACCAATCGGATGGGAGTTGATGTGTAAAATTTAAGATCTGCCAGTCGGATATGATTTTATCTCGTAGCTGTAGAAAGATCGACGCTACTGGAGGGTATCAGGATGCTTAGGCGACTACTAACACCTAGCGTCATCTGCCAATATTCCTTTATGCAAATTATGGAATTTTTACATATGCTCTTGTCAAGTGTCATATAGCTGGAATTATTAAAGTAATACGTGAATGGCACCTCAAAGCATGCTCAGTCTAATCTGACTTACAACCATTGGCCTTTCGACGTCTACTACAGTTGCCACGTAAAGGAGCGCAAATTCGGTGTTGGATTTGTGCTGGGAGAGAGATTTCGTCGCCGAGTACTAGCGTTCACCCCAGTGGGCGAAAGTCTAGCCACAATCCTCATTAAAGCGAGAAGAGAAGGACGAGGTGTTCAAGCATCTCTTCTATGAGCGCTTGGAGCTTGGGCTGCCCTCGAAACGATATCAAAACCGTGCTTGGCGACTTCAATGCCAAGGTGGGCAAGGAAGGGCTCTTTGGCGCCACTGTCGGAAAACTCAGCCTCCACGACGAAACGTCCGATAACGTGCTGAGGCTGATCGACTTCGCCGCCTGACTTTGACGAGGTACGCGTAGCCATTACGCGGCTGAAAAATAACAAAGCTGCTGGAGCTGACGGCCTGCCAACTGAGCTATTCAAGTACGGTGGCGAGGAGTTGATAAGGTGCATGCATCAACTCTTATGCAGAATATGGTCAGATGAACGCAACTCCGACGACTGTCATTTAAGTGTGCTCTGCCCAATTCACAAGAATGGCGTTAGTTACAAGGTTTTATCGAGTGTATTGTGTAAAAGAATAAGGCCCACCGTCAGCGAACTTTTTGGGCCTTATCAGTGTGGCTTTAGACCTGGAAAATCCATCACAGACCAGATATTCACAATATGTCAAATCTTGGAAAAAAACCGCGACACTCACCATCTATTTTTGAATTTCAAAGCCGCTTTCGTCAGAACGAAAGAAGTTGTCTTTATGCCACGATGTCTGAATTTGTTATCCCCGCGAAACTAATACGGCTGTGTAAAATGACGTTGAGCAATACCACCAACTCTACCGAATAATCTACGACAACTAGATTACTCCTCTACTATGTTTAAACAGCAAATACTCCATAAGAGTAATAGTGATGAGCCAATGGGAAGTTGTCACAGACCTAGTCTCAGGGTCGACGGCAATTTATGCAGATAGCTCCAGAAAGTGGGCAGTTTTCGAATAACGGGCCACTGAAGCGTTGATTCGCAATAGAGAAGACTTCGTTATTCGAAGTTCGTTATAGAGATGTTTGACTGTATATCCAAATTAACGTGCGATTTTATTTAAATAAATACTTTTCAGCATTATTTTTTAAATAACACTTTCTCCTTGGTATCTTTTGTGTCATTTAATGACACGCTTTTTTCTTATCTCCGAAAATGGCTCAAGAACGCCCTACTTTAAAATTTCATTGAAAACCGCCCTATGTAGGAATTTGGTTGAACAACACCCTATCTCAACTGAAAATATATTGAAAATGTGTTGATTTAGGGCGTTTTTGCATCAGAAGTTGCGATAGGGTGTTTCTGAACCGAATTCTGAAATAGGGCGTTGTTGGAAGATTTTCTGAGATAAGGTGTTTTTCAACCGGCTGCCGAGATATGACGATCTTCCACTCAGCTTTCGAGATGCTATGTTTCCAAACCAATACACTGAGGGAAAAACTGAAATGTTAAAATAACTCCGATCACCGTCATTTTTACAATTGTGCAAAGTTCAAGAAAACCTATTTGATTTAACATTTAAAAATGACCACATAACAATTTTAAGGTTGATTTAACAATTCAATAGTCGATCTAACTAGAAATAATTTCAAATCAACATTGTTTCAGTTTTCTGCAAAATAACTAAAAGTCATTTTTACTTCCACACTGTTATTGTTAATTTGAAATTGCAACATTGTCGAATCAAAGTTGTTTTGCGGTAGATCTTACTTTCTTGAATTGTATCTAGCAACAAAACGTACATATGAATAACGGTTCCTGGTTTACTGATCTACATTACTGCATGAAAAGAAGCTTCATTTGCGAAAAATTTTTGACGCGTGAAGTTCGGTTGTGAAAGCAAAAATTTAAAAAGGTGATAATCAAAAGATTTTTATAGAAATGGAAAGTGAGGAAGTTTTTGAAAATGTATTCTACGCAATAGGTGGCGAAGTGATTAATATAACTCCAGCTTCTGGCGAAGTGATTAATCTAACTTCAGGCTCTGGCGAAGTTATTAATACTATAACTCCAAATTCATTTCTGAGCGAGGAAGAAAACGACGACCACAAATTAAAGGCGCTTTTAAAAGGTTTTGGTATGGAAAATGTGTTTGAATATTTAAAATGTGAGTATTAAAGAATAAATAAAAGTGCAGTGTAAACATTTTGTATGCTTAAATCATTGAATCCAAAAAAAGATAGTTTTCCTGAGTGGTTTCATGAAAAATCTATTTGCGATAAATCATCTAAAGTCGAAATATACAGTGGCGAACATAATTGAGTGTATGGTGATTTTTTTTATTATTATTCATGCTATTACGATATAAACCAAACTTTATACAATATTTAGAAAATATGAAAAATGTTTAATTATACAGTAACATCGCCTATGAGATTTGAGTAAAACAAGTGTAAATTTTATGTGGCTAAAGAATCGCGTTGAGTTTTAATAACTATTTTGCTGACGGCTCTTGCGTTGTTTTTTTCTTATAAGAAGTGCAATTTATAAAAATTGGCGTTGATTTTTTTTAATTCTTCCAAATGCTCTTGTGCTTATTCTTCCACAAGAGTGCAAAAACAGTGCATCCATGCTACTGCATACCGAAAACTTTTCTAAAAAATTAGGTCAAAAGTTCAACTTTTTCTTGATTTGTATTGCGTTTGGTTTATATGGTTTTGGTAAAAGCAAACCTCGAAAGCATTACCTCGAGAAGCAGTGTAAATATTAAAAAAAAACACCATGTGCTCAGTTATGCTCCCCAGTATGCACAATAAAATATCTGCGTACAATTAAGAATGAATTTTTGTTTATCTCCATTTACCATTATAGCCGCACAAGTAACATATAGAAGTTTAAAATTTTTAAGAAAAGAGGATCTTAAAGAAGCTATTCCACCTTTAGGACTTCGCGTAGAATTTCGGGAAAAGCTTATCGGATGGAAAAAGCAAGAGGTATGGTATTCTAGCCTAATATCCACACCCGTTTTTAAAATGTATTTCATTTTAATAGTTTGACATTGACGATGACACAATTTCCGCTGATTCCAATGTTATAAATTGGCTTAATCGTCCAACGACTTCTAATACTTCAAGTAGCAGGTCTCCTGTTTGCCGAACATACATAAACAAGGTAAAAATTCGAAGTGTTATTGTGAGCGTTTTTGAAGTTCACAAGTGCATAGCACCTTTTTTTTTGGCCGAAGTTATTTCCCTATTTATATATAGCCTTTGATTTTCTACAGGATTTATTTACCCTGTTATCAAACACCGCACGTGGAACAAAAATTTTGAACTTCTACAAAGAGAACAACAGACTTGACAACATCAACAGGGACGAAATAATAGCTATTTTAATCGAAGAAATATGTTACGGAAACATTTCTCTTAAACCAAGTGATTTTCATTCGCTGGTAAACGAAATTTGCTCCGTTTTTCCTAGTGAAGTAGAAACAAAGGTGATTTTATGTTATATAAGAATATCAAATAAATTAGGGCACGGTTATAAGCAACATAAAGTTAAGTTTAAAATTAGAAAGTAACAAATGTAAAAAAGATTAATTTTAAAGTTAACTTTATTGCGATTATAAACATTCGCCATTACTTCTTGATAAAATAAATATTAAAATTTTCAGGAATATTACTATATTCCCCGGACTGGAAAAAAAAATCCGAGTGGAAAACTATTCTATAAATACGTGAACTGCCGCAAGGGCAAAAAAGGGTCGCATAATATTCCTCACAATGAAGAAAACAATACGCAGCAATGTACTGAAGAACTCAACAATTCCATTATCAGCGCTTTAAAGTTGTCACTCAGCAAGGAGAGCGCAGATTGGAACGAAGTTTTGGATAAGTGGGCTAAAACTTTTTCAGCCAGGCAAAAAGACTTGAAGAACTTGGCGAGTTCCGACTTTTTAAAAGCCTGGCCGAAATTGGCCGATGCACGGGCACCTGAGCTGGTAAATAAATAAGCATATTGTATTTTAATGTAAGTTCTATTTGTTTTAAATTTTTCACTTTATTTAGATTAAAATTGACTTCGATCTTTTGTACCCATTGAAGCAAGATTCTTTGCACTCTAAGTGGGACCACTTTAAAAAAAATATTGTGCGCTTTTATGAAACAAACATAAATAATGACACTTGTAAGCAGTTATTTTCGTTGGCAAAATCATTGACAAATAAAGGTAAAATTCTTATAATACGTAAGTATGCTAAAGACTCATCTAATGCAAATTTTTGTTAGATTCCCAGGATTACTTACTTTCAATATTGCTCACATCGGTATTACAAACATCTTCAAGGTTTACAAATAATTTGGGAAAACGCTCTAAAAAAATTACAATCATTGACGCACAGGAAAGTTTTATTTTGCGTATTGAGTCCATAAATGATTATCAACGAAAAATTGACGAAATTGTTTGTAAATATTATTCATGCCATTTGACAATACAACCTTTCCTAATTGTAGTTGGATCTGTTAATGATCTAAACAGCTTTTTCATATATTTCGATTCTACTTTATACAAATTTTCCACATTTCTCGAGAGCTTGGATGTTTGCTTTAAAATTTTTCAAGTTTTTTCCTTATCATATCCTGAAGGATGTGAATTAGTTTGGATTTTTATTCAGAAATATTTTTTTGACATTACTACAAAATTCGACTGCAAGTCTTCGAATGTGGTGTCTCTAATAAACTTTTTACAAAATACTTAAAACTTTCAATATGTTCATCTGTTTTCAATGCTTTAAAAAATTTCCTGAATCCACTGTTTTGATTCGTCACTTTAAATTCGACCATTTGCTGACAACGAAGTTTCTTAAAATAAAATGTGCCCAACACAATTGTGGTCAAACATTTACAAATTTTACAAGTTTTCAAAGACACTTAAACAAACAACACAAAGTTTCTAATAATGGCACATCTACTAATTATAACTCAGCAAATTATACCGAATCAATCAACAAAGTATCTAATAATGCCATGAATAACAATACTTACATTCCCGCAACTATAAATTATAAGTCAGCAGATTACATTATATCACATAACATAAGCCAAAATGTATTAGAAGATAACAATGTGTTGAATTTAGTTAGTAATTTAAAGAAAAAATCACTACATTTATGTTTAAGTTTACATCAAAACAATTGTATGACGAGAAAAAATGTACTTGAGGTGCAAAAAATGGTTACAGGTTTATTTAAATATGTATCAGAAGCAATTGAACATGTAATTAATATTCATATATTTAACGAAATTCGAGACGATTTCAAATGCATACTAAATTTTTGTAACGGCCCTTTTCAGGACATAAAGTCTGAATACAGATTGTTTAAGGTATTAAAAAGTTTAGGTCTTTACGAAGAACCAAACTCAATTACACTTAACAAATCTATTTCAAGAGTGACTGAACAGGGTAATCCGACCTTGGGTCCCAAAATTTCTGATATTCATATTCTTCCGCTATTATTTAGGTTTAAAAAGTTGTTTGAGATTCCGGGACTTTTGCAATTAACAATCGAAAATACCATCAATAGTATGAGAGGAACTGTTATTAAAAATTTTGCAAGTGGGGATATTTACAAAATGAAGAGTCAAATGTATAAAGATGACATAGTCATACCCTACATTCTTTATTTTGACGACTTCCAAGTGAATAACCCCCTTGGAAGCCACACCTTTTCAATTTGTGGATGTTATGTTTCTTTTCCTACCTTACCACAACGACTGCAATCAAAACTGAACTATATATTTCATGCTGCATTTATAAGCACCCCAAATTTAAAGAACATTGGGAACGAAAAAGCATTTTTTCATTTTATAGATGAACTAAAAATACTAGAAGATGGTGTTAATATCAAAACAAGAAGTGAAATATATAGAGTTCGTTTTATTCTGGGTGTGGTAATTGGAGATAATTTAGCAGTGAATTCTATTCTTGGATTTGTCCAATCGTTTAACTCCAAAAGATACTGTCGTGTATGCAGCAGGATGAAAGAACAAATGAAATGTGATACATCTGAATGCAAAGATTCTTTAAGGACTAAAGAAAACTATGCAAAAGACTTATTGGAGCATAACTTTCAATTGACAGGAATTAAAGAAGAATGTATGTTCAACAGACTAGAGAGTTACCATGTTACACAAAACTTTTGCTTTGATATAATGCATGATTTGTATGAGGGTGTATGTGCTTACGATGTGTGCAATGTTTTAATGGGGTTAATCGAAGAAGGTGTTGTTACTTTGAACGTCATAAATAATAGAAAACAATACTTTCAGTTTGGGGAAACCGAGTTCGGAAATGATTCAGCCGCTTTGGACTATGTAAAGCTAAAAAACTTTAACTTAAAAATGACGGCAAGTGAGGCCAAATGTTTTATTCACTTTTTGCCTTTAATGATTGGCGATATTGTTCTAATTGAGAACAAGCATTGGAAGTTACTTACCCTTTTATCGGAAATTCTAGATTTTTTATGCAAATCGACATACTTGCCCCAAGAACTAACTAAATTACAACATCTTGTAGAACAACACCATTTACTGTACATTAAATTATATGGAGCGCTAAAGCCCAAACATCATTTCCTCATTCACTATTCGACAGCTATTCAAAAATGTGGCCCTCTTAAATACTTGTGGGGAATGCGTTTTGAGGCAAAACACAAAGAAGCCAAAACATATTTAGGTAATACCACATCCAGACTGAATTCTCCTTATTCACTGACTGTTAAATCTGGATTACAATTTGCCAAATTTTTACTAGACCATGAGAGCGGTGTGGAAAACGAAATCGAATATAATGCCCTTAAAACTATAAATTTAACAAAAACAGACTACTTTTCTAAAATTGTTTACAATGAAAGTATTGATTATAACAATTGCCTAATATTAGAGGAAGTTGTTTATAAAAACACGAAATATAAAACCAACTTTTATTTAGCTTTCCAAAGCGATGTATTTAAACTTTATAAAATACATAACTTTTTATATCAAAACGAAAAGGTATACGTATTATGTTACCCAATCCATATAAAAAAATTTTGTGCATTTTCAATCATTCGAAGTTGGCAGTAAAATTGATGAAATTCATATTATTGAAATATCCAAATTTTTAAGTAAGCCATTGCACCTGTATTCAATAAATAATGGCAATACTTATTGTAGAGTTAAGTATGTTTGATTTTGTATTTATTATACTGTGACTCAATTGACCATACAGCAACATTTTCATTCAACAAATTTTCATTAATATTTTAAACAGAATTTTTAGTATGTATGTATGTACATGAAAATTAATTCAAGCGTGCGTTATATGGAGGAAAACAAATCACAAAAATCAAAGCGAATTTTGAGCCACTTCGATTTGCACTTTATCATAATAAAATTGAATGGACTGAAAACTACGTACTAAAAATTCCATTAAAAAATTTATAATTTTTAAGAAAATTTTTTGAATTGTTCTAAATTTTGGACGAATTTTGAAATTTTGATTTTTGTTATAGTATGAACAATTTTTTTTATAAAAAATTAACAAAAAAAATTACTTGTTTTTTTAAATTAAAATAAAAGAAAATTAAAAAAATATATAAATAACTTGTTTTTATACTTGTGGAAATTATAAGCTTAGGGTTTTTAAATGTTAAATATACAGTGCTAAATAGTTAAACCAACATTGAAGGCATGTTTGAAGCAACCTTGAAAAAAAGTCAAACCAACTACTTTTCAATGTTAAATTAACAACTCTATATTCTTACGTCAACATTGGGAGTATTTAAATTGACAGTAATCATTGTTAAAACAAAAACAAAGTCAAGTTTAAATCACTTTATTTTCGAAGTTGAATGAAAGATACGCATTTTTAAATCAACAGTAATGCAATTTGAATTGAAAAGAAACAATCTTAAAATATCAACACTATTTTTCAACGTAAGAATTACATTTCCATAGTTGATCTGACATATTTCGGCTTTGGTAGACTATCATAGCTGTTTATTGTAGAATCAACCTCGTTATTGTAGCTTTTACCTTTGTTTTTTCCCTCAGTGTAAAAATAAACATAGCAGTAGGCATGCCGTTGTGTATACGGTGTAAAACTTTTTTCCTGATTCTAATTTGATGTAAATTTCCAGCTTCTGATATGAGCTGCTGCAAAGTGCCTTATCTCTAGTCGCTACATACAACAAGTAATTTTTAGCAAAAAAAAAAACCGACTTCAACTCCAATATAAAAAAAAATATATATATATATATCTCATGATCCACTGATCGGATCTCAACCAAATTAGTATGGGACCACCTCTGAGACACTACCTTTCCGTTGCAATCGATTGATGTGGTGCAAAGTTATGCGGCAACATACATAAAAAAAAAAATAAAATAAAAATATTCCGACGAACTGATAACCTCCTCCTTTTTTGAAAGTCGGTTAAAAATAGAAATAGAGGACCATATACGGAAAGTCCATTGTTTCAAAATACAAAACAAAAACATAGTTCTTGGTTGCTTATTTTGCCGACTGTGATGTATTTATTTTTCATGTTTATTCTTACAAAATAGGTTCTGCAAGTATTTTCAACTTTCTCCAAAAATTTTTATATTGCTCTTTTCGTTTTTCAAAAGCTTTCAAACCGCATCACTTTCTTTTCGCTACATCAAGACAGGTAGTAAATTTTAAATTGACAGATTGAGCTCATGCATGTAAATAAGCGCATATCTATATATAACTAAGTATATATGTATGTATGTATACGTATAGCTGCATATAAATAAGACGTTTTTGAGGAAAAAGATAGTACATAGATGAAAAGTTGTTGCATCATGGGAATTTGTCTGCATTTCCACCAAAGTTTCTTTCTAAATTTTTTGTGTCGTTTTTCATGTTGCGGCGTAGCTGCATGTGAAGATGAAGATTCACCAAAGTAAATAGTAAAAGGAGTGATATGTTGAAATACTTACACTGCTACTTATTTATATATACATACATAGTACGTAGGGGCGGGAGTGAAGATCATACCGAACATTCAAAAATTATTTGAAGTTACAATTGCATATGTTCTTGTTAATATTTATAAATATGTACATATTTTCATCGGTATAAAAAACTTGATACTTTGAGTACTGTGTATAAGAAGCTGACCTTACAAAGCATTACGGAGATATCTAGTTTATCCATAAAGTAAAGTAAAATCCATAAAGTCTGAACTGCTCCACGTGTAAACTAGTACACCTTCAAATATGATATTAATCTTATGAAAATCGTATTCCTTTATAACTGCTTATTATATAGCATTCGTTACCTATGAGGTATGAAACTGTTCATTTTGGTTCTCCGCAAATGCAAATATTGAACCTGGTTACCTCGCTAAAAGGCACAACTTTACTCTGATTCGAGGTTTCCGTCCCCACAACTTTCATTGCAGCGAAATAGTATCTGATCTGGCTATATCTTAGAAGTTGTAAAGGTTTTCCTGTATGTGATTTTTATTGAGAAACACATCTCTCAGCACCAGGGACCGTAACAGGTACAACTTTTTATTAAAAAAATTACTCTTTAACAGTTATTTTTTTACTTTTATTTAATTGCTCCTTAAACAACATTTATTTTTTATTTTTATTTTAGAAATCCAAAATAATAATTATTTCTGATTTTTATCTAAATAATCTGAAAATAACAGTTATTCTTGATTTTTATATTATATGTCTTGGATAACAGTTATTCACCGATTTTTATTTTTTAAGTCATATTTATAAGTTGTATGAGTCGTAGTAAGCTTTTGTTCTCCAACAGCTTCTTGACTGCGAAAAATTATACATGATTTTTATACGTATGACTTAAAAAATAAAAGTCGGTGACTGATTTATATTGATGACTTTTTAAAGTAAAAGTCACTGACTGATTTTTATTCATGACTTTTATAAATAAAAGTCTTCGATAACTGTTATCTAAGACATATAATATAGAAATCAAATATAACTGTTATTTTCTGATTATTTAGATAAAAATCAAAAATAATTTTTATTTTGGATTTATAAAATAAACATCAAAAATAATTGTTATTTTTTGAATTTAGCACAAAAATTACTAATAAAATTTAGTTTCGAATTTGATTCTCTGTGAAAAAAATAAATAGATTGGTATGTATCACTTAGTTGTAGAACATTTCTTTCATGGTGAATTTTTGAATGACAGTTTTCATCAATAATTGTTATGTTCGGTCCCTGCTCAGCACTAAATAAACATTACTAGTGATAGATGAGGGGCGCAAGCATGCAGGTACATTACCATGACCCACTTCGTATGCTAAAAGATCTTTAACTATAACAAAAATCTGCGGGAATAAATATAATCTTTAAAGAAATTGCTATAATCTTTAAAATAAACTTTCTAACTATGTTTGAATTTAGTTGAGGATAACTGATATTACACTAGTATTTTAAATTACAAGCATTCTTCATTCAAGAATGTCTGAAAAGTATTTGAGGTCAAAGCTCTTGGCAACTTCTTTTTAACCGACTTCAAAAAAGGAGAAGGTTATCAATTCGTTGGAATATTTTTTTTTTATTTATGTTGCCGCATAACTTTGAACCACGTCAATCGATTTCGATAATTCGGTTTAGATCCGATCATTTGATCACGAAGAAATTAAAGATAATTTTAAATTTTTATATGGGAATTAAAGTCGGTTTTGTCTTTTTCTTAAAAATTACTTGTTTATTTTAAAGGTTTCCGGTACATACATATATAAATTTTTTACACCAAACAGTAAAAAGATATAAGAAATAAATTTATGTATATGTAAACTTTGGGCAAAATTTGTGCCGTTAGCTCATATATATAGTATGTCTTGCTAGATTTAACTTGGGTGCGTAATTAGTAACAAAAGTTGCTCATACGCCACCGCCATTTAATCTTCTAGGTCCCAAGAAAAACCAAAACGTTAAATGTCTTTGCAAATATTTTGTTTTATGATTATGAAAACCAAATTGAATGAAACATTTCTTTCAAGGACGTAAGGGATGAAAGGATTCTGAGATATTGCAGGTGCAGCCGGCTGAGCATTTGTAACTAAGTTATAATACATACTATAAATATTTATTTCTAAATTTACAAAGAGAAGTATAAATCCTGCAAGGAAATTAAAAAAAGCATTAAATAAATAAAATTACTATAAAGGCACAAAAAACGTAGTACGTTGCAGACCAGTGAATATGGTGTCCTTAAATATTATGTCGTGCTGAGCATGAATCCTAAGTCGGTAAAAATGAAATAAATTGAATATACATATGGGACATTCCATGCCAAACGGACCAAAGCTCTGCCCAAAATTCTATGCGATAGAAATTAACGTAAGGCATTAAATAAAACATTGCAGAATTGAAAATTCAGTATTAAGTAAATGCTGTCAGTTATTAGGTCTAGAGGGATTCTAATGTATTTAAGATCGTGAATTACGATTTTTTTTTAATTTATCGGATTCACTTAGAATTCGTTACTCGGGGGTATCGGG
The DNA here is from genome assembly GCF_013731165.1 of Rhagoletis pomonella. NCBI lineage: Eukaryota > Metazoa > Arthropoda > Insecta > Diptera > Tephritidae > Rhagoletis > Rhagoletis pomonella. The sequence goes on from NW_023458564.1 coordinate 32,934,250, forward strand.
GTCGCTGATTACGAATTTGAAATCAAATTCAAAATGGCGGACCCAATCTGGTGGACAAAAAATCCAAATTTATTAAATTCGCTTACAACTTCACAGTTGGGGATTCTTAAGGTCGCTGATTATGAATCTGAAATCAGATTTTCAAAATTCAAAATGGTGGATCCATATTGGATATACCATTTATCACGGAAAAGTTAAAATCTAAAGTACGTACATGGGGTATGAGTAACATTCTCATCTCGTCTTGGTAAATACATATATCGTCGATGATACTCCAAAACGGTCTATGTCTATTAATACCCTTGACACTTAGATGGTATCTTCCTTGCACCGGAATGCATCTCCAAATCGTTACACCCTAATAAAGGAATGACAAAACTGTCTACGTTTGGGTGATGAAGATGAACGGTTGCCAGAAGCGATCAGGTACAGATAACAAATCATTAAGCACCAGAGGTAATAAGTGACATAGAAAAAAATGCTTAAGCATTCTTCTTGCATTTATTTATTTAGATCAGTGGAGTTCCATAAACAAGTACAATAAAAAGGAAATCAAGTATTTTAACAATTTTAGCTTTAAAAAGTTTATTTAGGCGAAAAGTATCATTTATTTTTTTTTACGGACATACGAGAAAATCATAACTGTTTTTTTATAACTTTGGGAACTTTCAAATAAGACGTTAATATGGACCATCGATATCAAGAGTATAGCACGAAATTACAAAAAAATGGCAGCAAGCAGAATATCTGTCGCATTTATTTTGTAATTTTAGAAATCTACGATTTTTTTAATTTTCATAATTTAAGATATGTCAAAATGTTAAAATTTTGTTCTTCTTGCTAAAACGAACGAATCTAGTGTAATAATACTAGTGTGTCACCAAAAAAAAGCTATTACATTGAGTAAAAGATGACTATGATTTGAGAAAATAAAATTCCATTTTTTACAATTTATATATAAGAAAGTATTATATATGTGCATAAGGACTACTGTGTAAAAATCTTCCACGCCAATATTCAATTACTTTTAAATTATATGACTTTTAAGTTAAGGCGTGCGAGTAAACGTGTTAGATGACTGTGTATAATGCTACGGGGAATATACGTTACATGGTAATTTTTTACTTAGTTTAGTATATATTTTTTAAGTATTCATTTAAATACAGTTTCGCGATTGAATTTTGTTCTTTATACAAAACTGAAGATAATGGGGTGTATTCTTGTTTTCGTACGAATCGAAAATCATGAAATTTTCCTATCAATTTCTATACAAAAATTTAAAATTTTCGATTCGTACGAAAACTAGAATATGCCTCAATGTATTTTCTAAGACAGGTGTAATACCATTTTCGAAAAAAAAATCGTTTTTGTAACAACTCGTGAGATTTGCTCATATACACAAAAAGTAAGTAGTCTGTTACGGAACAGAAACTATGTTATCCTTAAGTGCCAAATCGGTATGCCTCCATCACCCGCCATTTATCCCTGCCAAGGGTTAAAACCGTGATCCCAAGGTCGTTAAACTTCAATTTTTATGCAAAATATAAAAGCAGGACAACTTGACCCCATCCACTTAAACCAGGAGAACCCTTAAATCACAAGCCTGAAACCATAAACTATAAATATTAGTACTCCATATAAATTAATATTTTCTCTCAACGTCATTAAAGTCTTAATGAAATCGTTCTTTAATGTAGTCACATGTGAAGATTTTGTCTGCATATAGAGTATGGTTTAAATGTTTGTGGATTAGTTAACCCCCGGATTCAGATATTGTGAGCTCAACAGAATGTTTTAACATTTCTAAATAGGCTGCTCTGGCTCGCATATCCTGATAAATTTATGTATAGTTAACAAAAATAATATCGCTCATTTACTTCAATAGTACCATGACTCAAAGAAAAAACTCGAATGAATTTACATATATGTACGTATATATGTATATATAGTATACTCCCATAGTAAAAATTAATGCAGACTTTGTTCTATGAAATTTTTACACAACGTAGAAGATGTAGCGGTAATTTCTGCGTACTTAACTCAATATTTGTAGTTTTTGGACTATGATACTATTAAAGTAAATGACCGATATGTTAAGAAAATATTTAAAAAGATGTTTGATAGATTACCTGCGTAATTACTAAAAATCTCTAGAATCTACAATGCTAACAAGCCAACAGTTCATAGGACCATTCTCTCGTGACATGGGCCTTTATTCAAAATAAATTAGGACACTCTCAAACTTATTGTTGTTAGCACAAATTTTCGATGATCGCTTTTCTGCGGTAAAATTAAATCCTGTCTTTTCTTTTCTCAATTAGTACACTGTAGCTACCCGCATTATGCACTGAAATCGTGGTAAAAGGTAATAGTCTGTAATTAAGCTATCTATTTGAAGTCAAGTGAGTTAATTCTCTTCGATATGTCCAACAAAGTAAGTGTTATTGTATAACTTTCGATAGTTGAGCAACTAACAATGCCTTTACGTATGTATATGCACCTGAAAAGTACAAAAGCAAGTGGTTATACTAAATATATCCATAGATACATACATATGCTTGTTTCTGGCGTACAATTCGCACTTAGCAAACACGTATTCGAGGAGAGACGCAAACATGAGAAAATTTGCAATTCACAGTAATTGACAATAAAGACATAAACAGCATATAAACGTGTTACACATAACATACATACATATATATGAACACATTGACATGCATAAAAGATAAAACACAAGTAGACAAATCGCGCAGTCAAAACTCGAGGGATTATCACACGTTTAAACTGAGTTTTCAAATTATGATTTTGTGTTTGCATGCAATGCATTACAACTCACTTTGTCGAACAGACCTCACCCATGTATGAGCTTGCATGCATATGTATGTAGGTATGTATGTATAGCATGTTCCTGCAGCATTAGAAACGTCATTCCAATTACCATCAGACTTTATTGCCAATTTTAGTTTGTAAGGGCTTCGTTATTAATATGCGGCATATCACTGCCCCTTCTTTTGGACTGTTTGGCAGACGTTTGGCTCTTTGTTGCGGTTCTCACGTCCTACAAGTATTCATTTTACTACAACAGACGATATAGGAATCTTTACTGCACACTTCTCAGCTAATATTTAGAATATAGTCGAAGCAATTAAGAATTTAAATTAATTAATAAATAGCGTATTTGAAAACTTTTAATTAAACACTCGCAGGAAGAATATCAATTAGAATTCTGATTTTGTAAGCCATACGCCATTCTGTATTGTGTAACATTTTGCTCGATACATTCAAATCGTTCTTTAGTACGAAGTAATTCTACTTCACAAAGTACGCAAATTTTTGGTGTGACATCATATCTTATAATCTGAACGAACAGACAATTATGTATATACATACATACATATGTACATGTGCATATGTGCGCATACATACAATGCATATTTACCATTAGGAAAATTTTAAACCCAAATGTATGTATATGTAAGTAAGGAAAAAATATTTGATATCCAGAGGTAGAAACAACACTTTCCCTGGCATTCAGTAAGCGGTCTCTAGTCACTAATAGTGACTTTTGTTGGTGAACTTGGAGTTTGAGACTATTTGGTATTCAGTACGCTGTCTCACGTCTCTAGTCTCAAAAGAAAGTCACTAATTTGTCACCTGGCTAAGAGCAGGTCTCCAAAATAAAAATATGGAGAAAAAGTTAATTGATTTCCATTTATTAAAAAAAAGGGAATATGAAGCGAGGAAATTTGTTCAATAAGAAATTCGTTAGGAAATAAACCAAAATGCTAAAGATTATTAAAAAAAATGAAACTAATAAAAAAAAGAAAAAAAAATACTAAATAAAAAAATATAAAAAATCCTCCATGCCCGAGTAGTACTCGAACCAGGACCCTCTCGACCGGCAGCCTAATGCTTTGACCACTCGACCATTGCGACTCTTCGGGCGGCGCGGCAAAAGGCATACATAAACGCTATCAGTTGACTGTCTGTGTTTGTTTTCACCACACATTTTTGGTGAACTTTTTGTGACTCTCTCCTACTGAATAGTCAAATCATCTCAAGTCACAAAAATAGTCACTAATTGCTAATCTCAAATTCAGTGATTTGAGATGAGACTGAATTACTGAATCCCAGGGTTTGACTTAGCCATTTTGAGTATACAGTAGGCATGTTTGTATGTGTATAACTATGTGGTACATAGAAAAAAATGTTTTCTTAGAATAGTTGAAGTCATTCGCTAGTCAGTCTGAAACAAGGTTTTCGACCTTGAAGAGACTTACTTCAACTTTGTTTTACTATGAAAAACATAGGCCAACTACAATAGTATTATTAGCTACCTGGGGCTCTGCTATATCTTATTGATAATCGAAGCGAGTTTACGCCGATAACCCTTTCATTTTTTCTATTAAAGCACTAAAGAATTTTGTTTTTTTACATCCAAATCCCGGAATGTCTACTATAAAGAGAGATCACTTGAAATTAAAAACCCTAGTAGCATTACTTGATAAAAATAAAACTTTGTAGTACTTCGTGGTTCAAGGTAAGTTTCCCAAGGCGTTATGAAATCTAATAGAGCGTAAGTTATTTTTACTAACTAAGACCAAGTACTTAAGAGTAATTTTCGACAACAATCTGATCCGAAATGACAACACCGCGCAACGTAGTATTAAGAAACTCGCAAGATAATTTTTTACTTGCACAAAGGGAATAGGTACTCGTATATCATAGACGTTCTCTTACGCAATATATTCAATAAATTTAAAAGTCTCAACATGTAGGCCTACACTTATGAAATAAGCATCGCTTAGAAGCCTGCTGAATTTGAATTTTATTAATAGCCCGAGAGGTGGCCGATACTTGCGGTGACCATGCGTACGGATTTTGGCGGGACAGGACCGATTTTGAGAAAATTGTCCTGTAAGTGTCTCGATGTTTCATATTTGTACTGATTAGGTCAGGATTTTCAGTGTTTTCTTTATTCATTTATTAAGACTCTCCCTGCACTCTGGCCCAAAAACCATTTTTCGTACAAACGAGACAGCACTTTCGTTATCACAAACGACATAGAATATAAGGGAGCCATAATCATAGCCAGCATCCTTATTAATAATATACATATAATAATATAATGAATGAAATTATAAAAAAATAATACTAATAACATCAAAAAAATCGTGGATATGAAAAACATAAACTGTAGATAGAGTGGCGAAAATATAAATAGGAAAGAAACATTTTAACTTTCTTTGTCTATTCCCCTTTCGATTATTTAATGTTTATTCTTTTTTATGAAAGTGTAGCTCGTTATCTAACAGCGACCATGTAAGTCGGAATTTGAAACTTTGTACAAAAATTAGCAAAATTGAACAAAGTTTCATCAACATTTTTAGCTTTTTAATTTCTTAGAAACCTTCTGAGTATTCAGTTTTGTAACTTATCCAATTCAAAGTGCAAATTTTAAGTAGCTAGGACTTGCCGTTGATATTTGGTAAATTTTGTGGAAGGTGTTGCTAATTTTATCCATACACAAAACTTTTTGAACATACGCGCGAACAAAAAATTGGCTAAAATAAACGGTAAATTCAAGCTTCTTCCAACCTGCACTTTATTATACTAAAATTTAATGGGCTCCAAACTGCATACTCAAAACAACTCTAGAAAATCTGATTAAAAGTTTTCAAATTGTGATGAATATTTATTCAAATTCCTTGAATTATTCTAAATGCTGTACAAATTTAAAAAAAATGGGAAATACCTAATCGTGTGACACTGCCTTTAAACTTGTATTTATACGGATGTTGTTAAAGAATGAACTATAAAAAACTAACCAAAATTAAATAACAACAAAAATAATATTTTGAAACTTGTGAAAATTTGGAGCGGCTATAATTTTCTCGACTACTGTACATTAGACTGCATCACCGAAAAAAGTCGCGGTTTTTCCAACGGGATTACCAAACCTAGTATATTTTAAGACTTCTACCAAAATATTTCGGAAAAATATTAAGATTTACGTGAGCTGGACCGGTTTGAAAATACCTCTAAAAATGGATTTTTCATGAATAAAATATTTTCTTAAAGGATTTTTTGGAAAAAATCCCCTCAGATGACAAAACAGTTTAAGCTTAAAAATCTACATAATAATATTAAAAAACTGTATCAACGGAATCATAATAATGAGATTTTTGATGCTTTTTTTTAACTTGTTTCAAAGATTTGTGTAAGAAAAACTTGAATAACTGCTCCAAAACTTTATCGCTATAGACTTATGAGGTATCAGTGGAAAGGTATTTTCTCACCCTTTTTATTTATTTAATTAATTAATACCAACACATCTTAATTAAACATGGAATGACTCTCGTTTATCTCACCTTCCACTTTCATACATTGAATGAGCTTATTCGCAAAGAAATTAAAGGGGTGGAAAAATACCTTACCAATGATATCTTATAAATCTAAATTGGTAAGGTTTTGGCTGAGTTATTCAAGTTTTTCTTAAACCAGTCTTTGAAAAAAGTGCAAAAACTGCATCAAAAATCTCATTATTATGACTCCGTAGTTTTTTTTTTTTTAATATTTTTATGCAAACTTTTTAAGCTTAACCTGTTCTGTCATCTGAGGTAATTTTTTCAAAAAATATTAAAAAACGTAAATCTTAATATTTTTGCGAGATATTTTGTTGGAAGTCTCAAAATATAATAGATTTTATAATTCCAGTTGAAAAACAGTACCGCGTTTTTTGTATGGGGAGTGATGCAGTCTTCTGTACATAAATTGACTATGATTACTCGGCCGTCTATCATAGTAGCACAATGCCACTAAGTGCATTTTAAAATTTTCAGGCAATAGTCTCATGCGATTATCGATATTTTTTGTTGTTTGTTTGAAATATTTTATTTTTATCAGTATTTTTCATTTAATCAAAACATGTTGAAATAAAAGTGAAAAAAATATATATTTTGCCAGAAATTTTAAATTACACTGTACCGGTAATTGTTCACCAGGTGGCCACTCAACCAGTTTGCCCATCTGCAGGCCAAGCGCTTTAATTTGACACCCCATTTTTGGAAATCGAGCGAACGGTGCAGATCTTATGTCCTGGACAAAAAATCCTTTCGAGTATTATATATATATAGATATATATATATTCAGCCTTAGACTCACACATAAACCATGCTAAACCCTTACTCAATGCCGTAGAAGCCTGATTGATACTTAAATTCATATGGGCAGCGGAAACCGTGGTAGTGATGGTAACTGCAAAGCTAACGAATTGACAAGACAAGGACTGACCTCTCACATCCTTCCAGTAAATAGCAACGCAAATATACCCATGGCCGCCTTTTGATAATATGTAAGATCATATCGTGAAACCGCCCTAATTACCCAGCTCTCTAATAAAAGCAAACCAGCATCAGTGCTCTTGAGCAAAAAAATTGACAAAGTTCCTGGCATCATTTTTCCACTGCCCTCATATACTTATTTATTTATTTATTGAAGTAAGTCTACAGAACAAATAATCTTACAGACTAGTAAAATAACATATACTCATGTATATACAATGTTAAACTTATAAAGGAATTGAGTTTAAATTTTTTATAAAAGCTCATCTGGATAAAAAAAAATCAAGCAACTGTGATTTGGAAAAATAGTTCAGTCCAATAGATGCATTACTTGCATAATTAGTTTTGTAGTTTTCACCGTAAAAAGGGTAGACATTTTGGAGACTTCTTTGTGAAAAGTTAAAGCTTATCCGCTAAAGTAAAATTGGACAATCACTGATGCCATTAATTATGCTGTAGACAAATGACAAGGAAAAGACCGTTCTTCCCTTTTCCAAAGAGCTCAAGTTAATTAATATTTTTTTTTTTATCAAGGAAACAGTCGCTCTTCGATCACAGTAAGGACCTAAATTGAGGTTTGATGATTATCCTCTGACATAAAGTATGATAGTACTTGTCATATTTGTTTAGTTATCATTTAGTTTTATTCAATGCGGAAAACCTGACTAAATACTTTAAGCCAAGTTTCTAAAATTTTGGAATTTGGAAGCAAACGGCCGATGTACTTACAGATAAAACGAATTCTAAAAGCTATATTAGTTATTCGCCAGAACAAATTCTTTAAACTAATTATGCTAACGCAAATGTTTTAAATCAAATATAAACCATGCCTGCTTAATATATAACAGAGGTTTTCAGAAATGAGAAAAGTCAATTTTTAATATGTATGTACATACGTATGTGCGGCGTGCATAGTACGTTTGCTTGTAAAATATACTAAGTTAAAACAAATAATTTTCATTGTTAATTCAAATTTTGTTACGCAAACAATAATCTTGTTGAAAAACTGAGTACAGCTTAAAAATTTATTAATTGCCGTTATGTATATTTGCTTTAACGTGGCCGCAAATTTAATTTGGAGTTGAAAAGCTTTATTGTTCAATTTGCGTATGCAATTAAGAGTTGATTGGTTAATGGGTAGGTTTGTAACCCGTGTGGTAAACGCCCTCACCCGGCTGCAAACGATGGAGATGCGTGGCCTGGGAACGATTGTTATTCAATTCGCATGAAATAGCGTTGCAAAAAGTACAACAACAAAAATCAAAGCAACATTTATTAATTGCAAAAATTGAAAAGGACTGCAAAATAAACATGTCCACGCCAACTCACCTACACACCAACGTCTGTATTCTGTGCAAATACTTGTACTCGTATGTACATACATAGAATATAAAAACAACAACTTGCGACAAATAATTTTTTTACGCCAAAGCCACAACAAGTATCTATAAATACATGCCATGGCATTACAAAGTTTTTATGTGTATATTTATATAAGTACATATGAATAGACGAAATTCCTGCCATAAAAATTTGCAGCCTGCATTCGGCGAAGTTTGGCGCAAAAATTACTAGGCGCACAATGTTCAACAAATCAAAACAACAAAAGGCCAGCATTTCGGGGGCTGTGGCTGTCGGTGAACAGAAAGCAACAGCTAACAGGCAAATAACGAGAGAAAAAACGGAAAACCCTTTACTGCAATAAATTTGAATCGAAAATTCCGTTCTTCCTTATACGGATAAGAATTTTAAAAACTCTATCGACTGACCAAAAAAATTTCATTGAACTCACAAATTTACTATGATACATTTTTCAAAACTCTAAATAGTAGAGTAGAATTTTTTTAGTTTACTTTAAATACTAGTTTACTTCTAGTTCTTTCAGCTCAATAATGTGTCTTAGTTCGTTCATCTTATTGAACAATAGTTCACCTAATTAAACTACTACTTCGGTAGTAGGAGCTGAGTTACAGAACAACAAAAATGTATGTTTTATAACACATGCGTGCATACAAAAGAACGTCATAACGACACGATTGAGTCGTTTTTTTTCCAAAATCACGAAAGGATATTTATGGAAATTCGCCAGCGCCTGCAAGTATGCTCCTTAGTGAACTTTAATCGGCTTCTTACGACCAACTCGGCCATTAAAGTCGTGTTCACGACGCACGCGACGAATAATTTTAGCACTGCATGATTTTCCTAATTCCTGCTAAACATCTGCAGCCAGCTTTGGTGCCGATAATTTGGGATTCATCTTTGCTTTTCGAACAATATAACGCACTGACTCCGCACTAATGAATTTATTTTGGACACTTCTTCCCTTATTTTCCAATCAAATTTGATGTATAAATCGCTGAATGATGTGCTGCGCGGTAGATGCTCTAAGGTTCACTTTCAATAATTTTTCGGACCGATTTAACATTTGATATCAATTCCAGATTTTGGCTTAAAGATGCAGGTGCGGCTCGCATCACAGAATAGATGGATAAGAGTTGCTGATAAGGAAGCTGTCTGCATCTATCTGACCGTCCAAAATGGACTGAGGGGTGGGATAGGAGTCCACGGCTCAGGTCCCGCGACCGGCAAACCATACCAGCTTACCCAAAACTAAAATTCTAGGTATATAAGAGGTCGTTAGGAAATTTAATGATAGCTTTACCAGTAAAATAACAGTTGATCTGCAAGAAAAACATGATTCTAAAATAGAAAAAGTTATGTCGCAGCTACTGGGATGGAAGCGAAGATACAGTATTCAGCGTTGCCGAAAGCTTTCGCTGGAAAATCGTCACTTTGGGCGTCATTTCGGCCAAAAAATCGTACAGTTTTTGTTTAACTATTGTATTTTTTAATAAAATAAAAAATATAAACAAAATTACATAAAATAAATATGACAAGGTACACATTAGAAAACCAAATGGAACCAACATTGCATATGGGCTAATAAAAGTGGATGTACCATTGTTAACAATTTAAAATTACAATTTAAAACACAATTGCTTATAAATAGTTGAACTTCACTGGTTTGAAGTATTTGGAGATTTTTATCCAGTTTTAAAGTAGGGGTCTTCACACCGAGCTTGGTACTCGGTGTTCGGTAATTTTTTCCAATGTATTTTGTTTATGTACAATTATTTTATTATCGGTGTACCCGTTACCGAATTATCGTGATGTAAGCTCGATGATTTTTCTGTTGTAGTTAGTAAACTGCAATCAGCTGTTCGATATTTATTCAATTTTAAATCCGCCCGCTGCCGAAAGGCATAACGCATATGAATAAATAATATTCCTTAAATTTTCTGTTACAATTATCTTTTTTTTTACGAAAAAAGCTACGAATCCGCTGCTGATAAACACAGTTTATCAGACTAACAAAAGAAAACCGAAAAGAAAGTTCACAGAACTGTCAAGTATCAACTTTGATAAAATTACCGAGTGTCAACCAGCAATTTACCAAAACTACCAAAATGGATGTGAAGACCCTTAGTAGAACATTAGCACAGTTAGAACATTTATTAACTGATAGATAATTTTGACAGAACAAATTCCCTCTCCTACTTTTCTATCTCTTTCAAATCAGTGTCAGCAGTGCAAATTAACGATTTGGTTAGCATTCTAGAACAAATTTAACATAACTAAAAGCACGGTTGTAGAACAAAACTAGATAGAGAGACAGCGGCGTATCACCCGTGATTAAGCCAACTCTAGCATAGCCGCGGACTGTAACCAAACTATGATGTTCACCAACCAAAGCGTAGGCGCGGACTGGAACCTAGGCCGCTCCAGCCGCCCGAGTAAGACAGCTAAGAAACTTGTGCTTTCGGACCGTCCCTTGAACATGAAACTTACCAATTAAAGCGTAAGCGCGGACTGGAACCTAGGGCATTTCAGCCGCCCAGGTGGCAATCTCGAAAATTTGCGCGATCGATAATAGGCGCGGACTGGAACCTAGGGCGTTCCAGCCGCAAATAAAGTGCAGTTTCGAATTTCGTGCACACGGGGCGTTGGTGCGGATTGGAACCTAGACCGTTCCAACCGCAAAGGCAGTATTCATACATACGTATACGGACCTGAAACTCGTCTCTTATGCAAGCCTGCTCAATGAAATACCAGCATAAGGCATGCCGTCATTTTAAGGTATTTGTTCTTACTGCCTATAAAAGCGAAGATAATAAGTTGTATCTAAGAGATAAATAAATAAATAGTTAAAAAAAAGGTTCTTTCTCTTTAAACAAGACGTGGCAAAGCCTACTAGGTGTAGCCCAGGACTGAGTACAACCGACTGGAACGAACGTGCGAGCCTAGTGCTCAACCGCCTCCCGACGAAATACTTGACGGTGGTACCGGGGGGTTCGGTACTTGGACAGTAGGAGGTTTAGTTCGGGTTAAAGTCCCACACTGGCGGGTATAGGCGATGCTTCCTCCTCGCAAAATAACAAAAAACAAAAAACTCACATACATACACACATATGTAATTTATTGAAAAAAACTAAAATAAAAAATCGTCATTACGCACATTAGGTCAAATGATTCATTTGGCTGTGCTAAAGTCCAATTTCGTAAAGGCAGTTTTACATTATTTTTTGTTGCCATGCTGTAGGGAATACTCCAAAACAACAGAAACTTCATTTAGGTTTGGTAAAATAAAAAACACCGCTAGACAGCAATAAACCAAAGTTACACTTTCAAAACGTTATTGATACGTTGTTTGCGCAACCGGTTTATTTTGTAAGTTTCAAGTGCATTTTTTTGTAAAGTTCGAATAATTAAAGAAAAATTGTAAATGGAAAACAAAACTATAAGTGGTTCTCACTATGTCCCAATTTAAAAAAGTGACTTTTTTCATTTGTTTGCAAAAAAAAACTGACTTATTTGCATAACCTCAAAAATTTTCTGATTTATTTCTATTTAGGATTTTATGTAAGCTTTTACAACTTTGTCAACTTTCGGCAAAAAAAATGGGAACTGGAACGGGTAAATTAAAATGTAATGAGTTGATTTTTTTTACTTAACCCGCCGTTTTTAGCCGTTTTCAAGATAAACGGTTTTTTCTGGGCTATCATGATATCACAAAAGGCGAAGTTTGAAGTTTGGCTGATTGGATGTTGGAATTTGGTACTGCTGACATTTGCGAAAGTTCCATGAAACTCTTAGAAGAAAAAACGCGTATTTTTTGCAATTACTTATCTATGAAAGCTGAAAATTATGGAAAACAATTTGGAAAGGATGCTAAAATATTTAGATCTGAAAACATAGCGTTTCTTGCTGATGAAGTTCTTTTCGAAATCAAAAAGCCAACTGTGTCGACCATTAGCCGGATTCTAACTTCCGCTATCTCTAGAATGCCAAAATTGGAAAGCTAAAATTTTTCCCAATTTTTAGCTATCTCCAAAAATATCTCGTAAATTTTTTGGTGATAAATAATCCATTGTAATGGCGATAAATCGTGAAAATGGAAGTATGTGATAGCAAAAAAAAAATAGCAGCCTCAATTTGGATTACATTTCATCTCCTGTAGCGTAGCCGTGGCTATGTTACAAATTCGCAAAGACCATTGATGAGCAGCCTTCGCAAAAAGACAAATCCTTGAGAGAATATACGGATTCAAATTTCGAAATTTTTTGTTCAAAGTGAATAGAGCTTTGAACATTCTTTTCACAAATTAGTTTCAAAAACATTCGTATTCTTTTCAGGAAGTTACCAGCGATTTTTGGTACGGACTTATTTAGTGCCACAAGAAACGTTTCGACGTATAATGAAGTATTATTGTTTACGAGAAGTGAAACAAAATGGCGCTAACTCGTGATTATTGAATCCTAAATGGCTACCTGGAAGGGTTTACTTCCAGACCTGCATTTTTCGGAGAGAAAGAGATTTATAATGGATCAAATAAACACTGATACACCGTGACATACGCAGTTATGTTCGTGTCTGATAGGGTGATACCTGAAAAATTGTCATCCCATTGTTTTATTATAATCAACGAACCCAAATGAGGGTCGCGTACTTGATTTTTGAAAATAAGGATACTGTAATTCTCTAGACACTGACTTCGTATGTATGACTACGAAGTGAAATTTTGTACTATTAAAAACTGTCTCGACACTCAAGCTTTAGTAAAACCACTCGATTTCATAACCTCTTCATTTTTCAATTAAAAAAAAATAAAAATAAACGACAACAAATTTCACCAATCTGGTGGGTCACAGCTCGTTATTTAATGCGTCCGACTGTTTGTAATGGCCTGGGGTCGCGCGCGCTGTATACGTTCGCTGTGGCGGTCAGTCGAATGAACAATAAAACACTGCAAAGTAATAAATATATTTTTTTGTTTGTGCTGAAATGACTTTTTTTCTGGCCTGCAAGCAAACACGCGTTCATTTTTGTTGTTTTCCTGTTGCTGAAAGAAAGACAATGAATGTCGCCGCATGGATGCTGGCATTTGGCATTGCTGCCATGCGCCCTTTAGCGGAAGGTAGTGGTGCGTGTGAGGACAGAAACTCAGCCGTTTGTTTAATTATAATGCGTCGCTTCGTGGATAAATACGCAAAGGACACGGGCATCATCAAATGGTGGCATGCATTCTGTAATGTTGCAAGCGCTGGAGTGTAGGCCCAACCACAGGGGACATGCTGAATAACTTGTAGCTGCCTCTGTTGCTGCGGCTCAGCCTATGAAGTTGTGCTGGCATTGAGCCACTACTACGTTATTGTAGTTGACCGAGTGCACACAAGCATGCACACGTGCATAGGAATATGCAGACACGGTTCTGTACGCCAACGGAAACGGCTGAAATACTCATGAAAAATTGGTTACCAGCCGCCAAATGGCGATTTTGCGGGACGCGTTGTAGCTGCGGTCGAGCGGACATAAACAAAAAATGTTGTAAGTGTGTATATACATACATACAAAATCAACAACAGCGATTCGTAAAATTTCAACAATGAAAAATACCCTGAACGAAAATTGTTTGCTTCCATGGTAAAAGACCTTTTTTGCTAAAATAAACAATTTCTCCCGGAGTTGTGAAAAATATTTGTTTAAAATTGTTGCGCGGCTGACGAAAAAATCTGTCCATATATGCATGCATATACTGTTATATGTATTCATACAGGCACCACGAAGCATCTCTGTATTTCTATGAAAATAAAAACCTCGTCTGGCGAGTGCCAACTCCAAGCAACAAAAACTAAACTTGGCAACAGCAGAAATGTCGCATTCATCTGTAACATGGGCGGTAAAAAAAGTCCGGGAGGCTAGCAGATTTTGTAGACCGCCAATCGACCACCAATGCGTCGGCTTCATTCATTCGATCCAGCCAGGGTTGGGCGGAGGTATTACCGCTGCTTGCTAGAGCAACCACTAACATTGTCGAGTGAATGTAACCAGCTCCGCACCTCGTCTATTTATTTATGTTTTGTAGGTTTTGCCTTATTTTGCTTTGCATTTATGAGAAGGAACCGGATATGCACCCCGAAACATACACACAAATCATACATCCATAAGCTTATATGTGCTTGTGTACAACATGTGGTTTCATGCGGCAAGTCGCAGGCGGCAGGCAGGTGGGTCACCGAACTGAGCGTTACAAAAATTTTCAGCACCGGAGGTTGCAACATTGTTATTTTTGAGTTTTTTTTCTGGATTCGATTGCTGCTTTGTGGTTATTTATTTGCTATCGGTGCTGACAATTCTGCCTTCTTTTATATGCATATCTGCCCACTTTGAAGAGCACATGTGTAGCTAAAAACCCACACATATGTATGTATGTATTACATACGTAGCGCGCGTGTAAACATGTGGATGTGTTCGGACTGCAGGGCGTATGAGCGATATTTTTTTATTTTAACTTTTTTTTGGTTCAAATGTGGATGAATTTTAATTAATGCAAAAAAAAAGACCACGACAGTGTATAACGTGGACAGATATTGCTTACCTGTTGGCCGCCAATGCGGCCGCAGACGACACACCAGGCACAGGCGCGACAACTGGCTCGTTTTCCAATAGTAGGGCAAATTAAAAAATTGAATTGATTATCGCAAGACGCATGCGGTATGCGCAGGGAGATGCTCGTTGAGCGACGTTTGGTCAATAGTCCGGCTGCTCAACGGATGCACATATTTACGTCAACATCCACAAAACCATGGTCTTGCTGCGAGGTGGACCATTGTGTGCTACAAAATTAATAAAAAAAAAAGAAATAAATGTCTAGCAGTTGAGCTCGAGTCAGGCCAAACGCTTATTAGATTAAAAGTGGGAAATTGCAATAACGCAATATTTAAAAAAGGACAATTTCGCAAAAGGCGCTCCGCTTAATTTGCATAAAAGTCCCAATTTCTTCACGTACTTACAAATATACTTTGTATGTATGTATTTATATGTATGTATATGTAATTTACATATAAATTTTAATGGACATACATATTTGTAGGTCTGCGTTCATCATGTGCATGTGTATGTTGATATGCAGGAGAGGGTAAGAATGCCAAAATCACAACAGCGTGCACTACGACTCCCTGCAGAGCCGTACACAGACGCATACATCCTTACGAGTAGTCGTGGAACCTCCGTTAGAGCATTCGCGCTCGAGCGCGCCCCGTTGTACTGGAGTGCCAATGCCAGCAGGATTCGCCAATAAATTATCAACGCTTGTCAATTTTTAATTGCATTCACGCCAAAAGGCGTTCGAAAAAACAACTGGCAGAACAAAAACATCAAGAATATTTAAATTTTCCTTTAGAAAACGCACAAAAGTTGATGCTGTCGTTCACTGTTCGAAGTGTGTGCATCGCTTAAGAATTTAGTGCTTCTTTTAAGATTTACTTTAAATCAAAGGAAAGTGTAATCGCTTTAACTAAAGATTTGGGAAAGTGTTTTAAGATTGATTGGAAAAAATTACACCGTAGTTTCAATCGTAGTTAATCAGAATTGCGAGATCTTGGAAGTATTTGAAGCGTTTCTATCACTTGTAGGAGTGATGCTTAGTCTTTTTTAACAGACGTTGGGATAGGGAAACTATGCATCAAGTGGCCCGCGCGAGTCTCTTCAAAATCCGCCCCTCGCCGGAACCACTCGCGTTTTACATCGGGGTGAGGCCGCGGCATATACATGCCCCATGCCATCACGCCCTTTCCATAATCCCTCGTCCACTTATGTGATTAGGGGTTCAGGAGAAGATACAAAAGCAAAATAATAATTTTTTCAAATAAAGTAACTTCAAATACTGCCCCTTTCTAAGCGGCGGCGTTGCTCGCTAATCCTTAGCTTTGTCATTATTTCTCTACTTTACATTACATTCTTTAATGTGCCCCATACTTTTTTATCATTCAACATATATTCATTGATGTTAACCGTTATCAGGTCCTCTTGAGTAAATGTATTTAATCTCTCTCTTTCAAGTTAAAACGATGGGAAATTGAAAAGTACATGTTCAGCGGTTTCCGGCACATTCTAACATGTATTATATGCCATCCAGTAATCGTGACTATAATAATGTAGGTACTGTCGAAAGCAGCCGTGGCCACTAAGTAATTGAGTCATATAAAAATCAGCTTCGCCATGCGATCTGTATAGCCAAGCTTCGATGCTCGGAATGGGTCGGAAAGTCCAGCGCCCAGAAGAAGACTAGGCCTAAAGTTGCTGCCATTGTGAGAGGCTTATTTGGCGTTCGGCCGCGATCTCGGGTTTTGAGAGGGCTCTGACTTTTTTCGCCGAATTTAATAATACTAGCTGTCCGTAAAGCGCTGCAAACGCAGTGCATGACCCCAGACGAGGGCCGCGTACATTATAACTGATTCAGTAAATTTCGTTAGCAGTTTTCTACGACTCTGATATTTAACATCAGTAAAGCTAACGCGCTTTGAGCTTTTGTCTCTTTTTTACCTACCCTTTCAATTTGAACTTTGTGAGATAACTTTGTATCAATCATTAAACCAAGATACCTGACTGCTGGTAATGTATTAAAGACATATGTACCCGTTTATAATCAAGGTTGCGGTCTCCTCTTTCTTCCTACGCCTTCTGTTTTCTCGATGGCTAAGTTGAGCTCCTTAATTGCAAGCTTCGTTGACTATTTTGGAAGCACAACAACCAAAACGATCTCAACGGCATAGCCAATTATTTTAACTCCTTTTATATGGGTACATGCAATACGCCTTCGTAGGCTATGATCCACCAAAGTGGACCAAGGACGGAACCTTGGGGAACTCCTCTGGAGACTCTGTTGCTTACTTTGCCTCTTTCTCTCGTTTAGAACAAAACTCTATTAGATAGATAACTGTTAATTATTTTAATTAAATACTGTGGCCTACGAATAATGTTTAACTACATCACAGTATTCCTTGAACCCATGCTTCCAGCGTTTACCCTTATTACTGTGTTCTTCGATACCGTTAACGCTGCATATAGCATCGACTGTTAACCAACTTTTTCGAAACCCGAATTTAGTGTCCGACAGATATTTTTTGGAATCCATATGCTCCCACAAGCGATTGAAAACGATGTGTTCGAGTACCATACCTAAGGAATCAATCATGCATAGGGGTCTATAAGAGTTAGGTTTACCTTGTGGATTATTGGGCTTTGGAAGTAAGACTAATCTTTGCTTTTTCCATCTATACGGGAATACTCCATTACGAATACAGGAGTCGAAAACTTTAAAACCTCTGGCGGAGAGTCGTCAACTGCAGTTTTAACAGCTATGTTGGGAATACCATGAGGACTTGGAGATTTATTATTCTTTAGCCGTTTGGCCGCGCATTTGATTTCATCAGGCTCAATTGGCGGATAATGGACATTTGTCTGTGTTTCACTTGATACTGGCCCTGAACTAGTTTCCTCCCTCAGGAAAAGTGTTTCCACTATTTTTAAGTAGTATCGGGCATGTAGATTTCTGCATTTGGCTACTCTTGAATTTTTTCATACCACTTTGTAGGCACCCGCCCATGCGTATTCATTAATTTCGTTACACAAGTCTTTAGAACACGCTTTCTTGCTATTTTTAATTTATTTAAATTCGATCATTTGAGCGGGCTTTATTGCATTCTGTTCAGGTGTCCGCCAGTAAAACGGCTTTCATGTTATTTTGTGCATCAGCACTGCAGAAGACTGGGAGTATTTGCAAGCTGCCTAACTGGCATTTTTGAGTGGTGAGAAGCAAATTCCATGTCCTCAATTTGAAAAGGTTAAAATTCATGTCCTTCTATAGAATATCGTTCTATTCATATTCTTATATGATATCCGGCCAGAATGTTTAGCAAGTATCCAATCTCATTGATCTAGGTTTGACTATGGATCCGAAACTAGAATTCAAATCTCACATAAACTATTTCATGATTAGGGCTAGAGGATAAATTTGCTTGCTTAAGCGCTGGGATAAAGAGTTCAACGATCCTTATGTCACTAAAGTTCTCTTTGCCTCTCTAGTAAGACCAATTTTGGAATATGCATCTGTGGTATGGAATCCTAGTTATCAAATTCATAATGACAGGCTCGAATCAGTGCAGAAATTAGTTCATTTTATTTGCCATAAAAACTATATCTTGGGACTCGTCTAAAAATCTCCCACCCTACAAAGGTCACCTGAAACTTAGATGTTCCGATGCTTCAGAGCCATGGGGCGATTCTTGGGGTTCTTTTTTTTTACTAAGCAAATTAACGGGATGATCAGTAGTCCCTTCTTAATGAATTTGTATATTGTATTGAGTACTTGTAAATCAAACTTTAAAATGCATGATGCTTTTCGGTGCTTATGTCAAGGTTTTAACAAACATTATAATTGCCTGGACACATCTAAATTGCCTTTGGTATTAGAGAAAATTTTGCGTAACCAGTTAACTAAATACAGTAATTTCTTTAACCGGGAACGAAAAAATTACACAATATTTATGATTGCTTAGTACTCATTTGAAACAATTGTAACGGCTGAGTATATTTCTGCGATCGCGTAAAACAAAGCTCGTCTACAGCGCGGAGTGGACACTAGATCTTTCCGCCCCCCACGGACAAAGGTAGCGGGAGACTAAGTCTCGGC
The DNA here is from genome assembly GCF_013731165.1 of Rhagoletis pomonella. NCBI lineage: Eukaryota > Metazoa > Arthropoda > Insecta > Diptera > Tephritidae > Rhagoletis > Rhagoletis pomonella. Next base: position 32,953,624 of record NW_023458564.1, read on the forward strand.
AGGGGAGTGTCTTCACCCATACGTGATCATCGCATTTTTATGGCCATTTCGTTTTCCATCTTCTTTAATATTCGTTGGGCACGCGAACAAAGTCATTGGTCTTACGAAGAGCAGTTCTTTTAGAAGCCGCCAAAACTTTATCTTCTTTGTTCGGCATTGTGGACAGGCAAGATGTTATGAGAGATTAATAGAGCGTGATTTTTATTCAGCGAGGTGTACGATGTGAACATCATCCGTATACAATAAATAACCTTATGCTTTTAATATATTCTTCTTCTTATTATTAGGCATTAGAACCGTAAGTGGGTTTTGGTAGCGACCAAAAAACGTCTCCAATTTCATCTCTCCTTTTCGAGTTTTCACAATTTGTCATACCGAGTGCAGACAGGTACTATTGCTCTTGGTCCTTTCATTTTGTTCGTGGGCGCCCTTGCTTTCGTTGTCCACCGATTGGTGTCGAATCGAAGGATATTTTCACCGCAGTTTCGTCCTCCATGCGTAAATCAAGCCCTAGCCAGCGCAATCGTTCTATTTGTATGCGCTTAGCTATGCCCATGTCGTTATAAAGCTTAAATTTTGGGTGGGAAGTTTTCCGAGGCATTTTTTGTCTTTTACTTGGATCTTTTTTTTTTACTTGGTGGGTCCCAAACACAGCGCACAACTATTGCTGGGATGAGTGATTTTCCAAGCAGTTACACGTTTATATAGCGGGCGTCTTTCTCCAAGACAGACGCCCGTTTGCAGCCGCACCTACTGGTGAACAGACGCTGCAGACTTCTGTGAGCCCTTAAACCGAATATGTCGGAGTGACCCCCCCAAATTTTTCTATCGGATGTGCAAGTGTAGATATTGAGTTTAGCCGTGCAACTGCAACTTAATTCATAATATAATGACTATAGCACATATAACTTCAGAACTACCACACCACATTTCACTCATCTAAGCTTTAAATGTAAATATAAAAGTTCTCTAAACTTCTGACGATAAGGTTAAATAAATATCGAGTTTCAAATACACCTTAAATGTGATCTTGCATTTATCTCCGCGTGATCGAATTAATGGGGCGGCCGTTTTAGCAGCAGTAAGAATAAAATAAGCCCATTCACGGATCAGGAATATATCTGGCCATTCAGATATCCTAGGCAGTGTTTACCATACAGGCGGCAGCACGGAATCTCGCTCGCTCAAGCACTTAGATAGAAGAAACGAGTCAGCCAGCTCTTAGAGCTTTGCAGTCAAACGTGGAGAATGCGAGTTCCCTTACTAAGTGCCGATTATCTCTGATCCAGACAGCCTAGATTTATAGAATCTTATTAAAATATCGTCACCTGAAATGTAAAACGTGAGTAATGCAAAATGGCGTGAGTAATAATATTTTTTTTTCATAAAACCACGTGAGGAGTTGTTATTGGATGAAATGCATCATATTAATCAAAAAGAGAATTTTGCTTTGTTTTTTAATAGTTACGACCTTTTGCATTTCAGAGACGATGTTTGTTACATCTTTTTGCATTTCAGGTGACCATATGTAGGTACTTGTACGTCTGGATATTAAGAGAAGTTGCAAAAGTGACGAATTAGCAAGCAGAACATCGATCACATCCTTTCCAGAAAGGACATGGTACGTGTATCAATGGCTCCATTTGAACAATATTGAAAACGACTCGTTTAGCAAAAGTATGGGAAAACTTTTCCGCCTGTGAAACGGTGAGGATTCTTAGCCCTCCCATACAAGAAAACGCACATCCGCGCTCTTTAGTTTCCTTATAAGGACAGCATTGAATCGAAGTTGTACTTAGTTGCGAGATCAGAGAAAAAGATGCGGTATACAAAACCTAAGTTGCTAGAGCTCTTAAAAGTCTCAAAATTTAACCCAAAGTAACGAAGTCAAACGAAAAAGGAAATGATCATAAAATTCCTCAAACAAAATATTTTCATTACTTCAAGTCCAGCGTTTTTAGTGTAGATCCTTAGAGATGGCAAATATCCGAGAATATTTTTGCATTTAATATTCTCATAAAAAGTAATTTGCCTTGCATACATACTTGTGTGCTACAAGATCCAGAAGCACACCACAAATTGGAAAAGAAGCTTGACCAAAAATATGATATGATATCAATGTTTTGATTAAATATATTTACATATATAAACAAGCATATGTACATATAAAAACGTAAATATGTATCGAAATAATATTGCTCGCTTTAAAAGAAGTCTATGAATTGACGTATTATTCTGCCCATAAAAACACAATATTGGTTTTACTTTCTGAGGGAGCATACTTAACAGCTTTACAATTTTATAAAACCCTTGAGTAGACGCCTTCGTTTCCGTGCAAACCGATAAGTACACAATGAACGCAATCGAATAACGCCATCGCCATCGTCAGCGCAATAGACATTTACTCCTAAATATGATTCCAGGCGTTAGCACACCAAACAATAGAGTATGTACATTAAGGTGGAGCGAAAAAGATCAACTTTGCGATTTCGAGTCTCTAACAGTGCGGAAAACTTGCGAAACATGATCACCGTGTTAAACCGTTTTCCGATCAGAGAATATTTACGATCGCCCCATAAGCATTAAAATTTTATATTACAAAATTTACAAAATTTTTTTGCAACTTAAACTTTGTACTTTACTTGCACTAAAATTTCATGGGCTACAAAACTGCATGTTCAAAATTTTTCTAGAAAATCTTTCAAAAAAAAAATTATAAAAGAAGCATAGCTAAAGAGATTTTTCGAAATGTTACAGCTGTTGGGGCGAAAATGGTTTTACGCGGTTCAATGTAATTAAGTTAACAACTTATCGGCACTATTACAATTTCGAAATCTAAATTTAGTTTCGCTCTACCCTAATGTGCATATATATACAATATACATATTTATTTATATATGCAGATAAACAAAGGGCAGAAACCGCTTTTACTAATGACAAAATGAGCGATTGTGCAATACCTCGGGTACAAACTGTAAAGAGTCACTTAAAAAGTCACAATTTGCAGTTGAAAGTGTTTATTTAAAGCTTATTTTCAACATCAAACATAATCAACCTCTCCGAAGCAGGCGACCGACAAATTACAGCGTCTAGAAATCAATGGGTTAATGGCATTTAGGCGGCATACCGGAGAATCATGAGGTTGGAGGTGGCAAAAGGAAGCGGCAATTAAGTTTTACAAGGAGTGGCAAATCACACCCCAGAAAGCGGCAAAACCAAACAAAATGCCTAAAAGGTGATCAAAACCTAGCAAAGAAAGCAGAGTACACAAACAAACAAACAAGGAATATAATAAGGAACAAATGTCTATGAATGTGCATATGTATGTTCATGTATTTATATGTATAGGCCAAAGACAGTGGCAGACCGTGCAGCAAACCAAACTGGTTCAGATCTTGCGCATAGCTAGCCTGAAAAGGGACGGTACTGGTTCTTCCTCTATCCTATATCAATCTTTTTATACCCGAGAGCACTTATGCACAAGGGTATTATAACTTTGTTCACATAAAGGTTGTTTGTAACAGGCAAAACGAATCGAGATAGATATAGACAAATATATCCATAAATGATCCGAATGAAAAGAGAAATCGAAAAAGCGGTGACTGTCTGTCCGTCCGTCCGTCTGAGCACACGATAACTCGAGTAAAAATCTAGATATCTTAACGACACTTGGTACGTGTACTTCTTTCAGGCGTAGGACGGATGGTATTGAAAATGGGCAAAATCGGACAATAACCACGCCTACCTCCCATATAACAGTAATTTTCAGAAATACGAAAACTGCCATATTTTAGTAACTACTGAAGATTATACACTCAAAATTGATATTTACAATAATTTTTAGACGAAAATTAAGAATATTATAAATATTTGGAAAATGGGTGCAGCCACGCCCTCTTATGGTTACATGTGTATATCTTGGTAACCGCTACATCAATTTCTTCCAAACTTGGCACAGTTGTTGACCTTGGTACAGCATAACAAATGGCCGAACATTTTTAAAATCGGACAATAACCACGCCCATATCCCATATAACAGTAATTTGGAGAAATAAGAAACCTTCGATAACTCAGTAAATATTATAGCTAATTTATTCAAAATGTATGCTTGCAACAACTCTTTACCACGAAATACGCTTATGATATCTCTTTAAAAGGCGTAGCATTGTCTGGAATTTTGGAAAATTGGCGTGATATCGCCCCCATATGACTATATAATCTTATTTCACTATGTCTCACTGACCGTTCTGTCGAAGATGTTTAAAATAGGGGTTAAACCACCCCGGTTTACTATGTAGCGGTAGTTTTCGGAAAGGTGGAAGACATATATTTAATACTTGCGCCGGGTATTTAATGTTCGGCTCCGCCCGAACTTAGACTTTCATGGCGATATCCTACGAAGTGGCAATTGTCGCCGTCTGCAGATCTTTTGAACTTGTTCTGAGCTGAGCTAGATCAAAACGAGTAACCTCCGGGCTAGAACAAATGTGGTTAGTTTTGGGCTAATTCTAAGAAGTATAGTAGAGAGCCTTTTCTTTAAATACTGTAATTAAAAAATAAAATTAAGAATATATAAAATTCACAATGGCTTTCATGTTAAATATTTTTCGTAAATTTTTCTAAAGCCCATTAAATTTTAGCATAATTAATGTCGTTGATTTTTTATAACTCTTTTTACGCACGCTTTTGAAAGTATTCTCCTATTTAATTATTTTCATCTCAGGTGGAAGATTATACTTTCAGAACTGAAAACTCGAAATATTTGTAAAAAAAAACTCTGATTAAAAAGTTTTAAATTTGAAAACAGTTTTAGAGCTCTATGAAGTTTGCAACAAATTCAAATGGTTTATGAAATAAGAGCCATGCGTAAACAAAAACTTAACGAAAAATACTTAAAATTAAAAATATTGGAAGTTAAAAAACATCACAGCATAACTAACTACACATTTCAAGTTCTCAGTGATGGGTATATTTACGTATGGGTAGTATCGGTCATATCAATAGGACCCCCATCTCAAAATGAGGTTGTTTACCACTCTTGTTTATTTTTTTTTTTTACTGATTAAAAGGTCGAAAATTTTGAGGAAAAATCGTTGATTTTTCCTTTGTTTTGTATAAAGCTTGAAAACTGGGTTATATGATTTTGTCTTAAGAATAATCGGTTTTTTTTATAAAATAATAACAAACAAATTTTAGCTCTCAATGTATTGTGAATACTTAAAAAAGAAATGCTGTACGGAGACTTTTGCTGTTAAGTTTAGTTTAACTAAATTTTGACGGTTATATTTTGCATTAAATTTTATACGGACGTATGTATACTTATATGTATAAAAAAATTACATTACTCCCAGCCAGCAAGAAAACGTACATTTTACGAGCATTATGTTTTACGAGGGATTCTCGTATCGCCAAAAAGTTAGAGAAAAGCTCGTAAACGATAAAATAAAAAAATATAATAGAAAGAGGCTTGTAGTAATTTGTCAGCACAAGAAAAAATTTTAGTTTTGTTGACAATTTTTCTTCAATCACAATATTTTATAAGTAGTTTGTTAAATATTCAATTTAAGAAAATTATTAAGTATGTGATTTATTGGCAGACTGGTGCAAACGCCAAGGACGATCTACCAATTTCTTTTATAATTAAACTTCTTGTAAGTAGCTACTACATATGTAATTCAAAAATACAAATTAATTTAACGAGTTTTGCAATTCTTTCACAGGCTGCGCGGAGTAACACTAAAGGATTTAAACGTTTAATTCCCCTATCTCGTAAGTTTTTTGGTTATTTTTTTTTTTAATTTGCTAGTTTATTAGGTCTTTACAGTTATTGAACTTAATGTTTTATTGATAATATGGCTTCTCAATTAAAAAGGCGTGCGAAATCCGAAGCCTTATCCATACTAGCGTCAATAAATGATTCATTAAAAAAAAATTATTACAGATGTGGTAGCAAAACTTTTCTCGTGGAAGGGAACTGGTACCAAAAGCAGCGCTATTGGTTTGGCAACGACTGCGGCAATAAGAAGTACGGATCATAATATTATTTATTACCACTTTTTACTTAATTAAATTTTCCGGTTTCCAATGGAGTTTAATCTTTCACTTTATTTTCTTAGGTGCTTTTCGTCAAAAATTTAACTCCCACGAAGAAGTTTTTATTTCCGTTTTAAAGAAGCACTTCCAATACGCACACGACCGGCAAAAAAGATAAAAAATAAATTCAGCAACTTTATAATATATATTAAACCCCTCTTATTTAATTGTTAGTTTGTTAATAGATAGTTTGTTAATATTTATTTATCTGAAAATATCTTCACATATACAGTGCCGGGAAAAAATATTGCCAATGACGCACATAGTTTGCATGGAAGAAACTGCGTAAAAAAATTGCGAACGCAGTTTTCTGGCAACTTCAAGCTTGCACTATGTTATACTAAAATATAATGGGATATAAAACTGCATACTTAGAATTTTTCTCAAAAATCTGATTTGAAAGTAGGTCTTCATACTCATTATATTTAAAAAAAAAAAATGTGCGAAAAGAAATTCAAGTAAAAAAATTTGCATACATTGCGAAAAATTATCTGTGCCAATACTTTGATCCGGCACTATAAATATTTATTAATTATAATTCCATTCAATAAAAGAACTACAATAATTTGAATTAATTAATTGTCTTTATTTTTAGCATTCAAAAACAGTAGATAAAGCAGTGTAAAAAAACGCTTTTTTAACGTAAATTAATCGTTTACGAGACTCGTTTACAATTAAAAAACGGACGTACAAATATTCGCATACGAATGCTTTTTCGATCCGTTTACGACTGTTCGTAGGCGATGCACAATTTAAAGCGAAAAAGTGCTCGAAAAAGAGTCGTAAACGGCTATCATAAACGATTTTTAATCCGGTTTTTCTTCGAGAAAATATCCAATTACGAGCTTGTTTACGATGATTTTGCTGGCTGGGCTGTTACCTATAACGACTTTTTTGAAAATGTTTTAGCCGCTGCCCCATAAACTAGGGAATTACATATTAAATAAACGAAAACAGTTTGCTATTAGTTTTAGGGTCTAAGAAAATCGAAAAAATATAGAATGGTATGTTTGTGCATCTTTTGTCCGCTTTCTCATGACCGGGATGAGTAACATTGATGACAGCGCAACTAGCACCACATGAGTTTCAACCATCCAGCCCTGCATCCCTTTTGCAGTAGTTCAGAGACAGTTCTAAACTTTGTAGGGCGGAACAAGCGCTTTGCCAGACTGTCTCTAAATTTTGCTGCAGGGATACAAAACTCAATGCCGGTGTGAGTAAACAATGTCGAATACAAAATGAAATCTGTGTGAACGAAAAGATGACAGTGTTGGGCAAAGTGGTTGCGGGACAACGGGAGGCAGGAAATGCAAGAGAATTCGAGCAGGTGTTAAGTGTAAGGCGAGAAGCCGCGAGCAATTCAAATTACCGAAAAGACAAAAGCTAAAAAGCAAGGCAATATTTGAACAAAATAATAAAAAAAATAAAAAATAACTTTTGTTAGACGAAATGCATGCGGGCCAGAAAGCTAAAAATGGTAAACAATGGCTGGAACTTTTAAACGAAGTAAAACAAAAGCGAATCACAATACAAAAAGCTGAGTGCCAATTCGCCCCATATTTGAGAAAACCGAAGCTATGAAGATCTTCAAATTAAGATAAAACCATACTCGTAGATAGCTGTTAGCTCCATTGGAAGGTGTAGGCTAATAACACTTTGCGAGATACAAATTGTCGAATATCACTTTGTATGAATAGAGAATACAATAATTATTAGTTGCAAAGGACAAAAAGGGACAGTAAAAACCGGCACAGGTTTTAAACGACATATTCCTATATTTACGTAATATTCATACATACATATATTTAGGTACGTAAATATAATATTGGGCTATAGGTCGCCAATTCACCATAAATAAAATAATAGCAATTTTGGTTTTCAATACCACTCTAAAATTCTTGCCTAGGTTTGTAGGTATATAAGTACAAGGAAACGACCCCACCAACCCCACTTTCAGCAGGATATGTGCTGATTATTGGCGCAATTCATTGAAAAAGTTCAATTCAACGACTCAGATAACATTTAATGCTTTCGGTAGGCAGCGATTTTACTGAGTGGGGAAGCATTGTGTAATACGAATAGGAAAGCACATTTCCAGCAGTTCGGTAATTCAAATCACGCCGAAGTTAAAATCCTTTGTTGATGCCCATTTTCAGGATGCTGAGATAAATTGAAATAGCGTGCTGATAAGATTTGCAAGGCAACGTCTAAATATGTGAACGTGTATGTTAGTAAGTATATTAGACTGATTCAAAAAAATCGATAAACTTTTTTTCAACAGCCCCCGGTTTAAAAGGGTTGTCAAAAGATGCAAAGATGTTCAAAGCGCAACCCTTAATATTAAGTTTAAAAGGTCTAGCCTCGCGGATTTCTATTTTCCATACAAATTACATAGCAAAAAATTGTTTTAAATTTTGGAATATGTTAACTCGGCTATGAATTATATAAATAAATAATTCGATGCATACTTTTGTAGGAAAAGTGACGCTCTACAAAAAACGTCTCATATCATTTTTTGATAAACCTACTGGGTTAACAGTTATTCAAACTTAAAGTCAAATTTATGCCATGATTACAGTTTTCTCTCTATTTTAGCTAAAATAAATAAAAATTATTATTAAATATTGCAAATTTAAAAAAAAATCCTGCAAAATGTAATTCCATGTTAGAAAACGTTATTAAAATTATTTTTAAATTGTTGAGCTTTACAGTTGTAAGCTCTACATGCTTATTTTTTCAAAATCGGCTTTTTTGTAGCTGAATGAACTAATAAAAAAGCACAAATCGTTTCAAAAATACTTTTTGTTAAATATTTATTAAGTTAAATTTATTAAGTTATTTTAGAGTTTTTTATTGTACATATGCACATACATACATACGCACATACATACAAACATAAATAAGACCATCAACTATTTTTATTGAACACCCAACGACCGATTGACCTCCCACCATTGGCAGGTAATGGCCCAATATCCTGATGTCAGCATTGATATGACCAACTTGATATGGCTTTAGTGGCCAACCACAGGGTGTGAAAGCCGATAGAGCATCTCAACATTCATACATAAATACATGAGAAGAAGTAAAGACATATCCGCTTGCTTTTGAACAAACCCCCAGTCTCGTGCGCGGTTTTTGCGATACCTTATATACTGAAATATTTTACTAAATTCTAGTACTGCTGATGTTACTAATTGTACAATGCTATGTATAGAGTTCTGGTCCCGTCAACCAGAATCAGTCCAACAAAAGCCTACTGCTATTTAATTATACCCGAGCGCACTTGTGCACAAGGGTATTATAACTTTGTTCACATAACGGTTGTTTGTAACAGGCAAAACGAATCGAGATAGATATAGACAAATGTATACATAAATGATCAGAATGAAAAGAGAAATCGATTAAGCGGTGACTGTCTGTCCGTCCGTCCGTCCGTCCGTCCGTCCGTCCGTCCGTCCGTCCGTCCGTCCGTCCGTCCGTCCGTCTGTGCACACGATAACTCGAGTAAAAATAGAGATATCTTAACGAAACTTGGTACGTGGACTTCTTTTGGGCATGGGACGGATGGTATTGAAAATGGGCGAAATCGGACAATAACCACGCCTACCTCCCATATAACGGTAATTTTCAGAAATACGAAAAGTGCGATATTTTAGTAACCACTGAAGATAATTCACTCAAAGTTGATATTTACAATGAGGTTTAGACGAAAAATAAGAATATTAAAAAATTTTGGCAAATGGGCGTAGCCACGCCTACTTATGGTTACATGCGTATATCTTGGTAACCGCTGCACCAATTTCTTCCAAACTTGGCACAGTTGTTGGTCCTGCTACAACATACCAAATGGCCGAAAATTTTTAAAATCGGACAATAACCACGCCCACAACCCATATAACGGTAATTTAGAAAAATACGAAATCCTCGATAAATCAGTAAATATTAAAGCTAATTTATTCAAAATTGATGCTTGCAACAATTTTTTACCAAGAAATACGCTTATGATACAATTTTGGAAAATGGGCGTGGCACCGCCCACTTATGATCACATATATGTATCTCGCTAACCGTTCTAGCAATTTGAACCAAACTCGGTATGGTTATTGTGCTTGCCACATAAAGGCAAAACGTTGAAAATTATTGAAATCGGACTAAATTACGACCGCTTTTCATATAACGGTAAATTTCAGAAATGCTTGAAACTTCAATATTTCGAAATTTAAGGACGCTAATTTACTTAAAATTTATACACCCCGGCTTATCGTGTAGCGGTAGTTTTCGGAAAGGTGGAAAACATATATTTAATAATTGCGCCGGGTATTTAATGTTCGGCTCCGCCCGAACTTAGACTTTCTTACTTGTTTTTATTTATTTTTTGACGAAAGAAAATGGTGCGCTACATTAGAAGTGTGACAGCGTGATTATCCAGCTCTGAGCGTCCTTTGGAATGGGCGGTTATTGCTAGAATATTGGAAAGACCTTTGAGAAAAAGAAGAATAATTGATTTTTGCAATATTAAAGTTCTTTCATTATGCAGTTAGACGTATTCAACCAGTGCAAAGAGAAGCACAAGTATAGTTATGTATATATTCATTAGGTTGGTCCAAAAATGCATGTGAAAAAGTAAAGTCGGAAATTTAATGCTCTCTCCCCTAGGATTCCTCTATGCCGAAATATGTATAACCCAATTTTTTTATTTTGAAATCAAAAAATATTTAGACGTCGCTCAAAGCGCTCAAAGTTTTCCAGGTATTTTATATGGGGAAAAAACAACTTTTCGTAGAAATGGTATAGGATTCTTAAAAATCAATATTTTTCGATCGAAAAACTCTGTTTCTCTAAATATTTTTTGATTGCAAAATAAAAAAATATGGGTAGAATTTTTTCGATATAGAACAATCCCAGGGGGTAGAGCATTAAAATTCCGACTTTACTCTTTTGGACCACCCTAATCAATCATCTCAGAAATGCGAAAACCTCTAGGAGACTAACTCTGAGGTATCCAGAGCTTGGCGGTTTTGACCAAACTAACCTGTTCTTCTGATATCTTTGATCAATTACTCCTGCCACAATCTCCTAGTCTGGGCTCGTGCTGCTGCCTAATTATTTGCAAATACTGGAAGATTAATCTTAGGTCGATTTAAAGCAAAGGGCTATGCCTTTGTGACTAGAGGGACATTTATATCCAGAATATGACCAGTTGCGAATTACAAAGACGCCGTCGGAACTTATACATTAGCGAAAGATAATTTCAGCGTAGATAAATTATAATAATAATAAGATTTTGGCGATTAAGCTTTTGCTAACTGTTTCTCCTCCAATTTGTGGTATGCGTCCTGATATTACAACACAAATTTTGGGATCTAGATCTGGCTCCGCATGGCAAGTGGTTTTTATGGGAAACATTTTCAAGGCAGTAATACACTCGGAGGTTTGCCATTTCCGACCGCTGCACAGTGTGCTGGATAGAGAATCTAGCCAGACAAAACTATTTTAATTGATTGGTGTTAATGGATTTGTACACTCATAACAAATCTTCAGTAAGGTTTCAAAAATCCAATATGGCGGACAAATCTTTAAAAATTCATTCAATTCGCTCGAAACTTCTTAGTCGGGGTTATTTGTAGTCGCTGATCATGAAACTGACCATCAATTTTTAAAAATCAAAATGGCGGAATAATTTAAAAAAATGTATTGCTGCAAAAAACTTGTTCTTACTTAGTTGTTGATCGAACCACGTCATGCAGGGTTGTAATACGCAGCTCTAACTGCTCAGCCACAGCGTTATAAAATATATAGAGTATGCATAATTAGGCGTAGGTTTCGAAGTGTTCCATTATGAAAATAGTGTAAACTTTAAACTTTTAAGAATAAAATTTATTTTCTATATAGACTCTACTATTGTTTGTAGAGTCTAAATTAGCGAATCGTTGTATAAACTTTGTATTATTTATCATTGGCAGGCGCAGAAACAGCTGTACGTTGCCACAATTTTTACTGCATAAGGCGGTTTTTACAAACACTTAGCCTTTCTGTTGATGCCAAACGGATATACAATGTCATTCTCTGAATCATCAAAACTAACATAATTTTTCCAGTATGTTCTATGTAGTTTGCATTTCTACATCACTGAACACACGCACGCTTTTTTGCGGGATTTCTATAAAATATATAACGTGTAGTTAGCTACAGAAAGCTAACTTCAAACTAGTTGACAAGTAATGCAGGAGTAATGAAGGGGCTTGTTTTCTTTCGACGCGTTTCATTTAAACATCATGCATTTCGCAAATGCTTTTTCGAATTGAGGGCAAATAAAAGGAAGATCGAAATTTCATATTATCATTTTGAAGTTATGTCCGACGGAATTCAAATATGGAAGACAAGAATATGAGAAAAAATATGAAATGTAATAAAATAAATAAAAATAAAAAAAAAAAACCAAAAAAAAATTTGTTTTTCTTATTGATATTTTATGTCCAAAAGTAGTTAGTTACATCATATGCAGAGGTAACTACCCTTGACTACATCTAATGCAGACGTAAACCACCCTTGACTATTTCGCGGTCATCGCCATCGAAATATAGAAGTTAGCTTTCGTCAAACCAACTTAACTCAAACCAACTCGTCCTAATCAACTTAAAGTTAGCTTACACTTTGATACATTTCCTGCAGGGGTAATACATAGTTACATACATCCATATGTACATATATGGTATTTATGGCCACTTTATGTTTTACTCTTTGCAATTGTCGTTTAACATAGCTTTATGCTTCAGTTTTTCTATTGTTATTCTTTCATGTAAATACATATTTGAAAGTATAGAGGTGAGGGCGGATATTTTATGCGCACTTTTTAGTTGAACTCATTGTTATTTTTGATAAAGCATAATTTTAGTGTTGTTTTATGACTTAATCATAAAACAAAAGTTTTTGACTTGTGGTTTATGGCATTTACATAGTAACTAACAACAAAAGTTGCAACGACACTATTCAAGAACTTATGATAACAGGAATGCTACATACAACCTTTTTATTCGAAAGGATATATTTTCTTATTTGTGAGTGTATTATGAATATTTGTAAATGTATTTGTAGATTACATCTTTTAACACCCACTTTACAATAAATTTCTTTGAAATTTAAGTTGAATTGAACAAGTGTATCTTTTCCCTACACTGATAAATATTTTCAATTTCTCATATAAGATATTGAACTGTAATTTCGAAACTTGCTCTTTTGAATCAGCCAATTGTTAGATGAGAGTGTGGAAAACAATGTGTTTTCATAGTTGAATAATGTCCTACAAATAATTTGGGTGCCACGATTTGCAGTTTCACAGTTTGGTTCGAACTTATAGCTGAATTAGAATTAAAATAAAATATTTGCTTTACAGTTTTCACTCACCCAGGGCCATCGCCAGTATAATAGTCCGAGGATTATAATCAAAAAAAAAAAAAACATGCACTTATTATGTATGTTGGTATATCGTTTATAGAGTTGAAAACTGCAATGCCGATTGACTTCAAATCCATAGGATATGTTTTCACTGGTGTCTTTTGTGCATAGACTAAAAAAAATCCGATAGGTGGGGCTGGGTTCATTAACAGAAAGGGGAGAATCAATGTTTTTCGAAATTCCTGCTCTCTCTGCATTTTGTGCAAAAGAAAATGTAAATAAACAAATAAAAATTCAAAAATCGAGCTCAGGAATTGAGCCTAGCTATGTATGCATACTTTTCATTTGCAAGTCATGTTAATGCTGGCTTTACTGATTGATATTATTATCCCCGCTTCCTTGTTTAAACTAAAACACATATGATTTAGCGCAAAAAGTCCCTTCGCTTAATATAAACAGATTTATTTTTGGAGATTTATTCGTTTGAACACGATTTCGTTGTGCACTTCACAGATGCTTTTTCGTAATAAAGAAAAATGGGAAAAAAATTCATGTTCCGCTTAATGGGATTTGAACCTAGACACTCCTGGCAGCAATCGTAGAAAGCATTTCTGCGCACTCAGCCACAACCACAGCATGTGAATGTGTGTTCACTTTGTTTAAGTTTGTTTAAAAAATATTTTTTCTGTTCAAAAATTTCTAATCGCTTACACAGAAAAACAAAAAATTACACTGCTTTTATGTAAAATAATATGAATTCAAATACATTTTGCTTCAAATTTACAGTGTATCAAAAATATTGAACTTTTTTGTCAAATCAATTTTATAAAACAGCGATGGGCAGAGAAAGCTTTTACTCTGCAAGCGCCTTTACGAAATCTATAGAAAGCTTAAAAGAGCTTTGCCTTCGGGCAAGGCGGTGCTCATCACCGTTATAAAAGCCCTAAAAAAATATTGTAACCAACGAAAACCTTTGAATTTCATGTTTGCGAGGTAAGTAAATAACTATGCTATATTTTCTGAAAAATTGTTCACCATAAATGGCCAGGCTGACTTTTTTTCGGTCTGTATTTAATGTTTAAAACTTATTACTAAATAAAAATAATCACATATAGAGTACACACACCCTGTGTTACAACCATATTTCATTCGCAGGTGTTGAATATTAGTAGAGATCTAATATTTATTTACTTTTACTTAATTCGCTGGAATGATACTGTATGAGAGGTGAGTGTGGAAATAAGAGGATTTGGGCGAATTTTTTGTTGGTGCGTCAAGGCGTGCTTTTTTATTTCAGAAAGCAACAGTAGGGATTTTGAGGTCACGGTGTATTTGGTTGTTTGTGCTATTCACAATCATTCTAAAAGTTTTTGATTGGAACCTGTGGAGTATTTCCATATTTGAGGTTGCTGCGGAGCCCCATAATTGTATTCCATATGTCAATACCTGTTTCAATACAGATGAAAAGAGTAAGAGCTTATTCTCCAGTGAGACCTGAGATGTTGGCTTCAGTAGCCAGTGTAAATTTCTGAGCTCTATTCCCATTGCTTTGGGTTTAGTTAAAATATGAGTTTGCCACGTAAGCTTGCTGTCGAGGTGCATGCCTAAGTATTTATTTTGTCTCATAACGCATTGGTATATCCACGTTATTGAGTTTAACGGGCGGGCAGGTTTTACGTTTAAGGAAGAACGTAAACTAGACAGATTTTGTCTTATTTGGCTTAATTCGCCAATCTCTCTGCAGTTGGGTTATTTTGTTTAGGCCGTTTTGGAGCTTAGGCGGAGCCAGTTGTGGAAGGGTATCCATAGTGAGAACCGCAGTATCTTCCGCAAATGTGCCAACAATTGCTCCTTTGGATGCTGGTAAATCGTAATTGTATAGCAGATATAGGATAGGACCCATGACACTGCCTTGAGGTACACTAGCTGAACCTTCGTAGAGATCAGACTGCGCTTCACCTTGATTAACAAAGAAAAATCGATTTTTGAGATAGGACTCGATAAAGATGTAATAGTTTACCGGGAGGGTATTTTTTTATCTTGTACAGTAAGTCATCATGCCATACTCGATCGAAAGCTTGAGACATACTTTTTATACTCGAATGCAGTGTAGATGCAATTTACAAGACTGTACACTTGTTCGATTGTGCTGTGTTTTTTTTTCCTGAAACCGAACTTGTAATTAGGGATAATCTTTCGTTCTTCTGTTACTGACACCAATCTCTTGAGAAACAGCGTCTCCATAATTTTAGAGGCGTTGTCGAAATTCGACCACCTCACTTTTTTTACACAATTTTCCATTTTGCTTGGGAAGTTTTTATGTCCATAATCACCTGTTGATCGTCTAGGTCTCTTATATTGTTTGGTGGAGTAATATACATTATGTTAAATAATTTTGAAATTCATAGCAGCAGTAGGGAGGAATAGATTTGTATGGGATTTCGTTAGCGTATTAATATATAGATATTGAAAAGATATTACATTAGAACAACTTATAAGTTGCCGTACCAATGCACTCTTCTAAGTCAGTCGTATCACATGAAAATATTTCATAAATTTTAATTTGGGATAGCTCGAATTCGGTGGTAACTATCGTTTAGATAGACTTCACCACTTCTTTTGCTCAGGGTGGGGAAGTGGCTTGGTTTTATATTTTTGCTAATAAATAGCGAGTCAGCTTGAAACAACTAAACACAGAAAAACTGAATTTAGCAGCTTATAATGAGTTCACCCCTTCTTTTCCCCACAGCGGGAAATAACTGCGCTCTATATTTTTTTTACTTAATAGCAATTCAGCTTAAAACAACGAAACAGAATAACTGAATTTAGTACATATTATGAGTTCACCCCTCCTTTTCGCCACTGTGGGGAAGTGACTTCTTTCTTTATTTTTGCTACTTAACAGCGAGTCAGCTTAAAACAACGAAACACAAAATAACTGAATTCAGTAACATATTATGAGTTCACCACTACTTTTCCCCAGGGTGGGGAGGTTACTTTGTTCTTCATTTTTGCCTTTGGGACGATTAAGAGCGAAATTAGGGGACTGAGAAAATTAGGTAGATAATTTAAAAATCCAAATTAGCGTAGTCATTCACAGTGTTGCCAAGTTGACAATTTCGTCATTTGTAAATTTTCTGCTACTCATGACGATATTGGGAATGAAGATTTTTGCCCCATTCGCAATTTCTTTGTCTAAGAATCTGATTCCTTCCAGTGATGAATCACTTATAAGATTGAATACAGGTCTTACATCAAATTTTGAGGTATGTGAATAGTTAAATTGTTAAAATGTTGATTTTGTACAGGTAAATATCTAAGATGACATAATCGAAACTTTAAAACGTAAAGTAAATCAGATAAAGTAATAAATATATGTATGTAAATGAAGAATATATTTTTATGGGATTTCGTTAGCATATAGATATTCGAACCCCAGTATGATATTTTAAGTTACACCAATGCACTTGACAACATAGGAGCAATAGGGAGGAATAGATTTGAATGAGAATCCGTTAGCGTATTAATATAGATAGTAGATGGTGAAACCAAAGCAGGCATTCATAGGCTTATACGGAAATTGGAATAACTCGGCTCTGGAGCCACCTATCGGGTCCATTTTTTGCAGGTGTATTTCTCTCTTGATGTTAGTAATATGCATTTTGAATTTGAAGCAAATCGGACCATAAATGAAATGTTTCGGAATAACTCCACTCCTACTCCACCTACTGAAAAAACCAAATTCGCACCTCCCCTTTGCAATACCTTTCGAACAAAAGAAGAATCATTCAAATTGGTTGAGAAACATAGGAGCAGTAGGGAGGAATAGATTTGTAAGGGATTTCGTTAGCGTATTAATATATAGATACTAGTTCTACTACATCATTTCAGATGTAAAATATTATTCTGAATATGAATATGCGGTCAAAATATAAAAAAGTAGAACAATTTTCGAGAAATGGGTAAATTTTGGTTGTTTGCAATCTGAAAAAAGTGCACCCCGACCCCATCCAAATTGCTCTGGCATAAAAATAAATATCAAAGGTTACTTCAGCGACCCTAAATCACACATGATTGCGTAAATCAGACTTTTGGCCCGCTGGAAGTGATTCTCATCGCACTGTGCGGCGCAATTAAAAAGTTTAAATCGCCTGTATTTTTGTTTTATATTTCAAAAAACAATTCATAAAAAGAGCCACATAGTTACTTGCAAATACCCCGAAGCCAATGCTTCGACCGACAACATGTCATAATGTATCACTTTGGCAGTGAGTATATGTTTTTCGATAGAATTTATTTTTGAATCAAAAATAATAGATTTTTACAAACTTTTCGATTAACCCTACCATCAACAATCCATCGGTAGTTTATCAATATGCGGAAGATTTAACTGATACTTATCATTGGCCACAGCCACATACCTATACTTTTAAAAGAAAATGAATACGATAGCTACTACGAACAACCTTTATTAGGTTATCATGAAAACACAATTAAAAAAAGTATTTGAATATTCGAACTTGAAACGGTTACGTTCTTGGGGTTTCAGCTAAAACCTATTTTAATTAGACACAGGTCAGCGAAGTTGCAATTTTTATGTTTACTAAGCGCCTTTCATCGGTATCACAACCTTGGGCAATCGTAGGCACAAGACTTTGCGTATATGTGTGCTTTTGTGAATACATATGTATGTACATAATTGGTTTTTGTTGGCCATCAAATTGCCAGCGAATTGCCTGCAACTGACAATGGGTGGTGAAGCGATCACCAACAAAGTGCGCCATTTGGAAAGTACGCCTCTTTGCTGTTCGCGGTCGCAATTAATGCCGAATTTCCATCGCAGGCGTAACACCGACAGGCACACGAATGAAAATTCCATCCTTAGTGCCTACTTTGTGTTGTTCTTTTTGTTCCGCATTTGCATCTTACTCTTGTGCAATGCTAATTACAAACTCTGACCGCCACAAATCAACGAAAGCCACTTAAGCAACTTAAAGTTGTTGAACTGTTGAACTATCTGGTTTTCGTGCGTTTAATCACACCGACTCCCCAGTTGGGCCACAGCAAGAAAGTACAAGTAAAATCAACGCCATCACCAACATAATTAAGAATTCCTAAGTTAATTTGCGGTTTCGGTGCTGCAGGAACAACACGTCGAGGCGGTTTGCTGCCTCTTTCGGAATTGCTCTTATTTATCTGCTCTTTGCATACTAATTTGGCCCCAAAAACCTTCGGTCGGCAGCCAAGGATACTCAATATATCTACCACTTAACAGCGGCTTACGACCTGCACTTTCCACTTTTTAAATGCCTTTTTAATGCAATCGACGATAAACTTGCACTTCGACTTGCCGCCACAGAAAATGTTTTATTAGTTTTGCAATTAAGCCGCTTATTTATGGTTAATACGGAGGCGCTTCCTTGCTAAATACGCCTAAAATTTGCTTCTCCATAATTATACTTGACAACAAAGCAAAAAAAAAACGTAATCTGATTTTTGTTTTCTATATTCAATTTACGAAAGCCTGGGTATTTTTGCGCTAAGATTAATTCTATTTAAATACTGAGAATGTAAAACTTGATTTGTGAGATTGAGTGGGTAGTGGCATCGCCACTCTCCGGAAAAGAAGAGTAGTTAGCTAATTTTTCAACTCAGGGGAGCAGCCAATTTAAGACCTTAACCAATATAAGCTCAAACGTTAGTATCCATGCTAAGTGGTTAAATTTTAATTTATTTTGCACCCCCTCATTAAAATACTTTTTACAGTAGAGCAAAATTTCCCCTATTGGTCAAAAATATAGTTTTGATACTTCACATTTCAAACGTAATGCTTGCCTTAGGAGACCCAGTTATACTAAAAATTAGCAACGAATACAAATATTTCAACCCATTATCTCATACCATAAGGGGTCCTTTTGACCTTGTTTTGAAAAACGGGCACTTAGGTTAGGTTAATGGGTTAAAATAAAATATTGAGCAAAAATTTTATTGAGATCACCGAAAACGAAAATCTTCTGCCGATTATGGTGGAGGAGTATATAATAATAAATAAATATTATAAATAAATAATATATATTCAAAAGAAAGAAACGAGAGGCTGAAAATATGGCAGCAATCAAATGGTTTCAAGATCGGGGCTGATTTCAATAGAGGTGAAGATGGAAATCTCGTGTCAGATGTCTAGAGTACACTTAAGATGTGGAGGGAACAATTCTCAACGATTTTGAATGGTGACACAGATGGCGTGTTTGTATAGGGATGAGGCCCACGTACTTCCACTTGACCAAGACCTCGGGAGCCTATGGTATACCGGCTGAGCTGTTCAAAGCCGGCGGCAAAGAGCTGATCAGGCGCATTTACCAGCCATTAAGCCTAATATAATTTTGCTACACAGTCTGTGAACTTACTGTTTGTTGATTAATGAATAAATATGAAATATGAAATATGAAATATGAAATATGAAATATGAAATTGGTTAGATGAATACATGCACGATGATTGGAATCTCAGTTTTTTTTGTCCAATCCACAAAAAGGGAGATCCCGCCGTTGGCGACAATTATCTCGGAATAAGCCTTCTTAATATTGAATTCAAGGTTCTGTCGACGATACTGTGTGAAAGACCCAAGCCCTTCATAAACCAACTGATTGGACCTTATCAGTGCGCTTCGTCCAAATTGGGAGGAATCTTCCAAACGAGGTTTAAGACAAGGCGATTCACTCTCATGCAACTTTTTCAATTTGTATCTGAATCGCAGCTCCACCATATACAGCAAAAGCACGATGCTAATGCCGTATGCAGATGATATTGAAAGCATTGGCCAAGTTCCCAGGGATGTCAGAGCAGCATTTTGCAGAGGACAAAACAAAGTACCACCTGACAACGCATACAAAGTGTTATCGTATGGGAATACACTCTGAAAGAGTGAAGGACTTTGTTTATATAGGATTCAGCATAAACACCGCCAATGCTGTCAGTCTAGATATAAAGCGAGGAATAACTCTGGCCAACAGGAGCTACTTTGGGCTCGGGAGGGGGGGGGTATTGTTTTTTTTTCTGAATTTAAAAATTAACAACCGGGTTTTTTTAAATTGCCATTTATTGAATGAAATAACTTGCAAAACAATTTGTTTTCACTATACCTCGTTCGTTAATGATCTTCTTCGTCTCTAAGACAACTAACTTTAGCGTAATTTTTTAAAGATTTTAATGACGTACAAAAATATGCCTAGAAAAAATTTATCTCAAACGGTTCAATAGCTACATATAACATATTTAATAGTAGGGGAGCCCACGATGCTGAATCGGGATTTACTCGAGCGTCATTTTGAGCTATTGGATTTTGAAGATTATATGATGGGAAGAAAAAATGGTCATGTGATGTTTTTCCTTCCAGCGGTGGGTGGAGGATCTACTGGCTTCCAAAAATGTGAAAAAAAAGTTACTTGGATTCACTCGCGCGCGTCAGATATTGATAGTGATTATATCAAACGTGTTTCTGATGACGGAGATATGCTAATTACGCATGTAATTTCATCGCCCAGCTCAAATTTAGATAAAGGTTTTGATTCGCAAATGTACATACTTATGTACATATACAGCGGAGCAACACACGAGCCTTTAGCGAGAGTTTGTTTAGTTTAATTCTCACATATCACTCGGAACTGGTATCATTTGCGAGCATTTGGTCCGCTGGGTATACTTACAGTCATATGACTGTATGATCAAAAAATAACAAATTTCGTAGAAAAATCCGTAATAGTTTGGAAAAACAGCAAGTGCTTGTGACAATCTTTATTGACGGTTTTCGTTACTCCGGCTTGTGAAAATCGTCAGATTATATACTTCCCATTATCCTTCAGCTGTTTGCTTCACAATTAAAAAAAAATTGACCGCGCTCGAGAATGTCAAGGTAACGTTTCTTTTGCAAGTTTGCGACACTCCCAATCACTTGCGTCACGCTCAAATCGTAAGATTATTGAAATGCACACTTCTCAGCACGTAATTAACTCACCATTTCTTAATATGACGCGCTCGAGTAAATACCCGAATCCCCTCTTGGGCTCCCCTACTATAATGAAAAAAAATTTGTTTACATATTATTTACATGAAAAATTTCAAATGCCCACCGACATCATTTGAAATTGGACTAAAAATTTTTCCAAATGGGAGAATTGTCTTCTCAGTTAATAGGTCCTTTTAAGGCCATAAATTTGTTATGTTAGTTATTTTGGATCACTCTAATACATATGTAATACAATTTTATGAACAATAATAGAATTTATGCCCAACAAAAACGGAAACTTTACCCACTTTTTTAAATTTTTATTAATTTTTAGGGAATTAAAATAAATCACCTGCATTTCATATTTTTGGCCACTATTCGTATCGTCAGTATTTTTCTTTTAATTTAAAAACGCTGAAAGCTTGTTATAAGCACAACTAAAGTAGCCAGTAGAAAAAAGCTTCAGTTATCTATCCATTAACCTTCTCCACCATGCCACTTAAATAAAATCCTTCCCACCTTCACTTAAATTAACCTCTGGTTTCACTGGAAGGCAACTAACTTTTTTTCTTTTTTTCAATTTCTCTGAAACCAACTTGGCCTCAAACTTGGTCTTCAAAAGTCTTCGCCAGACAACAAACATTAAAAGCCTATCTCCCGCTCGAATGATTTCGGCTCTTGGAAAGTCATCAATTAGGAGCGCAAAGGTATGTACGTAGCTGTAGCAAACGTAATAAAATCAATAGACATTTTCTGCATTTCACCGCACATCCGAACGCAATGTAACGGTCATAGTAAACAGATATAGTGATTAGACAGCGAAATCCCACTTGGCGTGCGTACGATACGGAAAACCATTGAAATAGTAAATGAAAGTGCCGTGAAGAGACAAAAAGCATTGCTTTGGTGGTGCTCGGCGAAAGTCTTTCACATTCTTCACTTTTCAACGCTTACCAAAAATCACAAGTCAACGCATCGTCATCCTAGTTTATTTCGCATAGAAATCTTAAATTTAACGCATTCACAGGTGGTTTCGCATGGGACGAGATACATAGCAACAGCTTGGTGTGTGTGTGCGTGTATCCAACCCAAAGTTTTCATCTTTTGTCTTCCGAAGTCGTTGCCGTTGCCGTTGCCGTTTCGGTAAGTCTTGCTGCTGTTGCCGCTTTTTTATGGCCTTGTTTTTTGCAAGCTCTGACGTTTCAACGCACATGCCGCAGCACACCTTTCTGCCGTCTGTACGCATTTCGGCAAATGAGTTGCCGAAGATGTTGATGACGATAATAAAAGCAATTTAGGAAGTTTTTGAGTGTACTTGGGCGCGAGCCGTGCCTGCTTTCCGCAGAGTATACCTTACGAAAAGTAGATTTTGCCGAAGGCCTGCCCTTTGGTGAGCACTGAATTGGTGTGGGTGGGTAAAGTTTAAAAATTTCGAAAACTCATTTACAACTTGTGCGCGATGCGTGGCATGAACGATGGCGTTGTGATGTGCGCTCATGCAGCCAATTATTGTTGTTGGTCGTTTTTGCGTTATAATGCATTACTCGTTTCAACAATTCCAGCCAAGTGATAATCCTCAAGCAAAAAATGCATCCAACACCACAATTAACAGCTTTTCAAAGCTACATTCCTACATACATATGGATGTATGTATGTATTTACTCGTAGTACGTAACGTATACTTGATGAAATTTTAATTAAATTTTAATTTGGAATTATTTCAATGAAATCTTTCTGCCATCGATGGTTTTAAATGAAATACGTATGTATGTGTGCACATAAAAAACTGAAATTAAAAAAAAAAAAACAATACTCAGATGTGCAGATAAAACTAATATTTTTAGGCCTCATGGTAGGACACTCATTTGTGCGGTGGCGAGAACGTAAATAGGGAAGAGACATTTTAGTAAGTTTTGGCTAGTTTTCTTTGTTTAAAAATGTTTATTATTTTTTTTATGAAAATATCGCCTACTTACTTTGATTAAAAAGTTCAAACTTTCGTTGAAACTTTTTCGAATTTTGCTAATTTGTGTGCAAGCTACAATTTAATAAAATAAAATTAAAATAAAACAAAATAAATAAGTGAATGCTAAAATATCTCTTCCCTATATATATTTTCGCCACTGTATGTACTTACATGGAATGCAATAGAGTATAGTTGTTGTTCTGGCTATGCAATTACAGTCCGCGGCTATACTCAATCCCGACTCTTGCGTCCTCGTTCGCTCACTCTGGTGAACATGAGCAGCCCATGTGCGAGATGCGGTAACCAATCAGAGTGGAGCCTTGGGTCACGGTCGAAAGAGAAGAGGCTTCGGTGGGGTCACTCCGAGGGGCGCGGCTGCAAGAGGGCGTCTGCCTTGGTGTAAGCGGCTCGCTTTATAAACGTGTATTCTGCTAAGAAACCACCGCCGTCCCAGCAATGAGTTCTGCGCTGGGTTTGGGCTGAAACCACTTCCAATGAAAAAGAGACACAAAGCCTCGGATGAGACCCCCATTTTTATGACTACGATTTGAGAACATGCACCTGGAATGTCCGGACCTTTAATCGGGAAGGTGCCGGCTGGTTGTTGTCCTCGTAAGGCCAAATTTTGACATCATCGCCATCCAAGAAATGCGTTGGACGGGGAAAGGCAAGAAATATCTGGGGCCTTGCAACGTCTACAAAAGCTGCCATGTAAGGGAGCACAAATTCGGTGTTGGATTTGTGGTGGGCGAGCGACTCTGTTGAGAAGCGTAAGGACTAGCATTCTTTATTGGACTCGGCGAAATCCGCTTAGGTGGTTACAACCAGAGTGTCCAGATTTGGCGATTTCCCGCCAATTTGGCGATTTTTTTTTTGATATTTGCGCGTAAAAATTTAGGAAATCGCCACTGGCGATTTCTGACGATTTTTCCCCTTCAAATAATTTTTTTCCAATTATAAAAATAGACAAAACTTAGTTTTCCACGATAATTTTATAAAAGAAGCTAATGAACTGCGTGATGGACTTGACTTAAGAAGCATATTAAAAGACTGTCAAAAATGTTTAATCACCCTAATCGAAGAACTTTTGAAACGATTACCTAGTCAATTGAATACTTTTAAAAAAAACTTTGATTTTGTCACCAGAAAATTGTGTGAAACACAAGAGGGCGAGTTTCAGGGACCTGCCAATTCACTATTTGACTTTGAAGGAAAGAAAAGCAGTGGAAACTGAATATTTAAATATTTTAACTTTCCCATAGAATTACTTTTGTCAGAACGGCATTCCATCCGACTCTGAAAAATTTTGGATAATTGCTTACGGAGTGAAAAGCGCAACAGGCAATAAAATGTTTGGAAATATAAGTAAAGTAGCCTTCATGTTATTATCCTTGCCGTGCTCAAACGCTTTTGTTGAGCGCGTTTTTTCCGTAATGAATTCAACAAAAACTAAGATTCGAAAAAGGATGATTCAATAGTTCGAATAAAGAGTTATATGAAGGCTAATAATTTCTGCTACAAAATGTTTTCTAGTATCAAAAGTATGTTATCAAGGTTGAATAGCTCAATATATGACAACAACAGAAATGTAAATCATTCAGACACTATAGGTGATTTTGATAAAATTGTAGAAATAGCTGATCTCGTCTTATTCATTATAGGTTTTTGTTTAATTTTTAGCGCCGAGCTGTTAAAAGCGGATTGTGCGATTAATTAACTAATATGAGTTATTAACCGACTTCCAAAAAAGGAGGAGGTTATCAGTTCGTCGGAATCTTTTTTTTTTTTTTTTTTTTTTTGTATGTTACCGCATAACTTTGGACCACGTCAACCGATTTCGATAATTCTTTTTGCATCGGAAAGGTAGTGTCTCAGAGGTGGTTTCATACTAATCTGGTTAATCATCATGGATCATGAGATATATATATATATATTTTTTTTTATATGGGAGTTGAAGTCGGTTTTTTTTTTTGCTAAAAATTACTTGTAATAAATCTAATAATTGCGCAGTCCTATAGCAAAATGTGTTGAAACAAATATTTTTAAAAAGTATGCGTATTTTAAAGAGAATTGTTTGTACATCACTATTATATATGTGATTTGTGTTATTTATTAATAAAGGTGTTATATTCGTTTTTGGTTTTAAAAACTATATTATAACAAGATCCAAATTTTAAAATAAAAGATTTCTTAAATCGATTTCTGAAATTTTATTTAAAAAAATTGCGATTTTTTTCATAAATTGTGTTGTTTTTAACATTCTGGACACCCTGGTTACAACGACAATCACGAAGATGAAAATGTTTAAAATTCAATATATTTTAGAAAGTTCAAATAGAAAAATTATTATTGGTTTCGTAAACAAACACTGCGATATTTAGGTGTTGATTAAAAGAATATATATGAGCCCAATATGTATTTTAAAAGTGGTATAAGTCACATATTTTTGGTTAGGAGATAACACTGTAAGGATAATCTCGAGTTTTGAACTGACAAAAAAAACGACGAAACACGTAAACTTAATGTTGGGTCGTAGATTATGCATCTGTACACCGTTTTTCCAGATCAAGTCGTTTTCTCAAGATATTTTAAGTTTTATAAAAAAAAAAAATTTAACAAGGCAAGAATTAAAAAAATAACACATCTTTTGAATTTTTCCATTTGTATTAAAGCCTGTTCGTTTGCCAAAAAATTCAAGCTACTAACGATCAAAACCTATGTATAAGTAAACAAGTGATGAATGGTCAAATGAAAGTGTGCAATAATTTTTTGGATGAAATACGAGCAGGAAATAATGTTACTCATACGCTATATCGTACATGGCGTACTCGTTCATACTAGTACATGGCGTATGAGTAACATTTTCCATGTTAAAGTTTCAATTTTTTTCATTCCTAATGCAAACTTAAAATGAAAACATTTTGGAAAAATTACCTAATCTAGAGAAATGGTGTACAGATCCGTAATCTACGGCCTAAAATTAAGTTAACGGGTCTTGGCGATTTTTTGTATAATTTCAAATCTTGAGATTTTCTGTTCAGTGTTATCTCCAAACAAAAAATATGTGAAAGCTTTGAGCCGAAGAAACTAAGAATATCACTTCCGGGGGCCTATTACATAAAGCGACAGCGACAATTTTATCACGATAGGCATTTTCCGTATTATCATTGACAATTCGACAGTTTGATGGGTGCTTCGTTTCATAAAAACCTTTGTCACCACCATTTTAATTTCATAAAAAATTCTATTAAAAAGCGACAAAATTGTCGATGTCGTTTGTCGTTGGCAAAAGTTTCGCCAGTCATATAATATATAAATTGTATCACACATAATAATTGCATTTGTATTATTTTAGTTCTTACAAATTGAAAATTGAAAAGTATTGAAATGCGCGCAATTATAATATGAACAAATTTAAAAAATTCTGAAAACTTCTCGACGGAGCTATTTAGTTTTGTCGTTATTGTCGCGACAATTTCGTCAGAGTGACAATTGTCACCACCATTGTCTGGCAATTGTCGACAATATTCCAGTATTATCACTGTCGCTTTCCAAAAATTGCCACCGTTGCCTACAGGCGTCTATGATGCAGGAAAAATATCGTCAACAATTCTGGCTATGCTTTTCCCTTGACTACCGAACATAAACTACCACCTGATGACAAGGCGGACATTACTAGTAGTATTCTCTCGCTCTTCTTCATTGCCCAGAGTATGTGAACGGAGGTGCAAAATCGGAGCTGAGTATAGCCATGCAACAGTAACTTAGGGCTGCCAGACGCCAGATTTGTCCTGATTTAGACAAATTGTCCTGGTGTCCTGGTCCACACTTAAATTGTTCTGGTTTTTTAATAAAACTCAATGCAGACAATCAACTAATTTTTAGCAGACTTTTGCTATGAAAAAAAGGTAGAGCTTTCTTCCATTAGTAGTCGAAAGTCGAAACGGAACGTTTTTTCTAACATTTTTATCTGTTTAGTTTATTTGGTTAAAATCTAATTTTTTTATTTTCAAATGCCAAAAAAGTGCAAGTACATGGCTGACTGGTCTTAGATATTACCCAGTAGATAAGTTAAGGAGCTAAAATCACTTGTGAAAAACCTTTCTGAAAGTCATTCCTTTCTCCGTCCTTTCTTGTATGGAGTGGCACAAATTGAAGGGCTTCTGCTTGCGCTACTCAAAGAAGAGCTTCCAGAAAGGCTTTTGTAGGACGTACTTCAGAATAGAGATTCTCTCTCTCGAAATTAATTTTTTAAGTCCCAAGCCCGCCTATTCCGACGTGTTTCAGAATTGTGCGACGGGTCCCGTGGGCCAGAAATCTATCGCTATGAAAAATTCACATGTGTTGAAAATTAATTTTAAATAATCTTCTGATTATTACGTTTCGCTTTGCTGTTAATTTTCGTCTCAATAAAACATAAAAAAGTGCATATTTCATACATCATTTTTAACGAAGACTTTCTGAGTTTGCGAAGGTTGCGGTTTTATCGGGGCTGCCGGGAAAGGATTGTGGTCCGTTCCGCCCGAAAAATTTGTACCGGTCTTCTCGATACCGCCCATCCCTGCCAATTTGAAATCAGTACCGTGGGTCCCGCGGGTCGCGATATCCCGACCACGTTAAAAGCGCCTTTTGGAGAAATTCTTTTAAAGCTGTTTTTATTTAATAAAAATTATACTTCTTTATGAAATTATTTTAAGGTTCATATCAAATATATTTTATTAAGACTTAAAATGCTTATTGAATCTTATTTGTAATGCTAATAATGTAAACATATACTTGTGTACATTCGCGTAAATTGTAAATAGGAAACCCCATTCTTGGAAGCATGCAGGGAAGCACTTTTTTCAGTCCTTATTGGGTAAGTCTTTTAGAAAGGCTTCACTCAAGACCACGTTAAAGGCGCCAACCATTTTTTCAAGTGACGTCACAGTCAAGTCAAATTTGTTCTTTTATGATTTAAAAAAATTCAGAACTTGAGCCTTTTATCACCATGAATCATTGTGCTCTACGGATTCTGCCACAAAACGACATTGCTTATAATATCAGAAATTACTTAAAAAATAATCCAACGCCAGAACCAAGGCAACTGTACTTATAGGGAATATACTGTCAGTATATTCACTTGTATCTTTCTTTTTTATTTGGATGATAAGTGTCTATGGCAGCCCTACAGTAACTGCATACTGATAAGTGCGACTTTAACCATAGAATACTAACCATACTTTGAAATCGAAAAGGCCTCTAAGTTATGGTTAGAGGAACAAACAAATATCGAAAGACCTCCTATCTTTCAGGGTGTGCAGGAGCTTAAGGTTCTCATACTGCGCAAAACAGACTTCAGTTATCATCAAGCTAGACACTAAAGATCTGCCGCGACTAATTGCGGACTTCAGAGTACATTGCGCTATGTGTACTCATGTTGCGATAATAGGATTGGAACACAACACATATTGAATACAAAAGAGAATGTAGAACACCTCTTATGCAACTGTCAAACACTTTCAGGATTAACATGAAATACAAATAATTTCACTTTCCTATTACCTTGAAAAAATGTCTATCAAGGGTTGTACGATGTTCAAAAATTTTATAGGTGTCGTTGAGCAGAACAAAATGCACCTACGCTCCGTTTGTACACTAAAAAATATATAAAATTTTTCGTTATAATTATAAACAAATTTGCATCTATTTTACAGCGGTCAAATTTAAAACGAATATAGAAACAAAGAATATATTACCAAGAACAACTTTATCCCCTAAGTTTAAGTTTAAGCTGTCGTACAAATTATTGGCGTCAAATGGCTCGCGGCAAAATAGCAAAACAAAAATAACAAAAGCTTGGCCGCTGTTCAATTTTGCCTAGTGCCAACAACAAAATACGATCCGCCATACGGGGCCACCATCTACATACATACATACATATGTACATAAGTATACACAAACTCACATACATATATTTGTATCTTATAGACCTTTACTCTTAACAACGATAAGAAAACTTAAGCTGTTGGCCATTAAAAGCAATCAAGCGAAATTGTTTTTCCAGTTCTTTAGAGCTACTATTATTTTTCCTCTTTTCTTCTTATTTAAGCGACCACTTTCAACGCGAAAAAGACCCATGCCATTTACATACAAATACATACATACATACATACATATGTATTTACGTGTTCATAACAGCGACTATTTCAGTGCTAACGTAACAAGTCTGCACGGGTACTTATGTATGCATTTGGACAGACATACAATCTACGAGTAGTTGGAGGCATGCTTCGGGGATTTATTTATTTTTTTCTATTTTCAAAAATTTAGCCTTCTCCAAAAAGTTGTGTCAACATTGACGAAGGCTGCCAGCGCAAAAGGGCTAAGTGCGTGGCGGCTTAAAAGCTATACATACAACTACAATTGAAAAGCAAAACGAAGTAAAAAACCGCTTCCAACTCAGATAGAACAAAAGAAATTATGCATAGGGCCTCACTTAATTCGTTGCAATTAGCTGATTTTGCCTTAATGATGGGCAGAAATGCGATTCTTTTAGGCTAGATGAGAAGGATGTTTGATTATTTGTTGCTTTAGGTGTTGAATAAGAAACGCTGCGAAATGTATTGGCTGCTTTAATACAAACAAGCAGAGGAGCAGCAAACCAAACACATCAACAGTGGGATAATAACAAAGAAGGACGCCACAGTTGCCGGCTGCGGTACAGAAAATTTGCTTTTCCTCTTCCGAGTTGGTATACTGTAATAAGACAAAAAAATGGCATGCGTTCAAAGCGAAAGCCATTATATATTACAACAGAAGTTAACTTTTTGTTTGGCAGTAGAACCTTTGTCGGTTTGGACCGAGCCTAAAAAAACTTCGCCTGTCACCTTTGTTAATGCAAAATTACGGCAGTTATTAATCCCGAGTGGAGGCAGAACCTTCTAGTTTCGTTGCCCACCCATGGGTACAACATTCCCAGCGAGCTTTTCAAGCCCAAAGCAGCCCCTGTTGGCAAGAGCTTATTCTTCACTTGATCTCCATGCTGACGGCGAGACCACCTTTTTTTGCTACTTTTTTAGTAGGCAAATGGTGCCCTTACGCTGGTGCTGATGGCGTCGATGTCAATTTCATTTTCATTCGTCAGCAGTATTACACTTACCAAGAGGAGGCTTAAGACGTCACAGACGAGAGTGTATCTTATTCTCTGAAGCCTGGTTTTGTCACTAACAGCTTAACAGAAATACCCCCATCGCTACCCCCTGGACTCTACCCAATTGTTCGCTGCTTCGAACGAGGCGGTGATTTCATATCCGGCGCGATATCTTCTCCACCCAACGTGGTGTCCTCAACCACCGGCGACCTGGCAGAGCCTCCACTACAATTTACATTTTCGGCGAGCCCAAATTTGGTCATGGATTTCGAATTTCCCGGATTTGAATAACTATAAAAGTTTCATCAGTGATGTATTTGCCAGTTCTGGAACCACGAGGTTTTAAATGCTCCCCACCAGCTCTTCGTTTTGGTTAGCTCAGCCGGTATTCTCTTGACTCCAGGGGTCTAACTTGCTGTGAAAGAACAAAGTGACAACATTCATAATACCAACTTTAACTTCTACGCCATTAAGGATATTCTTATAGCTTAATCATCACCGGTATCACTCCGTGCGAGAAGCCTTTGATTATTGACAAAATATGTAGTTTGTTTTGAAGCGTGTGAAAGTGTGCACGCAACTCAATTAACTCTTTCTGAGAGTGAAAAAATTGTTTATAATACTAAATAATATAACATCCACTTTAACGGATGGTGTGGAAGTAACAAAGGCTTTAGGCAAATCCTGGGTGTAAATACAGCTGTTGTTGTTCGTCTCTCTGTCATTCTATGGCACGACAGCCTCGGGTGCTTTGGCAGCAGTACAACTACTGGCAGGCAACTGTGGCATAAGCAGCGGCATCATTCTATTTAATTGGCCTAATTTAGCATTTTTAATTTACAAAGAAAATTGAGTGCGTTTGCAGCGCCGAAGCGGAACAACAACGAAAAAAACTATTTTTCGCCAAAACAGCAAAGTGTCGGGACAGTGAATCGCTTATTGTCTGAGTTTTGTTATGCTATGTTTTTAGTTACCTTTTTTATTTTCCCACTCCTTATTTTTAGTTCTGTTTTCGCTTTTATTTTGCTCTTACTCTCTTCTTCACTTATTTTTTTTAACACTAACATCATTACGCCTTTCGAAAAATTGCCACTGATTTAATTGCAGAGATTACCCGAAAGCTTTGGATTATTTTCTCTAGTCTAAAACGACCATTCTCCTGTGATGATTGCTGTATGTAAAAGTGAGGGATTTTGAAAATTACCTTCCCTCAAAATGTTACTTATTTTTTTTTAGGGAAGGTTTGCAATGTCAGCTTCGAGCTGGGATTGATTTTTTTCTTGTGTGTAAAGTTTTAGCGTGAAGTGGCATAATTAAACGTTTTTGAAATTCGAATATACTGTATAAGGAGTACCTACATTAAAAAAGCACTCTGTCAACTCCAGGATAACTTTTAAACTTTCATTTACGAGGCATTTTTTAAAGAGAAACTTCTTTGCGCTCGGTTTAATGTAAAGACCTACACAGTTGCTGTGCTGTAATTCCAAGCTCCAATGAGAGGAAAAAGAGTCAGAAGAAGCGAGGTGATGGCACGAGTGGTTGGGCACGATTAAGATAAAGATTGAAGCTTAAGATTAAGATAAAAATTAAGATTGATATTGAAATTAAAATTAAGATTAAGGTTAAAAAATAAAATTAAATTTAAGATTAAGATTAAGATGAAGATTGAGATTAAGGTTAAGACTACTAATAAAATTAGGATCGAGATTAAGATTAATATTTAATTTAATATTAAGATTAAGAGTAGATTGATATTAAGATTAAGATTTAGATTAAGGGTGAGACTAAGATCCATAATAAGATTCAGATTAAGATTTGTATTAGGATTAAGATTAAGACTAAAACTAAGATTAGGACTAAGATTAATGCAATGTTTAAAATTAAGATTAAGATTAGGACTAAGATTAAATTTAAGATAAAGTTTAAGATCAAGATTGGCTTAAAACTAAGATTAAAATTGAGCTTAAGGTTAAGATTATAATGAATATTAAGATTACGATACAGATTGGGATTAAGGTTAAGATTACTGTTAAGATTAGAATTGAGATTAATATTAAGATTAAAATTTTGTTTAATATTAATATTAACATTAAGATTAAGGGTAAGATTAAGATTAAGCTTAAGGTTAAGATTAAAATGAAGACTAAGATTAAGATAATTGTTCATTATTATGCAGAATGAGGAAGAAGTTTTTTTTCCGTCGCACGTGGGATCCACATACAACTTTTTTTTTAGTTGCCGCTGTAGCCGAGTGGTTGGAGGTGCCTTCTACAATTAGGTAGTACCCAGATTCCATCTCGTGTTCGGTTAACATCTCTCAAAGCTCTTGTCATAAAAACGTTTTTGTCGCTCGGAGTTGGCACACCACAACCGTTATCCCTCACTTTTTAGAGATAATATTTATTTTCTTTGTTTCTTTTTAAATTAAACTTAACACGCATGTGACAGTTGTATTGGTCAACTTTAAAGCATAACTCTATTCTAAATTTACTCATGCACTTTACTTCAAAGTGCTTTCCTTCAATTCCCCAACAAATACTCTTGGTAGCAGCAATGCAAGTTTAACCTCAAAGTATATGTAATACCCAGCACAAACATATGAACGAATGAGTACATATATGTATGTATGTGTTTGTGAATCAAAGGAAGTAGCTTGAGCAAACCGTTATTTTTATGCCGTTTTGCAACAGTGAATTTTTTTCTTTTGCTCAACTCCATAACTTGCCTTTACTTGGGCCGGCTTGATGCGACTGCCCTGCGGCAAGCATCTCATTGAAACGACCTTTTCGTAGACTTTGACTGTCGAGTCTCCAGAGTAGACTCTGAATTTCAATGTACCATGTATACACCAGGCGACAAATAAAATTGTACACCTTGTTCTAATATAGTATTTACAATTACTTTCATAAAAAAATATTTGCATTAATTATTTATGAAAATTTAGTTCATTCTATAATATATTTATATAAACTTTATATAAAGTTCACATACATTCAAAAAATGTTGATCAAAATTTTATTCAGAATTTCTAGAAAATTTTCGAGTGTGCAGTTTTGTAGCCTATTCAATTTGGTCTTAGTTTAAGTGCAAGTTTCAACCGGCTAAAAAACCGCGTTAATTTTTTTATAATTTATTTTTGGAGACTGCTTTTGCGGGCTACAAAACTGCATACTGGAAAATTTTCTAAAAATTCTGAATAAAAAGTATAGTACAAAATGTGTTAAAATAATTGTGATATTATATTAGAACAAGGTGTAGACTTTCATTTGTCGCCTAGTGTATGTAAGCACATAAATACATACATATGTATTTGGGTTTTAGTTTTTCTTTTGCTGTGCTTTAATTTGCCTAACTTTTTTCTAACGCCTTACACACTTTCGTATTTCTTCCCAAATAGACTCGGTCTATTTAATACTTTTCCCCGATCTACTGGTTTTTCTGCTCCATTTCTTGTTGCTTCATATCTCCCATCATTAGCTGACCAGCTTGTCCTTCTCATCCTTACAGCTGAGAATGGCTAACGCAAAATGCATTTGTGTTCCCTGTAAGGCCGATCTGAGAATGTTCGCTTTTTATACTGCTTGGTATGGGAAAAAATACAAATGTAACAAACAGAATGGCATTGCGTTAGTAGTAATGGCGTTGCCGTAATCATTGCCATTTTCCCATTATAGTTAGAGCTTCGATATCATTGTTGCTAGTTATTTGCTGCTTTTGTTTTTTCGTTTATAAACGCATACATATTCCTTAGAAGCAACAGTAAATTGTTGTCGTGGCTCGTTCGTTGATGATGTGTTGCAATGAAGAGTAGTGGAAATTAGTATTAGATTAGGAGAGAAAAGGCGCGCCCCCTGCAAGACGCATTCTAGCAGATTGTTGTATTCGAATGAGTTCTATGTAGATGTGTGATTTCGCATAACAAAAAGCCTCCCACTTATTTGGGTTTTGTTGCTATTATTTCATTCTCATTTCTACGTCTTATAAATTTGCATGCAATAACTTAGACCAGCGCGTCTCAAACCGTGATACGCGTATCACAGTAGTACGCGATGCTACACACTGTTTCTTGGAACCCCCTAATTCTGACTTTCTTCTAGCTTGAGGCCTTCCGTGCTCGGTTCCTTATTCCTTTTAATTTCGTATTGCCAGCGTTGCAAAGCCTTCTTAAATAATAATAACACATCTCAAACTACCTTTGCTCTGCCATTTTTTCTTCATTTGGGACTAAGTATTAGTTACAATTTACCCCTGCAAGTAGTTACTCTACTTTCGTAAATGGTTCCAATAGCTACAGTAAATGTAAAAATTCAAAACGATTCACATGTAATTTCTTTCAAAAATAGTAATCATATTAAGTATATCGGAGGCAAGGCCTTCGAGCAACTATCTAACGATAGTTAAAAAAGTTTGTCGGCCTCCATACGGTTCATCTTCTCGGAGGCATACAGACTCAAGTGTGTGGTGGCGACGCTCCAGCTAAATATGTATGTATGTGTTTCATCATCCGAATATTCCATATTTATTAAATCTAAATAGCAAACTGTAAATTTAAACAAGTCAAGAAGTCTGTTAGGCTTAATGAATAAATTGAGCCAAGTTCGGTAAAAATCGATTAGTACTTTTGTAAGCATTAACTTGAAATAAGTTAGCGCCTTAGTTATTGAAATACATTTTTAGTACTCCGAAATTTACCGTAGCCGTAATTTTAGTCGAATTTAAAGAAATTTCAATATCGTTTTTTTAGCGAATTGTTAAAAAATCGGTTTCCGAAGTATGCATACATACGTATGTATGTAGTAGGAATGTTAATCCCGGAATCCCGGCCTTTTTAAGGCCTCAAAAATCCCGGGATTCTTGGAAAATAATCCCGGGATTTTCGGGATTTGTAATTTGCACTGATGGCAATAATAGAAACTCATTTTCTTGACCAGTATTGGCTATATTTCTTTTATTTTATTTAATAATTAATATTTTTTTATGAATGTCTAGCTGATTATACATATAACACCGCACGCTAGTTAAAATTTTTAACAAAAATTTCAACATATTCGCGAAACCGTGGGCCAAATATAGTAAAATTGCGTTTTTAATTTTTCATTCTGACGTCATTAACTCAAAAATTATTTAAAAACTTCAGAAAAATGTGCTTAGAGAAGAAGTATGGGTATCAAATTAAAGAGAAAATCCTGTAGAATTTAAACAGATTCAAGTTTTTGGCGCGGAAGGACTGGTAAGTATTGAAAATGTCATTTTAACATTTTATCCTTGAAATTTCGCAATATTTTTTTTTTTTTAATTATATGTTAAGGACTTATATAACCTCGATAACATCCTCGAATTTCGTCCTTCTATCTTTATTACCTTAAAAAATTCCTCTTCTTTTATTCTGAGCTTTTTGGTATACACATTCTAAATCTATCTCGATTCATTTAGGCAGTAACAAACAACCGTTATGCGATCAAAGTTAATATATCCTAGTGAACAAGTGCGCTGGGGAAAAAGTTCCTATTTTTTTTTGGAACCCCTTTCAAAATAGTTCCGTTCAGGCTTCTTCTTGCTTAAATTAATAGACCAGTCAATCTGGTACATGAGGTCAAAATAATTCCTGATTAGGATAACGAAAATCGTATCTCTCAATTTGACAGGTAATATTATTAATTAATTAAAAACTATTGGCAATTAGCACGTCGCTGATAAAATAACTAAGTATGGAAAATATCGATTTGTAGAGAAAGAAATTATCTCAATAATATTATTGCTTCATATTAGGTGTAGGGGCATTCCAAAGTGACGCGTGGGACATTTTAACTCGTTTTTGCTCAAACTTTTAGTAAATTCTCTTTAACCATTTATTTGATTTGATAACATTTAAGTGTGACGGGTGGGACAACGATGACACCCGCTTCTCTGAGTTTTTGGATTCGTTTCCCAATTTTAGACAAACTAAATATTTCGTTCATAGCGGCTTTCTCGAATGTAGTTAGTAGAATGTTAAGTACCATTTTGTGCTTAAATGGCATCATTGTATTTTAAAATTTAAAAAAAAAAAACTTATTTTTGCTTGTGAAGGCTGGGACAACATTTTGTGAAGGGTGGTACGAGTCACCTTTGAGGACACATAGTTCGTGAGCAAAATTAACACTGCTGATTTGATGTGAATATTTATTATATTTTTAATATGGGGACCTCGTTTAAACAAGTTTTTTTGCTATCGACGCGTACAATCGTCCTGCAGTTTCTTCGGTAATTGTGTTTTAGTGAAACCTATTTCAACAGAAAACCTCTTGGGCATAGAAAAGAAGATAGGTTCTATTATTTAAAACTAAATTTTATTTAATTGCTGTTAATATGGCCTTCTTTTAGAAAATTTAAAATCGACCCATTTTGATATATGTTTTGACGTAGAACACGTCTTACGTTTCGATATGGAGGCTATGCTGAAATGTTGTAGTTGTAATTTTTAGAGCTTCACGAAAACGCTTATTGCACGAGAACTAATGAAGCGATTTCAAAGAGTGTGGCGTTTCAAAGAAAAGATTCCAAAACTATCGACAGACTCATTTTTGTAAGTAACTAATTCGGTTTCTGTCGTAAAAAGAACGGTAAACATTGGCTTATTTTGGGGTAAATTTTGAGCCTTTAAAGTGCTCCAGCAGCTTATCATTTGCAGATATAACTTTCATTTTCGGGATATAAATTCTTTGGAGCAATAAAAATATTATCGTGTACAAAGTGAAAAAATTTGCAAATTTTTTTATTACTAAAATGCTCGAAAACCGCTCGAATTATTTTGTTTCTGTTTTCTTTAATCAAAAATTCAAGAGTTTTCCTTTCGTTTTGTATTTGGGAAGTATTGGTTGATATCTTCAAAATATGTTTATTTTATTCAAATATATGGGCATACATGATTTTGCATACAAAATCACTCCGTCAACATTTTGCAAACACGTGCATGCGTTGGAAGTGAGGGAAGGAGACAAAATGTATGTATGTGTGCGAAAGTATATATTTCGGCGTTTGATAAACAGATGGCGCAATATTTATAACCTAATCGCAGCGTATGTACATATTTAAATACATACATACGTACATATTGCAGTTAATGTGGATCTGTTTCTATCTTTTAGTAATCTATGTTAGACATACATTATTATATTATATTATATATATATACATATATATATATATACATATATATTATATATGTACCAGAGATGGGCGCGGGATAGTGGGACCCACGGTGCTGATTTACATTTGGACGGGATGGGCGGTATCGGGAAGATCTGTAAAAATATTGCGGGCGGGACGGAACCAAAATCCTTCCGCAAATTCACAAAAGCTTCCTTAAAAACGATATTTGAATTATGCACTTTTTTTAAGCAAAACAAAAACCAGTGAAACCTCTCCTAACGGACACCTCTATTAGACGGACATCTCGCTTGGGCTGACATTTTTTCCTATACCAAGTTTTAAGTATAAATTTCGGAACAAATTACTCTCTCTTAAGTGGACACTCTCTTGGCCGGACGCGGACAGTTATTTTGCATAAAATTGACACAAAAAACTCTATTGAGCGGACGCGAACCTCTTATCTACGGACATTAAGATTTCTTTCCATAACAAATCAAACAAAAACCTCCATTGAGCGGACGCGAACTCCTCATAGGCGGACTACTAAATGGAAAAAGGGGACTTCCCGCATAAAATGTGATTGTTATGCATACATTTAGTTTGGTTTGCGCAGTGGTTTAGGTTCGTTATTTGAATTATGAGAAACCCTTGGAGAATCCAATTCCAATTCTGATGAATTTATAACAATAGATAATAATAAATACATGGACCGAAAATTTAGATATCTGGCTGCATTTTGTTACTGATAAAAACGTGAAAACTATTGATGAAAAAGGTACGGACACTGAAAAAAATTAAAAATAAAACTTACGTCAATCGTCAATTTCCCAGTTTTTTATGTAATGAATCTATGGTTTTGTGTAGTTTATGGACTGAAATGTAATATTTCTTTTTATATATTTTATTTTGTTATTACTTAATATGTACTTAGGTACGCACATAAAAAAAATATGCACTTTTTTGTTTGAACGATGTAATATCAATATCTTTTATTCAAATTCGACTGACAAATGACTGACAGTGAGTGTCCGCCCAAGGGAGGTTTCACTGTAATCGGAAGATACCAGATCTTTCATTTTTATTTTTATTACTTAAAATTAATTTGAAAGACATGAACATTTTTGTCAACCTTCGATCGGTTTGCAAACCACGCCACACACGTTGAAATCTCAACCGATCGTTTCAATTTGTTGTCCGTTTGTAGCCCGCTTTAGAGATAGATTTCGGGACCTGCTGTACGTCGGTATGGGCGGGTTCGGGACTTAAAAATCGAATTTCGGGATGGGCGGGATCGGGATTAAATATTTAGGCCCGTGCCCATCTCTAACATGTACATACATAAATGTATGAACACATGTATGCATAATACGCGAGAACTTTTTGAAGTGAAACAACACTTAGAAAAAGACCAACCCAAGAATAAAAGTAAAGGTGAGTACGTACATAGATAAAGAAAAGGATAAAGACAAAGGTATAAGTATAGGGCTGCCAGACGTCCCGGTTTTCCGGGACATGTCCCGGTTTTAGACTATTTGTCCCGGTGTCCCGGTCCAACCTTAAAATGTCCCGGTTTTCGATTTGATTGCACAAATTTTGAATAAAATTTCAAAAATAACTACACTGTGAGAAAAAACGCGTTGT
The DNA here is from genome assembly GCF_013731165.1 of Rhagoletis pomonella. Lineage (NCBI taxonomy): Eukaryota > Metazoa > Arthropoda > Insecta > Diptera > Tephritidae > Rhagoletis > Rhagoletis pomonella. Next base: position 32,992,990 of record NW_023458564.1, read on the forward strand.
AATACTAAGAAATGTGTTATGAATTCACTGGAGGAAATAACGCATAGTAAACATGAATATTTTTTATTTGACTATCGTTTTAAAATGTTCGTATTTAAAAATAATACCCAGCAAAAAACACGATTACCACAGAAACGAAAGTGGAAACGAGCTAGGCGATGGGAATCGCTTACCGTTTCGCTTCAAGATGGCCTTATTTTAACATGGGCATGTCATTGGAGGTAAGCCCTTACCCGCAGCATTACCTTCAAACGAAGGGAGAACGCATGGATAACAGAATCCAGAGAAGCGAACAAAGAATGCCTTACAGAGAAACTAATGTAGAATGCCTAGATAAGTACATACTTATTTATATTAAATTGAAATCAGAAAATGTCTTAAAAGGTTAAAATTAATTAAAATTTTTATAAATCAGCGTACATATGTATGTATTTAGGTATTTAGATTTTCTTTAAAATCGGTATGTACATACATGCATATTTAATTAAGCTTAAAATTGTACTTCCTCACTCTTGTACGTCACTTCATTGACTGACTTCAACTTCGCTGCAAATTGAACAAAGCAAAACATGATTTTTATGCGAGACAAATTTCCACAGAAAGTAACGGTAGAAAAAGAATTTTTGAATATTCATTCCATTTTTCAGCTGACTACGATGCAGCATTCTACTTTGCATTCCCCGAAATGAAGCAAAGAAGCGAAACAAATAAAATATTGTAGGACATTCTACTTTGCATTACCTGAAATGACGCAAAGAAGCGAAACAAATAAAATATTGTAGGACATTCTACTTTGCATTCCGGAAATTAAGCAAAGAAACGAATTAAAAAATAAATATTATAGGACATCCTACTTTGCATTCCCCGAAATGAAACGAAGTAGCGAGATAAATAAAATATTGTAGGACATTCTACTTTGCATTACTGACAATGCCTAAAAGAAGCGAAAAAATTCGAAGGCATTATAACGCTATGCCTTCTAGAAGACGTTACCACTAAAAGCGATTACCCATTTTTTGCTGGGTACTTTCATACCACGCACGCGTGGTGTTGAATCAAACTAAACATTTGAATGTACATTTACATGTCTGGCTATAGCCGAATGCGCGAAGATGCTTGCCACAATTTGTTAAATTCCAGAGGGTCAGGGTTCAAATCCCATTACACGCAGCGTGGAATTTAAATATGTTTTTTTTAACTTAATTATGAAAAAGCATCCGTTAAGTGCAAAGCGCTTCATTTTAATATTGGCGTATTTGAATTGAATATTTCTCTACTAAATACTAAAATTTGTATACTTAAATGTATTACGAGTTGGGTTGGTGCTCTTTCATACGCGTATTTTTATACCTTTCATGAGCATGAAATGGTATTATAACTTTGGTCCGATGTTTGTAAGTACCAGAACAAAAAGAGATAGACCCATGAAAATGTATACTTATATGATCAGAACGTCGAGCTGAGTTGATTTAGCCATGTCCGTCTGTCCGTCTGTCCGTCTGTCTGTCTGTTTGTATGCAATCTAGTCTCTCAGTTTTCGAGATATCCGGATGAAATTTGGTAGGTGGGTGTATTTTTATAATGTATTAATCATTTGTCGGAACCGGAAGAATCGGACCACTATAACATATAGCTCCCATACAACTGATTGTTCAGATATGAGATTTTTCATTATAACTTCGTTATTTATGCAGCTACGAACATGAAATTTTGCAATACTTGCACCCATTATCAACAGAATACTTATAGTGAAAATTACAAATATCGGGTCACTATAACCTATAGCTCCCATACAACGGATTGTTCAGATATAAAATTTTGCGTTATAACTCCTCCATTTATATAGCTAGGAACATGAAATTCCGCACTGTTTTCAATAATTATCTACAGAAAACTTAAAGTGAAAATTAAAAAGATCGGGTGACTATAACCTATAGCTGCCATACAACTGATTGTTCAGATATGAGATTTTTCGTTATAATTCATCCATTTATATAGCTAGGACCATGAAATTTCGCGCTGTTTTCACTCATTATCAACAGAAGACTTACCTCGAAAATAATAAAGATCGGGTCACTATAACCTGCAGCCCCCATACAACTGATTGTTCAGATGTGAGGTCTTTTATCATAACTCCTCCATTTATGCAGCTAGGAACATGAAATTTCGCACCATTTTCACTCATTATTAACAGAATACTTACAGTGAAAATAACAAGGATCGGATGACTACAACATATATCTTCCATACATCTGATTGTTCAGATATGGGATTTTACTGTAAAACTTCTTTATTTGAATAGCTAAAACCGATAAATTTCGTAAGATATTTTATAAATAATAATACAAAGTCTACTGTGAAAATCGTCAAAATCTATGCTGTATAAGCTTTATCTCCTATAGCACTGATTGTTCAGATACCAGTTTTTGCGATATATCTCCTTTATGTAGGAAACTAAACCCAATAAATTGTGTTACCGGTTTACATACCGATCACATAGCGGTGAAAATAACTTAGATTGGTGTCATATAAAGTATATCTTCCATACCTCTGATTGTTTAGATGCGATTTTTTATATAAGTATGTAACTCCTCTATCGATGTATTCAAAAGCAGTAATCTGTCAAACTAAAATTTGCAGATGTTCATGAAAGGTATGAAGCCTTCGGCATAGCCGAAGACAACGCTGCTCTTACTTGTTTTTTTTAATTTACCACGTTTTGCACAAGCAATAATTGATGATTAAAACAAGTATGTACCTAAATACGCTAAAATGACATGCACAGAGTTTTACAATTATATTAAGCAAAAGCCAGAAGTTTTGAAACAAGTTCACAGCAGCGAAAAAAATTATTGATATTTTAATGTTACCTTGTACTCAATTTTCTTTCTTTCATGAAACCTAGAGTTATTGGCTCGGAGAGTCTTTCATCAGATCACAAGTTCTAATCAGATCTTTTAGAAAAATCTAGAAAATGTAGCTTTTGAACCAATTAGTAAAGTGCAAGTCTGAAGTTACTAGAGAATTTGGTTGATTTTTTGCAATTATTTATTTTTTGCTGACAGTGTCTTTCATATAAAAAAACTTGTCGAACATAGTTTGAATGGAAGAAACTCTCAGTAAAAACAATACCAAAAATTAACCAAATTTTTATGGGCTTCATTTTCCAAAATTTTTTTACAACTTTTTTATAAACTGTATTTTTATAAAGAACAAAAAAAGGTGCATGCATTGTGAAAAATTCTCTGTGCTTTAGTTGTGATAAGTTGTTTTGTTTTGTTGGTGTACGTTGTAATGATCCCATGATCTCATGTTTTTATGTTTTTGTTTATGTCTGTCAAAATAAAAGTTTACTACATCTTTTCGTACGTAATTTTTATCGAAACGAATGCGAATGGAGCGAGAGGCCTCCCCCCCCTTAAGTGTCCCGGTTTGGCAACAGAGATATCTGGCAGCCCTATATAAGTAAAAACAAAAACAAAGTTGCGTAAGGATAAAGGCAAAAATGAAGACCAAGGTAAATTTAAACACTTTACTTATACATATGAGGGCAAAGGTGAAGGGGAATATGTATATGAAGAATATGATAAACATAAAAATAAAAACAAAGATCAATATAAAGAAAAAGATGCGGATGAGGATACCGATAAAAGTATAGATTAAGATAGATGAAGAAAGATTAAAATAAAGGTAGTTTTAGAGAAAAGGATATAGATAGAGGCACAGGGACTCAATCTGGAAACTATTTCGGGACTTTAGAGATTTTCGGGATTCTCGGGACTTATCGATATTTTTTCGGTTCTGTGATCGATATTTTTATCGATTTTGTTATCGAAATTTTTATCGATATTTTTATTGATTTTGCCATCGATATTTTCGAAACTTATCGATTTTGTTACCGATTTTGTTATTGATTTTGTTATCGATATTTTTATCGTTTTAGTTACCGATATTTTTATCAGTTTTGTTATTGATTTTGTTATCGATATTATTATCGATTTCGATATCGATATTTTCATAGATATTTTTATCGATTTTGTTATCGATTTTGCTATCGATATTATTATCGCTTTTGTTATCGATATTTTTTCTTAGTGTGCGCTTTCGTTTTTGACTTGGATTTGCTCTTAACCATACCACGTATTCTACGCTTAAATTTAGCGGCTGTTTCTCCGATACAGCCTGCAGACCAAGACGAAGGCGCTGGACTGTTCCTTTTTTTAATAAAATTTTTAAATATTGGTGTTTTTGTTGGCTTGTGAAGACTTCTCAAAACTAAGTTTTACTTCTGGATTATATAACATTTTTTTGTTTATTAAATAAAGTAAACAAAAAACATGGCTGCAAACCGGTTTCTGAACCAAGCCGTCGCTTTTTCCGGGCTTCGAACCGAACCATTTTTATTTTGAAATGCTAACCATACCCAAAAAATCGTTCGGTTCGGTTCAAAATGCACTAAAGCAATTTTAAAGTTTGGTTATACACAGCTTTGTCTAAAAATGCAAACCTATGGTAAAACTGCAAACATTTTTGAGTTTAATAGCATCTGTGTGAGTTATAATTTCGCCCATATAAAAAATGCTTGAAATGTTTTTGTCTACTCGACTAGACTCACGACTTGTACAAACCTTAAATAAGTTTATTAAAATTTTTCGAATTTCACATTGATCACGTTGATTTTAAATAATTTTTTTGTTGATTGTATTACTCTTTTTTTTCATACAAAAAATTTGTTGAACATACATGTGTGGAAGAAAATCCGTGAAAAAAATTGCCAAAAATCAACTTAAAACCTAAAATGTTTTTCTAGAAATTCTTACTAAAAAGTTTTCAAGTTAGATGAACCTTTGAAGAATTTTCATAATTTTTGCACAAATTTTTAAAATTAATTCGGTTTTTATTAGAAGATACACTAACATAACAATAAACATTAAATAACAATAAATGTGAAAACTTTAAAAATGTCGCATCCGTATTTATTTTTCCACCACTATACATATGGATATTTGAATTTGATCTCAATAACAAAGCCTTTTCTTTTTATATACGTAGATTTATCATATTTTTGCAATATTTGTATCCTTTGGCATTAAAAAAGTTTAACCATTTTAACTGAACCGAAGCGCGGTTCATGAACCGGTTCTTGAACCGGTGCAAGCTTTTTCTAATTGGTTCGAACCACTGAACCGAACCACCCCGTTTTTTGGAGCGGTCTGAAGCCCTGCAAAAAAATTTACGCTTAGTGCGCCATTTTAAATCGCTATTTTCGGTTTTTATGTAAATAAATATTGTTTTCTTCTAGGTACTAGTATGGGACCACCTCTATGGTACCACCTTTTAAAAAAAGAATTATAGAAATCGGTTAACATTGTCCACAGTCATGCATACAAAGTCATACATAAAGAAATATACAAAATACAAAATATTCCGACGAATTGATAACCTACTCCTTCTTTTGAAGTCGGTTAAAAATAGTTAATATAGTCTCGAAATACTTTAATATGTTGTTTTAGTAAAATAAAAATATTTTTGATCGGATTTTTCATGTATGTAAATGCTCGTAAGTGCACTGCTTCGAACTATTTAAGTTTAACCGTCGGACTCGTAAATCGATTTTCTCTTTTAAAACGCTTGATTCATTATTGAGTTAAAATGCTGGCACTACAGATGTGTTAATTGGTCTGTAAACAAGGCTGTTGCTTTCATTATTTTTCAGATGGTTAAAGAGAGTTTGAAAAGTTTGCTTTAAAGAAATACAATTTTTTGTTACTGCCACTCACCAATGGTAAAATCTCATACGAGTGAGCTGAAAGCAAGTCTCGAACTTAGACTTAGGTCACGCGAATAATTTTTTTACTAAAAGCAACTTAGGCATAACCTCTTCACCGCCACCCACAGCGATCTGCAAGAAGTTATCCGCCAACAGCGGTAGCCCAAGTATTGCAATCGTGAAACAATTGGAGTTAGCTGCTTCTTCTTGCGTAATAGCCTCCCTAGCAGCCAAGCCCAGGAATCAGAAACCAGGAAACAGACGCCAGACAACAGCAGCATCAGCCATTTAGCCATTTTACAACATTAGCCGTTTTTCATTGCCTGAGTTGCGCGCCATTGCGGCAGCCACAATGATGGCAGACGCCGGTGGTAGTGGTTGTGGTAGTGGCGATGGCGAAGGCGAAGGCAATGGCGATTGCAATTGTGCGAAGCTTTGCAAGGCAATAAACTTTTCAGTCAAACGTTAAAGGCAACAGCAACAACTGCGCACGAGTATAACTGTAACAATTGCAGCTTAATGCAACCGAGATGGAGTTGAATGTGCAGCGCACATAACTAAAAGTAAATACGCATAGACGCAGAGGAAAGTTGCATCTAGGCAGCGGTGTTGTTTGTTGCAATGCGTATAGCAAACATGCAGTCGCACACACATAATATCTACAGATGTACATACATACATACATACATGTACATACAGCTGCATTCAGAAGTGAGCATTGGAACGAAGTAAGTTGCATGCAAAACTTTTCTTGTGAAACGTGTTGTAATAAGAAATTCAAGTCGTGTCCCGATTCGCCAACAACAACAAACATAATAATGATTGCAACTAAAAGAAATCAACAACAACAAGGCACTGCAAGGCTTTGAATAGTTCAACGCTATGCACAGGCAGGCGAATAGTTTGCGCAACGCACTCAAGCAGAAAACGTAAAGCTGCTAATGCGGCACACTCTTGAGGATCGAGGGCTCGGACGGGGAGACATCAGTTGGGAGCAAGAGTTTGGAAAAGAGCGAAAGTTTGTCGTACAAAACTGCAAAAGTTGCAAGATTTTCAGTATTTTTCTGCAACTTTAAAAAGCTACCTTTATCGAAAGCCAGTAAAACCTAAGCAGAAACAGCGTTAATACATACATCATACACACATATGAGTATGTAAGTATATGTGTACATACATACATATGTACTATATGGCCCTAATTGTACAATATTTCCGCTTTAAGTAATATTAAAAATAAGTGGTGTTTATATTTTTTATTTTTCCACAATTTTCTGTGTTTGGAGCAAGTCTAATTCCTTACTAATATTATAAATCCGAAAGTAAGCCATCATGAAATTTTGTACACTTGTGTCATTTAGCCCAACTTAAAATATAGGACAGGTTTAATCTCGAATAGACAAGGGGGCGTTGCACCTCCCATACAAACGGAATTTTTCATACTGGGTATCTCAGGAAATATTTGTGATACGAGTACTAGAACCTGGTATTGAGATATATAAAATCAATTCCACACTTATAGAGGGCGGCAGCCACCTGTTTAAAAAATCAAATTCAACTTGAATTAAGGGAATTACTTATTTGAAAATTATATTAAAAAATGGATGGCAAGAGGCTGAAAAAGTCGTAGTTTCAAAATATTCTTAAAAGGGTTGCCACCCGTCTGAAAAGTGAAATTTAAATTAATTATACGCAAGTTATCTGAAAAATAAACAAAATTTTCTTTAAAGAAATCTTTAGTTTGAAAATTAAATTCGATTAAACTAAATGAATTATTACAATATAGGCATGAATTGAATTTGCTTTGAAAAGGCTTAATTTGTAACCTACATGTATCAGAGTTGCCACCTATTTTAAAAATAAATTTTACTTGAATTAAGGAAAATAGGTAATTGGACTATGTATCACGATATGAGTGTCAGACGAAAGAAGTTAAATAAGGTTATGTTTTGAAAATATTTAGAAGAGGATTTCCAGGTGTTTGAAAAGTCAATTTTAATTTAATTATATTGAAGAAGTATTTGAAAGAGGTACCATTTGTTTTAAAACTAGATCCAAATACAATTATTTTATAAGTTAAATAAGCTCTTTAAAATATACATAGGTATTAATCGAACTTCAACTTATCGGAATATGTATGTCTCACAATATGGATGTCAGACGAAATCGGTGTAAAAAGGTTGCCACCTGTTTAAAAAGTTAAATTCAGACTATTTTATTTTTTTACAACATGTGTATCAATCGAAACGATTTTGAAAGAGCTTTAATTCTAAACTACATGTAAGGGGGCTGCCATCTGTATATTTAATATCTCAAATTGAATTCAAGGAATGAGTTAATAGGAGAGAGGTTTAATAAGATTTTAGTGTGCAAATATTATGAAGATGGTTAAAAAAAGTAATATCTACTGTTTTCGGCATAGGTTAAATACGTTGAGGGGTGAGAGCGATCTAGTATGTATATAATTCTATGTAGAAACAATTAATTTCAGAAATATCTAAGATATTCAAACTTTTGCTTAACAGCATTTCATAAAGTGTTTCATAGTAGCTCTCTCATGCGTATTTTTATAATAATTGAAGAAAAAAAAGAAATTCTTAAAAAATTATTATTATGTCGAGGAGGTTGCAAAACACTTCAAAAAATTCAGAGGAGCAGTTAAACAACTTTTCCTGTAGTACCTTGAAATAATATAGTCTTCGATAAATAACGTTTATTTTAACTTACTTTTTTCTTCATCATCGTGTATTTACAGCAAAAAATAATAATAAATAGCAAACAACAAGAACAAGAAGTGGAGCTGCCAACCGAATTACGAATACGCCGATGAAACAGGGTAATTCGCAAATTATTTATTGAATTACTTAGAGAGCGAATTACGTGCCATGTGAACGTGCTTTCAGTTAGATCTAGCAGTGACCCGACAAATTTATAGAAAGCTTCTGAACGCAACCCTTATTATTGTGTAATGGTCTTTATTCAGAATGAGAGTATTCAGGGATAGATGGATATAAAAAAGTTGTGTGTGGATCCCACGCCCTACTGAAGTGAAACTTCTTCTTTCTCCTGTAACCCGTATTACTGTATCACTAGTTAACCTCAAAGGCAATAAAACGCCAAAATTTTATTTAATATTTTAAACATATGGCAGCCCTACTTCCAGCCGCTTCTAAGTGACCTCCATATTATATGTACATACATATACATACATATGTATATATATACATAGTTAGATATATATGACTTTTCGAATAGTTGGCAACCCTAATAACAATTTTTTTTACTTAGGTGGTAATGAAACTCCTCAATTTTGTACTCATATTTATATATGTGCGCATGATACACGTCGCCATATTAACAACCTGACAATTAAGTAGATTGTGAAATTTCGTGCTACCATACCCAATATCTAAAATCATCCAATTTTTGTATTATTCTTTTGTTTGTTTACTACCATTTTGTTCTTAAAATCGAAATTTGAACAAGCAAAAGGTATTTTACTTGTACAATAATATTGGGTTATTGGGCCGTATGCATAAAAACTGAGCAATTGCTTTTTCTTAAAATATATCTTTCACTTAAATTTATTTGAAAAAATTGAGTACAAGGTATGAAATTTTAAGAAAATGCATTTGCTTAGGTGTGTCCAAACGCTGAACCCAAAGCAAAAAATTTTAGCACACACGTGTGGTCAAATAATTAAACGTTAATTTAAAATAAAGATTTCAAATTATCAGATACAAATTTATGAATAAATTCGGTTTAAAATATGGACCTTTTTGTAAAAAATACTGTGGTCAGCGTAGCCGGAGGTGAACTTAAATTTTCTCTGTCAAAATGCTAATTTTATTCCATTTTTCAATGAATTTCCCCTCCGTCTCCGCTCCCCACCCCAAAGCCGTTGCATAAATAACCGAACATTTCCCCTTTTGTTTTTGAAAGAGAAGAGGTCTAATGCTCAATAAGATGATAATTGTGTTTCTAGTTTTCATACTAACAATAAATCATCAATGTTGTTTCACACCCCCTCCAATATTGAACAGTAAAATATATTTATTTTTACGCAAAGAAACCACGATATTGTCGAAATATATTAGAATTGGATAATACTCACTTCTCTGACAGTCATGACATAGAAAACTGTAACAGTCGCCAGCTACATTGTGAAATATTCAGGTGACATAATGACACTAACAAAATTTTTAAATATGCTCACTAAAATTTTATTAATGTAAAAATAAAGATTTTGGCAAGTAGATATCGAATTTAATGTAAGATTTAAACGTTTTTAAGATAGGATAATAATTATTTTTAAAGGTAAATGTTAATGCAACTATTTTATTTATATGTACTCCCAAATTTAGGATAGAAAATCCCTTCCACCAAAAAACTTAAATTGGGTAACGCTGCTTCGAATTTTTTACAATTGAGCAATTGTCAACAATCTCCTTTTTAATCAAAAAGTTGTTTATTGAAACTACCTTCTTTTTTGTATCATGTATGTGCGAATCCGAGAAATATACCTTATTTCTACCGACACATAAAGCGCTGTGACTCAGTTCGGTGTGATTCAAAACATAAACAAAATTTCAATACTCATTGAAATTGAAAAGTGTATTGAGTCGAATTTGTTTTCAAATCGTATAAACGCAAAATCAAAACTGCCTATTTTTTACTTTATACAGCCCGTTTTTAATGGGAATTATTGTTATAATAAATTTGAATTACTGTTCGCTTCCATTTCGGTACACCGTGCAAATTTATTATTAAATATCTAAATGACGAATAAAACTAAAAGAATTTGTTTACTTTTCAATACGGTTTCATCGACTGTGCTATGATGACTAAGGAATAAACTTTAGAAAGAAATATGTGTAGAAACAAATCCGTTTTTTGTTAATGCGGTTTTTTCATAGGTATAAACAAGGTAATAGTCAACCAAAATCTGAAAAATACATGCAATTCAAATTCTCGCGGTTTTGTGTTGAAAATGGCATAGTACAACATATTGTTATTGATTACTTATTATAATTTGAATTGAATTTTTTAACAGGTGGCATCTCTTTTCGAAAAACTAAAACCAGTTTGCACATCTATAGACCAAGCGCTTAATTTTACACCCCATTTTTTAAAATCGAGCGAACGGTACAGATCTTTTATCCTGGACAAAAAATCCCTTCGCGTATTATATATATAGATATTAGACTGTGAGATAATAATTGGCTCTGCACCAAAATTCACTTGCACAGTTTTTTGATTTTTTACCAGTATACCGTCACTGAAAGGGCCACAAATTATAGCCCAGAGCATGCCATATTAAACAGGTGATAGTAGTTGAGCAGCTGGTTTGATTTGTTTTCATATTATTTGGTATCTTAACTGTCACATATTGTTATTTTTTCACAAAACTTCTAAATTTTCAAGATGTATCAGCATGTTATATGTACATCTTTTCATAAACCCAAGCGATTGAAAACCTTTTTTGGAACGTTTGCTTAACTCCGGATATCTATTGAGCCTTGCAAAGGATGAATCGATGCATCTGGAAACAAAATAATTTACGACGCAAAAAAATCCGCACAAATTTCTTAATTTGTTCACAATTTTTTTTAACCAACTTCAAAAAAGGAGAAGGTCATCAATTCGTCGGAATACTTTTTGTGATGCCTGTTACCGCAAAACTTTGGACCAAGTAACCCGATTTATATAATTCTTTTTGTAAAGGATAGGTGGTAACTCACAGGTGGTTCCGTACTAATTTCGTTTATATCCGATAGTTGGATCATGAATAAATTAACGGTAATCTAAAAATGCTATATGAGAATTGAAGTCGGTTTTGTTTTTTGTTTAAAAATTAGTTTTTTTGATTTCTTTTAATTACTCATAACTACAGTGACCATTCGTACCGATTTAAACGGGACAGTACCGATTTTGAGAAAATTGTCCCGCTGATTATATTTTAAAAGTCGGGACGTATAATCGTCCCGATTTTTCATATTTGTACCGATTTTCAGTTTTTCTTTATTAATTTAAAAAGTGTCTCCCGGAACTCTGACCCAAAAACAATTTTTCTTACAAACGTGGTACCACATTCGTTATTACAAAGACCATAGAATATAAGGGAGCCATAACTTCTGTGATACTTACTTGGTTATGTTTTATTCTGTTCTTTGTTCAGTTTTGTTTTTATTCATGAAACGATCCTAACTTGTGTTTAGTGAAATACTAATTCCCTCAAAAAATTCATGAACATGAAAAATATAAGCTGTAGATACAGTGGCAAAGATATAAATAGGGAAGAGGCATTTTAACATTCTTTGGCTATTACCGTTTCGATTATTTAATTATTTTTTATGAAAGTGTAGCTCGTTATTTGAAAAAGACCACGCAAATCAAAGTTTCAAACGCTTTACCAAAATTAGCTAAGTTCGTCAAAGTTTCATCAAAACTTTGAGCTTTTTAATTAGATTTCTTAGAAACATTCCGGGTATGCAGTTTTGTAGCCCATTCAATTCAAAGTGCGAATTTTAAGTAGCTAGGACTTGCCGTTGATATTTGGTAAATTTTGTGGAAGGTGTTGCTCATTTTCTCCATACAAACAAATTGTTGAACATACTTTGTATGGAAGAAAACGCGCGGGCACAAAAATTGCCAAAAATCAAGTCCTAGCTACTTAAAATTCGCACCTTAAATTGAATGGGCGTACTCAAAACAATTCAAAAAAATCTGTTTAAAATTTTTACAGTATTTGTTAAAATTCAAAGTATTGAAATTTTGATTTACATAGTTTTTTTAGATAGAAGGCAATATTTTCATAAAAAAAATAACAAACATTTTTTAAACAAAGAAAAGTAGCCAAAACTACTGAAAACGAAAAACGTAGTTTTACGGTGGATCATGCAAGATTATAACCAAAACGTTAACTTCAAGTCGCTATGGGTTATCGTCATCCGACAGCAACAAAACTTGATATATGTATGTATATGTTTTTTAGGTCAAAAGGGAAAGATTTCGCAAAAGTAAAATTTTGGCACACCCTAATGTATGTAGTACAAACATGCACTTGCTAATATGGTTAGCTCTTCCAACATTATGTACCACTAATATATGTACATACATACATTCCCAAACACAATCATTTAATTACTGTTTTTAAACAATAGCAATAACCACGAATGTCAATGTCAAAAAGCTTTAAATGAGGACTTTTTAACTAATTATTTAGCGTCGTTGTTTGCCAAACTGAACAAGTCCATAGAGTCGAAATAAAAGAAAGAAGTAAATATAAGCTTTCATTTCTTAGACTCAAGGTCCTAAAGCGTGTATAATAAAAATTTGGTAAGTTGTGAAATGCACGTAATTGGGAGGAAATATGACAAGTTAGAGTTGGCTGCAGAGGTTAAAAGCAAAGCTCTGTTACAAAGAACGGCGAACGGAGAATTCCGTCAAACATGCTGGCTCATTTGTTATGCCTACACGCAAAATAAATATTAATACGTATTTATCTTCTGGCACCCCAGGAGCAGCCGAATACCGCCATGCGTCACGCAATCTCTCTCCTACATACAAACTTACATATGTAGATTTATATCTATAGATCAGGGTTGTTGCGAATATTCGCATTCGCATTCGCAACCGCGGAGCTTCCGCATTAATTTTAACATTCGCATTCGCTTTCGCATTCGCAAAAATCAATGCGGATCTTTTGCGAATGCGAATATTGAAGGGATCAAAAATTACAGTTATTTTTTTACGAGTTAAACTTGGCCAAATATTTTTTATTCCGAAATAAATGTACTTTCCGGATAATAAACAAACCGCTTATCCAAATTAAACAAGTTTGGTATCCAATCAAAGAGGACTGAAATAGCTTTAAAACTGAAATGTCTAAAAGAGGAAAGCCACACATTGAAAAATATTTCAATAAAAAATTTGTATTAATTACCATAGAACAAACATTGGGTCAGGTATGTATGTATTTACATGAATTTCTTTAGTATTAAGTTATAAAAAAATATAAATAGAGGTGGTAACCTTCCTCTTTCCTCTTTCCTCCTCTTCCTCTTTCATATGATACCAAATTTGTTTAATTTTGACAAGCGGTTTCTTTATATCCGGATAGGACGTTTATTTCGGAATAAAAAATATTAGGCCAAATTTAACTCGGAAAAAAATAACTGTTATTTTCGGTCCCTGAAATATTGTGCAAATGCACAGACATATATCTAACCAGTCACAGAAGAAAGCATTAAAAATGAGTTACAAAAACTAAAATCGAAAAACGCTGATGACGTGACAAATTCCGAAACAACCAAAAGAATTAGAATGAAGAATTCTTTCGAAAAAAACGGTGTTTAAACAACGATTGTGCCATGATGGTAGATTGTGAAGATGAAAGTCAGGAGGATACATCCGACATTTGCAGCCGCGATGAAATTCTCAAAAAGTAATTATAAATAAATATTATAATTATAAATAATAATAATACAATTTTGCCAAGTTTCAAGTTTTTCAAGTTTGTCGCCTCCAACCCTTCAAAAAGTTTTTATTAAGTACAATGTTCCAATTTTTAAATTAAAGTACTAAAAAAACTTTCAGTCTTATCATGAGTTTAATTTTCCCCGAACCGGTTCACTTTTGGTTTTCATGTACATATTTACTATGGGCGGAATACAAATTTTCGGGTGAATATTTTTTCGGGCAAAACTTAGGATAAGGAAGATAATTAAAAATTATTAACCTTTCCATTTTTTATTTACCTAAATCACCTAATTTACCCACCTAAATTATTTCTTAAAAATACATGACATCCTCATTCGTATCCGCATCCGCGGATGTTAGCTTTTAAACATCCGCATTCGCATTCGCATCCGCGGATGTCTAAAATTCCACATTCGCAACATCCCTACTATAGATATTTATGTACATATATGTACAAAAGTACAATATATGTACATATGGACGTATAAGGGTGCCACAAAAATTTACACTTAGCGCCCAGCTGTAGCTCAACAAATAAGCCGAAAAAATTAAACCTTGTCATGTTGTTTTACCAGACGCCAATTAATCTATTTCAACTCCTGTTGCTACAATCAAGGCTATAATACAAGTAATTTTGGTGCCGATACTTTTGAACCAAGTACTGAGTAGGTATCGAAAAACAAATGCTCGTATCGAAACCCGATACTGAATACGAGGTCATACGCTCGGGAAATCCGATCCCTATATAGATTATGCGCTATAAGGGTATGCTGCGGTAGCCCCAGATGAACGCACTAGAGAAAGAGCGAAGCAAAACTGCTTGCAGCAGTGGCAAAATCGTTGGACCCGTTCGACGAGTGGACGTTGGACATATAAACTCATTCCGAGTATAAGCAAATGGCTTGACAGGCGACATGGAGAAGTGGACTTCCACCTAACTCAAATACTATCGGGACATGGTTGTTTTAAAGCGTACCTATACAGACTTACGTACGAGGATGATCCCTACGGTCTGTACTTAACAGGTAATCGAGGACGCAGAACATTGTTTTTTCGTTTCCCGAGATTTGCAACCGAGAGGGATTACTTGAGCAGGAAGGTGGGGAGGCCAATTATGGTTGACAACCTTGTGGATATTATGCTTGAGTCAACCGGAAATTGGTCCGACGTCTGCCACATGGCACGCATCATTCTCAGGAAATTGCGCCAAGCGGAACAGTCCCGCAGATACTCATAGGAAGGCCGCTCCTTCTCGGAGTAAGAGCGGATTGGAACCTCGGCCATTCCAACCGCCAAGTCAGGGCGTTTTTGCACCTCGTGCACGGGATGAGTAAGGGCGGATTGGAACCTCGGTCGTTCCAACCGCCGCGACATTGAGGCTTTGAAAGTCACGGAACCGAAGCATAGACGCGGATTGGAACCTCGTCCGTTCCAACCGCCGAAATAGTGCGGTTTTGATCCCCGTGTACTCGGAGCGTAAAAGCGGATTGGAACCTCGTCCGTTCCAACCGAAACTCGAGCAGATCAACGTAAGAGCTACAATAGTCGCGTACGTCCGGTACCCTAGATATCAAGGTGGGTAAGTAGTCAACATGGGGAAGTGGAAATCCACCTGACCAAAATATTTACGAAGCATGGTTGCTTCAAATCATATTTATTTGAACCCATGCGCGCATAATGACGATCACAAATGATAATATTGAATACGCTTAACACGGTTTGATTGTCTGTCCGCAGTTTTGCAATCGAAGGGATGACTGGAGCATGAAGGTGGGGTGGCCACTTACGGTTAACAACCTTGTGGATGATATGCTTGAGTCGGAAGAAAATTTGTCCGTTGTTTGCAATTTGGCAAACACAATGTGAACATAATTGCGCCTGGCGGAACAACTCCGCAGTTTCTTTTTTCATAGAAAGGCAGTTTCTTTTTTCTTAGAAAGGCAATAGGCCGCTCCCCCTCCGCGAAGTAATACCTTGCGGTAGTTCCACGGTGGGAGGGAAACGGAGCAGGGGTGGGTTTTTAGTACGGTGAGCCGAAAGGCAAGTCCCACACTTTTCGGCTTTCAATGCTTTGTGCCACCTCTAAAAAAAAAAAACCCGATACTAAGACAAATTTTGCTTCGAAAATATTTGCTCCACTGTTATTTCGAATATAAAGCGCAATAGATAGATAGATAGATAGATAGGTATTCAATTGAGGAATGCACTGTAACCAGGAGATCTATTGTGCCCTCTTGCTCCTTACAACCCCTCAGTCAATCCCAGCTCCCTAAGGAAATCCAGTAGGTTGTTAGGTGACATCGAGTGCATGTGATTCGGCTTCGGGTTTAGAGACCTGAGGCACTTCTCTCGTCTTTTCCCACTACATAGCATTCGAGGATTATGTGCTCAGAAGTTTCAGCTGTCCTATCACAGAAGCGACATGAATCAGTGGACTAGATACCGAGTTTGTGTAGATTACTTCTTAATCCGCGATGTCCTGTTAAGATACCTGTTAGAATTCTTAGTTTTTTTCTTTGGGAGCTTAATTAGTTTATCATATCCTTTTCAATTGTACCCCTCCAATAACTTCTTAGCTTGACGCCATAAACCGCAAAAATACGACGAAGAATACATGCTCCGATTGTTTTACTAAAGTCGAGGTAATTCGACGTTGGAGTGTAAAATTGAACTGGATGGATGTTCAGCTCAGACGTTTCAACGCGTTCTCACTGAGTAATTCTGAGTAACATACACTGAAAATACTAGCGGAAAATACTAAAGGTAGTGGGAGTCTAGCTCTGTTATTAACGAAAATAAACAAAGAAGAAAGGGAGTAGGATACAAAGAGTTGATTAAAAAAAATCCTTGGAAAAAACTGATATATTTAAGAAAATTTAAACGCAAGAAGACATGTTTGAAACTAACGTATTTAAATCTTCGGCTAAATTTTTGTACATAATGGTACATTTCCACTGTACTGAAATATTTGAGAAAACTTCCATTCCTGGGACGTACAACAAAAGAGACGTTTTTTTCAGAAATGTTTTATGAGTAAATGTTTTTCTTAAACGAGATTAACTTTCTTGAAATCTTTTCCAAAGAATTGTTTGTGTTAAACACCATTCATCATTAAACATATAGTTTTGAGTTAAGGATTCCCAGATAATAGATAATTTATGACACAAAATAACAAGATTCAACTTATTTAGCTCATAAGGAATACCTTCATAGCCAAAAGTATCACATATGAGTAGGTATCGATACTTTCTTTCGATACTACTTCCAAGTAAGAGTATCGATACCTGCCATAATAACCGCAGTACCATAAAAATTAGCCAATTAGATCAAGTTTATTTGTAAGCTACAAATCGCAAAAAGGAATTTAAAAGCGCCTTCCAGCATTGGCGAAATCAGAATGGCTATTAATGAATTGCAGTACCAACACCATTCACTTTTTAATGCCGTGAATTCATGCGGCCCGTTTAAACACTGGCAGTCTGCGAAGTATGTTCCAATGTCGTCGCCGTTAAGTTTCTGGTGCAGGTAACAGCTGATAGGGGTGCTGTTTTGCTCTGAGCTCCTTGCTTCATACGAGTAGGCGCCAACCCTCCTGGGTAGATAAGCGCGGATTTGCTGAAATTGAAGGGTGAGGATCCTGATTATGGGTTTTGACCGGGAACAACGAAATCGGCTCCATACCTCGAGACAGATTGAGGTAGGTGAAGGCAGTTTTGAAGTTTAAACGAAAACCCCAGAATCCCTCCTGCGCGTTGAGTTATCGGTTAGTACCATGGCCATACCAAGGAGATAGCATGCACCGTTAAAAAGACGGGGAAGTTGTATAAGTCTGCCGCCGCAAATGTAAAATGTGTCTACCCTGAGGAAAGGCTGGATGTGGTGGACTGGGAATACAACCAAAAAAATCTAGAGCAAGGCCTTGGGTTCCTGTAACCCCCTCTGCACCGGAAAGCTACAAGTGACGAACCGGGAAATTCTCCGACCAGCGACTGAAGAGTCTAACGGTTCGAAGACCTAAACAGCCTTTCAGGGCAATTGGTCCCGTCTCTGAATAAGGAGTTCACTGAGCTCCTAGAGAGTGCGCGGAGGAGGAGCTGCTATACAGAGATGGAGCAGTGGAACAGCGTACAGGCTCGTCAAATAAAGGTAGATCAATCTCCAGAGGTATAAAGTATAATCTGGTACTGGTTCGCATATCCAATCGCGGTCTCCATGTGGGGCTCATCCAATAAATAAGGATATTGATTGTAATGAGTATAGTCGTTGTGCTGGGTATGCAGTTACAGTTGCACGGCTATATTCAACCCCGACTCGTACGTCCTCGTTCGCGCACACTGGGCAACGTGAGCAACCCATGTTCGAGATGCAGTAACCAATCCGAGTGGAGCCTTGGGTCACGGTAGAAAGGGAGGAAGCTTCGGTGGGGCCACTCCGACTTATTCTGTTTAAGGGCTCACTGAAGTCTGCAGCGTATGTTCACCAATAGGCGCGGCTGCAAGCGGGTGTATGTCTTGGAGCAAGCGGCTTGCTATATATACATGTATTAGGTTGCGAAACCACCCACAGCAATAGGTTGTGCGCTAGGTTTGGGATCCGCCACGTAAAAACGCCTTCCAGTGAAGAAGCACCCTCCTTATTATGACGACCACGGCAAACGTTTAAAGGACTACGAGTTGAGGGCATGCTCCTGGAATGTCCGGATCCTTAATGGGGAAGGTGCTGACAAATGCTGATATCACCGCCATCCAAGAAATGCGTACGACGGGGCAAGGCAAGCAATGTCTGGGGCCTTGCGACGTCTAAAATAGCTGCCATGTAAAGGAGCGCAAATTCGGTGTTGGATTTGTGGTGGGAGAGAGACTCAATTGCCGAGTACTGTCGTTCACCCCGGTGGACGAGCGTCTAGCCAAAATCCGCATCAAAGCGAGATTCTTCAACATCTCGCTCATCTGCGCCCATATCCCGACGGAAGAGAAGGATGAGGCATCGAAGGTTCTCTTCTAAGAGCGATTCCCCCGCCATGGTATAAAATCGTGCTTGGCGACCTCAATTCCAGAGTGTGTAAGGAAGGGATCTTTGGAACCACCGTCGGAAAATTCAGCCTCCACGACGCAACGTGCGACTACGGACTAAGGCAGATCGACTTCGCCGAGCCCCGAGACATGGTAGTATGCACTACTAGGTTCATGCATAAAAATATCCACCAAGTTACGTGGCTGCCTCCGGATCAAAAAACGGGAAACTGAATCGATTATGTTGTGAGAGACGGAAGGCATGCTTCAAGTGTTTTAGACTTACGTACACCCCGGGGCCCAAGCATCGACTCGGACCACTATCTAGTTGCAGCACCCGCCTCTGCGCAGCAAAACATGTGCGCCCGAATATGCAAGGAAAGCTTAACGGCGGAAAGCTGCAATCACAACAGAGAGCCAATGCATTCGCTACTCAACTCTCACACCTGATCTCAGAGAGCAGTCTTTAACCAACCGACATATGCGAGCAGTGGAACCACATTTCCCTCTCGCAAAATCTTGGAAAAGACTCGCGAGAAAAAAAGTGACACTCACCACCTATTTGTCGACACTAAAGCCGCTTTCGACAGCACTAAAAGGAGTTGCCCTACGCCGATATGTCTGAATTTGGTACCCCCTTGGGAAAGACCTCTCCGAGCCGTTAGCCATCAAACGGGGTTTCAGACAGGGCGACTGCCATTCAAGTGACTTCTTTAATCTGATGTTGAAGAAGATAATAAGAGCTGCAGAACTGAACCGCTCAGGAGCAATTTACTACAAGAGCGTGCAATTTCTGGTTTATGCCGATGACATCGACATCTTCGGTAACAAAAACCGCGAAGTCTGTTCTGCCTTTTCCAAGTTGGATAGGGAAGCAAAGCGAATGGATCTGGTGGTAAACGAGGACAAGACGAAGTATCTCCTGTCATCAAACAAACAGTCAGCACATTCACGCCTTGGCACCCACGTCACTGTTGACAGTTACAATTTCGAGAAAGTAGAGAATTTCGTTTACTTGGGAACCAGCATTAACACCGATAATAATGTCAGCATTAAATCCAACGCAGAATCGCTCTTGCCAACAAGTGCTTCTTTGGACTGAGTAGGCAATTCAGGAGTAAAGTCCTCTCTCGACGTACGAAAACCACACTCTATAAGTCACTCATCATGCCCGTGCTGGTATATGGCGCAGAAGCATGGACAATGGACAATGACAACATCCGATGAGGCGGCTCTTGGGGTGTTTGAGAGAAAGATTTTGCGGAAGATTTACGGTCCTTTACGCGTTGGCGACGCGAGTACCGTATAGGATGGAACGATGAGCTGTATGAGCTTTGCACCGATATGGACATAGTGCAGTGAATTACAGTGGCCCCGATGGCTTGGCCATGTCATTCGAATAGACAGCGACGCTCCAGCTCTGAAAGTATTCTACTCGGAACATGCTGGTGGTAGCCGAGGGAAAGAGAGGCCCCCACTGCGATGGAAAAGCCGGGTGGAGAAGGAATTGGCTTCACTTGGCATTTCCAATTGGCGTCAGTTGGCACAGAAGAGAGACGACTGGCGTGCTTTGTCGAACTCGGCCAAAATTGCTTAGGCGGTTATAGCGCCAAATAAGAAGAAAAGAAAAGTGATGGTATGGCAAAATGCCCAAACCGGTTGGTCCTCAAAACCGCTGGTTTCAAAGGTCAGCCACACCTACGTACCTACTTACCTTTTTGACGTAGAATACGTCTTACGTTTCGAAATGGAGGCTATGCTGAAATGTTGTAGTTGTAATTTTTAGAGCTTCACGAAAACGCTTATTGCACGAGAACTGATAAAGCGATTTCAAAGAAAAGTGTGACGTTTCAAAGATAAAATTCCAAACCTATCGACAGATTCATTTTTGTAAGTAACCAATTCGGTTTCTGTGTGACCGTTTTGATCTAAGTGGATCAAAAGTGATACATTTTTCAATGAATTTTGGAGGCACACTTCTTTTTAAATTTTGATACTTTTGCAATCGTGTAAAAAAATTCCCGTAGAAGGCGAAGAACTTGCCAGGGATTTTTACAATTTCTTCGCACATAGTGCTAAAAGGGTGGATGAATTTGCAGAGTTTCAAAACTACGACATATATTGGTGTTGAAAATTATAAAATTTTTCGAGTGTCAAACGTTCGCCGGTTATCGCTGAAGCAAGCTGTTGATCGTTTACTGTCCCAGTGAAACGCGTTGAAATTATTTTTCATATCTTGTTTCCATGACGGTGTGAAATAGGGATGCCAATCACGGGATCTCAGGATTTAGTTTATATTTTAAGGTCCGAGTTTGTTCATATTTAGAATGCTTGTTTTAAAAATAGCTTCTTACTACTTTATTATATTTATTTTAGTATTTTCATTAGTATGTAGTGTTGTTTAGCGCATCATACAGCAAGCCAATTTACCACCGGGTTCATATTTATCACATCTAAGAGCTTACTTCTGACCACATGAACATATGTAATGAAAGCACACTAATGACAGTTGGCAACAACTTGCCCACATATGTACATATATATGCGTATTTGGTACTTCGTCTGACAGTAAGCAGATTTAATTGATCGGGTATTACAAGTATCGAAAAAGACTGTCAGGGGGGAATTGTGCGCCGTGAAAGAAGTCAAATGAATTACTAAACACATCTGAGAAGCAGCCAGGGACAAATGATATGAAATTATATTTATTGTGAGTAACTGCTGGAATGAATCGAATCATTAATGAAGGTGACAGGTTTAATTAGTTGGGAACAATTGCATGGAAAGTTGTATCCACTGCATAAATGAGTGCTAATACTTGGACAGTTCGGCATTTGGTTTGACAAGTTTACACAGATACTTATAGTTTATTTGCACATGTTTAGGAATATGTAAAAACGTAGATACGCACATAAATTTGTTCTGAATATTATTCAATTTAAAAATATACTTTATTATGGTTTTATAAATTTTACTGCTCTAAAGCTCAAGGATGGATTTTGTTAACTCTAAATACCAACCACGATATAATGTTCAGAGTTAGTTGTCCAGAGAGATGTTAGCATCCCATTTTATATTTGTATCTAGAAATTCTTTAACTTTGACTAACATTGATTTACAATTCTCACTCTCTTCGATCATTCAAAATATGAGTGTAAAACTTGTTTCCATTTTTCCATAATTCTTTATTGCCTCTCTATTGATCGATTCTTATTTTCAAGGTATCAATGAAAATGTGTTACCTACCTCTACATATTTCTTGATTATTGATCTCCATGCGAAAAAGGGTAAATTTAAATTAATAGGACTAGTGCAGTGGTTCTTCACCTTTTAGTGATGGGGGACCATTTGAGAAAATGTCTGTCTTTCCTTGGACCACCAATTGTTTAATATATAGTAATATAACAGGTTGTTCCTTCTATAAATAAAATACAATTTATTGTTTGGCTTGAAGCCCAAGGACCTCAAGGCAGCATTTTCTAGTTTAGAAAAATAAGCGAAAAACGCTCGTCAACCGGTGAGCGAGGAAAAGAGAAACTACTTTTGAACAACAACAAAGAACATATTGTGTAAGCGCATGTCGGTCGTGGCATCTAACCAATTTAGGTGCTTAGTTTTAGTTATCAGAAGCTCCAAGAACCCCTGTTCGCACAATTATGTCGATGAAAACAAAGTTAGGTAATGTAAAGCAATTTCTCGAATCACTGGGAAAGAAATTGTCCCGAATATATATTTTGAGTTACTATTGTGTTGCATTTCAATCACTTTTTCTTGAATTTCATAAAGTACCTCAGAAACGTTTACAATAGAAGTATTGCAGATCAGTTTAAACTTTAAAGGTAAAGG
The DNA here is from genome assembly GCF_013731165.1 of Rhagoletis pomonella. Lineage (NCBI taxonomy): Eukaryota > Metazoa > Arthropoda > Insecta > Diptera > Tephritidae > Rhagoletis > Rhagoletis pomonella. The sequence goes on from NW_023458564.1 coordinate 33,016,096, forward strand.
TATCATTTTTTTTCTATTGAAATTTACTACTTCTTGCATTTCTCCTTTAAGCTGCGCAGACTGCCCGCCAATAATTTTAGTCAGCGCGTGAACCGCAGAAAAATTTTCCCTTTAGACTTTCTTGATACTTATGGAGCTCATGTTTAGAAATAAATGCACTTATTTATAATATTCAATGCACATTTTCATGCTGTCTGTACTGTAACAGAATTATTAGCGATATGTACTAAGGAGTACGACGTTTAAAATATTTAAATTAATGCATTCAGGCTGATTTTTTTAAAGGTTTTGGAATAAATCAGGACTATCACTGAATCCATCAGGCCAATTTTTTGTGAAATCTTCGAAAATGCTATCACTGGATTTGATAAGCTGCGAATATAGCATATACTTTAGATGCATATATATGTTCCTAGTAATTCCGATTCAGTGATAGAATTTTCGTACATTTCAAAAAATTCGGGCTGCGATGGATTGCGAATGTGTTGTGAGCAACTGGGCGCTTGGGTTTTATGTATACTCGTACATTCGATTTTCGGGATAGCTTCGCGGACCACTTCGAAACCCCTGGTTAAGAACGGCTGGTCTGGTGAAATGTCAGATATGCATGCTAATTTACATTACGGTTCCGATAATGTTCTTGTGTAGTTAAGTTCATCATGCAAATTTAGTTTTTCTATAATTTCAGCGCCGCAGAGTGGGGAAAATGAAGGTGGTCGTAGACCAATCAGTATGCGGGCCAAAATATATATCCGATTTCATTTACTTTGTTTTAAATAAAAACGGATGAAATTCCTTGTCAATCATTGGGAGCGAATTTTAGTAAAGAAATTTAAAATTTTATAACAAATTTAATTTTTTTTAAGAACAATTTAGTTATGCCTACGAAATGTATTATACTTGGTAAACGGGCACCTCATTAACAATTTTAGGTAGTATAAAGTAGGGATGTGCCGGATAGAGATTTTGCCGGATAACCGGATTCCAGATACCATGTAAAAAATAAGAGCCGGATTCGGATATCCAGTCGGATATCCGGTAGAATGCTGCCCTTAATAAATTTCACAATATTGTTATATTAAGTTTTTTTTGTTTAGCTACATATGTACTTATGACCAGATTATCTGATTTTTCGAGATGAACTATCCAATATGTAATTAAGAATACAAAATGTTTCCTCTGAAATCCAAGTTATAAAATATCTAATCCTGCATTAAATAGATAACTTCTCCGCCTTCAACCCTGATTTATCGATTATTTTTGGTAAATAGAGGAGAAACGTCGAAGACAAAAGATAAACAACAATGAACACCGCTAAGCAAAGACGCGAGGTTGATGTATTTTTTATTTAAAAATTGTGATTAAAATCGAGCCATTTTGCATGCTTACATATCGTCCCGCAATGCTTCATTGTTGCAAAATTTTGTGACCCACGTTTCAAAACTCGTTTTTTCGGACATCAACAAATCTAAAAACTGATGGTGAACTAATTTCAAAATATAAAGCTCTACCCAGAATTGCAGCGGACGACGGTAAATCGGTCGACGGTTAACCGCTGTCAAAATTAAAACACACAATGGCATATGGAATGGCTCATAATTACGGCGGCATCGTTTTTACCGCCGACTTTTTATTTCTATTTTTACCGCCCAGCGGGGACGGCGCAATGTTGATTGAGTGTTGATTGTAGTCATTTTTATTATTTTCACAATTTTGCCAATGTTTTCATTCATTTTTATTTGCAGCAAATCTACATACACGCACCGAAAAAAAGTAGTTTAATGATAATTTTCAAACAAAAATGACAACTGACGGAAGCCGTCGTGCGCCGCAATTGTGTTTACTCTGACGGATATCACTGCGGCAACTGTACACTTACCGCCGACCGCTTTACCGTCGTCCTCTGTAATTCTGGGTAGAGCTTAAATCAGTTGGGATGGAGAAATCTGTTGAATCATACGAAAAAAGGCTGATTCTAGTAAAAGCCTCTATTGAAAAGCGAGCTCACCATGATGCCAATGCTTTGAGGAAATCGCCAATGGCTCTGATGCTGATTCCAGTTTTTGTAGTGATGCGGATAACGAAGCGATTGGTAGATAACCAAATGATGGGTAATTCGAATTATTAATTAGATACTATTAAATTTGATTGTAAAAATACCAAAAAATAATCTGAACTAGATTTTCAAATTGAATCTTCTATAACCGAAATCCGTAAATCCGGCCGGATTTTAGCAAGTATCCTGCCGGATGGTCAGATAACAGAAAAACGGCCGGATAAGCCGCAGTCTGGATACTTACCGGATGCCCGGCACATCCCTAGTATAAAGTGATGGTAAATCGTTTTGTTATATACTTCTACTTGACTATGTATACTGTTCATTAAGGCGTATCACGAAAAAAAGTTTAGCGTGTGTCAGTTTTATTTTAATACTTATGTCGAGAAAAAATTTTGGGTGTAAAATTTTTTTTATGCACCCGTTAATACCGCTAAATCGCGTTTTTTGCTCTAACTCTCTTATTTGCCATCCGATTTTTAAAGTTTCACCGAAATGGTCTCGCTCAGGACTATAATAGAATAAAGCCTAACCCTTTTTAGCAAGGTCGTTCTCGTTTTTTGAGAGCTTTAGATTTATAGTATACAAATGTAGGGATAGTAATTCCAAAGTTAGTAAAGGTATAAATTATAATGGTTTAGAACGCCAAAACTGTTTAATGGCCAATTATAGTCCTGAGCGAGACCTTTCCAACGACATAAAGATTTAAAATATCGGATATAAAATAAGAAAGTTATAGGGAAAAAACGCGACTTAGCGGTATTAAGCGGGTGCCTAAAAAAGTTTTACATCCAAAATTTTCTCCGACATAAATATTCAAATAAAACTCGTTAAGCTTTTTTTCTTTCATATGTCGTGATACGGCTTACTGTTCATACATATGATTCAATATACTTCGTCCAATTAAAAAAAAACAATTATGTTAGACTTACAGGGCAGTTCTCGCTAAGTAATGGTGATTTTGTTTCTTCCAAAAAATGTTGTCCTTCCCCGGTGGAAAATGTGTTTCATGTTAAACTCAACCCTGTAAAAAAGCAAACATATTTTAAACTTAGCACAAAATCGGATGACAGCGCCATATGAAAGATGAATTTATCCGTCAGGTCGCACAGAAGTCGATATATTTGAAAAACACGTATTCATAGTCCGATTTGGTTCATATCTGAAATGTATATTGCCTACATGAAAGGAAACAACTCCACGAAAAATGTTGACGATAGGTATCGCGGGGGTCATTATGTTTCGAAAACCTACATCTATGGTTTGATTTACTTTATATTTAAAATTTATATTACTTACATGAAAAGCAATAACTCCACACAAAAAATTTACCGGTAGGTGGTGGAGGAGTTGAGATATTTAGAGAACCCGTATTTATGATCAGATTCGGTTCATATTTAGAAAGCTTGTTTTAAAAAGATTTTCTTCTACTTCGTTTAATTTTTAGATTTTACTGATAAAAAAGAAAAATATTTTTTAATTTAATTTAGAGTTTAGAAACTTATTTTATTTATGTCTTCTCTTTTAATTTAACTTCTCTTTCTTTTGTTAATTTTATTTTCTTTTAATTCTTTTAATCTCATTTTTTTTAAGAAAAACATATTTCTATTATTTAATTCTTAGGATATTTTGGGTTTTACCTTTTTTATTTAATTTAGTTTATTTTGAACTCAATTTTTTGTTTTAAAAATTTAATTTTTTTCATTTTATTTAAACTTTAAGCACTATTTCCTTATCTTTTTTTGTTTTTTTTTTTCTAATTTTATTTTTAGAATTTATTGTTTTAAAAAGAAAACCAAATTTTATTTAATCTTTAAAAATATTTTTAATTACTGTTGTTTTATTTTCATTTTATTTATATTTTCTTTTAAAATTTTATTTTCTTTTCTTTATTTGTTTTCGTTGTTTTGAAAAGAAAAAAATGTATATAGAAATTAAAAAGAAATGCGAAATACATGACCCTAACACCTCCTCGTTAGCAGTTCTTTCAATTGGTTTTTCGAAATATAGTAAAGAGCTTTCAAGTTAGTTGCCAGAATAGACAATTGTTTTCGAAAGACTTTTGCCTTTCGAAAAACTTTGGTTAGTTGAAAGACAGTTGCCAGAACTGCCCTGTTAGATTTTTGGTAGTTTTCATCGGCAAAATTTGCAAAAGCTCCTGTTTTTCTTCATTTTTGTCTATAAAGTTGTTAAATATGTAATATGAAGCGAAGTTTAAATTTTTTTGGAAACAAAGTAAAATCGGATAAGAATTTATGTATTGGATTTTAAAATGTTTTGCAGAGTGGGGCTGAGGAATTTTTAAATATCTACTCATGTTCAAAATAGTTTTTTAGGAAAAACTTAGTTTTTAATGAATTTATAAGAAATAGCTATACTTGTGATAGTCTACACAATGTGATCAATCATTTGTTTAAAACAAAATCACATAAGTTTACAAGTACTTAAATAAATACTACCTTTACTAGTTGAAATACAATCAGAAAAATCTTCCTTTTTTAAGAAAACCATAAAAAATGTTAACTTTATTGTAAAATAAAAAAAGTTTGAAATTCTTTTCCAAAAATCGGTTTCCACTGGTTTACAAAGGATTTCATGAGCTTTTATTTAAAAGAAAAATAAAAATTAAGTCGAGTCGACTGATTTGTCCACGACCACCTTGATTTTCCGCACTGTGCGCAAGTACCTGCTGCTTTAAGTAAAAATACGGATTTTACGGAAATTTATTGTTAACAATTAGTTCCTATGGAAGCTTTGGGCATAAATGCAGCATGGAGGCTAACCGACATTTACAGAAAATACATATCAATAGAAAAAACAAGCACTTTAACAATAAACAACACAAGCCAGAGATTATAGTTTACAGGGGTTGATTGCTCGCCAGCTCCAATGGCCTACTACTCTAACTATCGGGCAATAAAAACAACCGCTTCAATACATATTCCCACATGCACTAGAATAACAAAAAAATTACAATCAGGGTAACTACGTACATATGTATGTACATACGTATGCATATCAAGGATATATCGAATATCTTTGGATAAAGTCATACGTAAACTGCTGAGAAGATTTTCTACTCTACGGATAACAACATACTTACTTTCTTACAAATAAGCGTGCATGGTGTGTATGTATGTATGTAAAATAGGGTGGTGCAAAAAAAAATTTTAAATGTTAAGTTCTCACCCCTTACGGTTTTTCTAAATGGAAAAGAAGAGTACCCGTATTTTTTGTTGAAAAAAAATATTTATTTAGAACTGCCTCAAAGCCCATGAAGTTTTCCATGTATTTTATATGGGGAAAACACTTTTTTTGGAGGACCTAAACTAACATGTATTTAATATTGAAAAAAAAAAATTAAATAAACCATTGGGTATTATTATTGGAAGTCTGCCAAAGATAAACAGAGTTTAAACCTTGGGAGGGAGAGCTTAACATTTTAAACTTTCTCCTCCGCATGTATTTTTTTTTGCACCACCCTAATGTACAACCATCTGAAGTTGCTTTCATAATGTATTCTGTATGTTTGTACTTGTTTACCAATGTGTAAGTTAGCTAGGGGCTAAAATCTCAACAAAAATGCAAGCTACATAATTTCAATCATCTTTGGAGCTGCAATTCTGCAGACCCCTTTCTAAAATATGTCTTCATGCAAACATACACATAAGTCTACAAAACGCTTCCTTGCTTGTGTTCACAATACGGAAAATCCTCGAAAACAACAAAATTATTGCGCCAACTTAATGTTGTTGCTTCTGCAACAAGGAGCTAAATAACTAACTTCAATTACCATCAAAGAACAACAACAAAATTGTGTGCTACAAGTGCTATTGTCCTTGTTTGCTACTATATGTATATGCATGTATGTAGGTATGTATTAACTTGTAGTTGGACAATCTCATTCAGCAAAATGTGCGTAAAACTCATTTTCGTATACTCCCACCCGCACATACAATGTACATTTGTTTGAACAATCGATGTTCCTATATATTCACCAAACCATTGGGAGTAATGTACATATATATGTACGATTGTACATACTACACGCAATAGTAAAATACATATATTTTGTGCTACTAACAAATATAATCTTCATTGCAGTACAACATTTTGTTTACGAGGGCCTTGAGGCGACTGTTCGTCATAAATTTAGACATGTACATACATACATACATATGTATGTATGTATGCTGCCAGATCAAAAGTTTAGATGAACAAGTGCCACTATGAGCGTGCTCGTACATATAGCAATGGTGTTAAATAAAAAGCACTCCAGAGAAATGGTGGACAGTTGATGCATGTGTACTGCAAATCTATGTCTGTAGTTCGTCAATACAAATAAAAGAAAATTTACGCTCTCTGGTGTCGCTGATGACAGTTGTAGTTTATTGGTGGAATGATATAAAAACCTTGAAACCCCTAATGAAGACATCAAAACGATAGAGCTAGTAATTACACGCGGATAGAAATATTTTTTTAAATTTCTGTACACTTGGGGTTTCTACATACTTACGGTTAATAATGAATTTTCTTTCAGAAATTCGGCGTCTTATTCAATTCTTGAAATTTTATAAATGTAGCAATTTCATTCTTATACTTCAAGTAATCTAAGTCCAAGTAAAATTCAATTAATTTAAAAGTAATTGATTATGTCAATACCTTAAGTTTTTTTCGCATATAGTAGTATGTATGTATGTTTTCATTTATACGTATTTGTTTTAACTTTAGTGTTACTTTGGTAGTCCTTTACACGTACAGATGTATTACATACTCGTAAAGCTGTAGAAAAATACAATTACCCATATGTATAAGTAACTACATACATATATGTATGTGAGAACATTTTAGTCAAAGGCCGATTGTGAGTTGGTTTGCCTTGTTTTTGGTTTTTATTACTTTTATTAGTTTTATGGCCTTTTTTTTGCGATGAAAAGTAATTGGATTTTGTTGATGGCATTCAATAAATGAAAGTTTATTATTTACCAATTGCTTTTGAAAGCAAAATATACTACTACACGAATACACGCGACACTTGAAGCTATCCATACGCAAGGCAGTGCAGCTTTAAAGTCTATATTTGCTATCGTTATTACCTAAACTGACAATGCAATTGAATGTTACGTAATTTCTGACTAAATAAATAAAATCCCAATATTTTTGTGCAGTGACTATATTCTTAATTGAAAATATAGTATATATTTTTTGCTCTTCCAGTACGAATGTTCTGTAAGACAGGCAACTTCTTAAAAACAACTCTGCGTGTACATCCCACGTGCAACTGAAGCGCAACTTCTTCTTTGAACGACAAAATTGAATTTATCGTTTTAAACAGTAAGCAACCCTCTTCAAAAAGCTAAAAATATTCCAAATTTTAGCCAAGTATCATCTAAATCCTCTGTCCAGCAGTTTCTGAGTGAAGAAGAGTCTCGCGTGGCTGGGTTTCTCTAATTTTAAATCACCATGTGCCAATAAAAAAGTTCTCACCTCAAAGAGTAAAACGTTATTTCACATCTACAGGTTGAGCTCTTTCATTTTCCATCTCATTTGTGGAAAGAACGTTGCAAACCTTCACAAAAAATGTCTTCGCGTATTATACATCTATATATATAGATAGATAGACAGGTAATAAGATCATCGGAAATAAGGTCAATTGACTTTATTTCACACCAGGGTGGGTCAATTGACATTATTACCTTTTCAAAAGCGAAATAAAATCCATTGACATTATTGCTCTTTCAAACATTAAATTTGCTTAGCTTCGCGGCAGCCCGCGTACCCCGCACGACCGGCGCGCCACAGCACGTCACGCTACGCCGCGCCCACTCTTATTAATAATATATTATTATACATTCAATTAACTGATTAATTAAGTTGAATTTGATCTATTAAATACGTGGCAACCTTCCTATATATAGTTTTGAAAAAACGCCTTTCCAAACCCATTTCGATAGATACAAATCTTTTAATAATTCATTTAACTTATTAAACTATTTGGATTTAACTTTATAAATCGGTGGTAACCCTTTTTAAATACCTCGAAAAAATTCTAAATATTCAAAATAAAGATTTCTTACCACTTCTCCGTTTGAATTTAATTTTAAACAGGGCCACCCTCTTCAAAACTAAGGCCTTCTTAAACCGCTTTCGTCTGACATAATTTATTATTTCATATAACTTGTGTATAAACAAATTAAATTCGACTCTTCAACCATGTGGCAACCCTCTTAAAAATATTTTCAAACTCAAATTTTTTAATATCTTTCGCCTGACACCCATTGTGATATATATATCTCAATTGCCTAATTGCCCTAATTTAAACTGAATTTATTTCTTAAAACAGGTGGCGCCCCTCCTACAAGTGGTTAAGAAGTAAAGCTCTTTAAAAAAATCGATTGATGCTCATATTGAATTAATTGATTTAACCTATTAAATAATTTGAATTTAATTTTTTAACAACTTGCAACTTTTTTTGAAAAAACACCTGCCTTCGCGAATTATATGAGTATTCTTCGATATAATAATCTAAAGTTATTTTAGACTTAGTCTCAATCTCAATCTCGATCTTAATCCTAATCTAGTGCAACCATCCCAGCCATGCTTTATCTTTCTCTGTCGCTTTTTCCTTTGGAACGGGTATGTCACAAAGAAGTTTCTAGTGTTGGGCAGTATCGATACCAAAAGTACTCAGAATTCGATTCTCAAAAGGATCGACAGCACCCGATTTTTAAAAGTATCGATACTGAGTACTCCAAAGTACCCAGTACTCAAAAAAGATCTCGTAAGTACTCAGTATTCAAAAAAGGAACTCGAAAGTTTCCAGTACTCGAAAATACTCTGTTCTAATAATCGCTTCGATACATGTACTCAAGATCGATTCAAAGTACTCAATATTAAGTTTCGAACAGACTTAAAAAGTACTATTTACATTTAACGGTATTCATTGTACTCAGTTTGCAGTTTCAGTAATTTTCAAGTACAATACTTGTACCCAGTACAGTTACCCATTCATTAGAAAATTTGGGGTTCATATACTAATTTTATTTTAATAAAATACTGCCAGCTTTTGAGATTTCTACACTAAGTATTGAAATTTTAACATGTGTATATTTAAAGAAAGTACTCAGTACTCTGAAAAATACCCGATCCTTAAAAGTATCGATACCAAAGAACGAGAACTCAAAAAAGTACTCGATACTTCCCAACACTAGAAGTTTCACTTCAAAAAGTCGCTCATACGCCATGTACCTTGTTGTCTGTATAGACAAAAATATATGAATTACAAAAACCGTAGTCGCACGGCCATTGGAACTGCTAATTTGTATTCCAGTAAAACGTACGAAGTAAAAATACACATTCAGCTGTATCGTGAGTTACGGCCGAGTTTTTTTCACCCGCCGGTAGTAAATACACGAAAACGATTTCCGGCGAATATTAACCCCATGAAAAGGCTGATTATAATAAGCTATTTTTATCAGGTATGGTGAAGAAATTGTCATAGGGATTTTCAAAAATATACCGAGATACCTCAATAGGAGATTTTTGCTATTAGCCTGTCATCCATGCACTCCAAGGACCTGTTACAGTACTATTTATAAGATTAAGTTTTTTCATTGTATTCAATAATTTTTATTATAAATCCATCATTCAACATAGCAGGGTGTTTGCTATTATTAATTCTATACATTTATTAGAATTGTTGTAAATATGGTTTTAGACAGGCTCATCCTAAACTACTTATTTGTTATTATTATTGTGGAATAATACTAATATTTATTTCAACAATGTTATTGAGCTTATACTAAGATTGCTTTTAGGAAAGATGGAAAAAGCAAAAAAGTCTAAGGCGATAGCAGCTATAACTGTTATTTCAGTGATCACATCTCCTCATCAGTCTTCTTCAATTAGTTCACTAGGAGTTGAACCAGCAACTCTGGCGTGTAAAGCCTATGGTCTACCCACCGAGCTTAGTTCGCTTTGTAAACTGTTGTTGCTTTTTCCACATTTTCATTTGTCAAGGGCAGCGGTCTCTATACTAAAATTTTTAAAATGTATTTATCTAAACATACATACGTACATATATGTACATTAGGTTGGTCTAAAAATGCATGTTGAAAAGAGTAAAATCCAAATTTTAATGCGCCAAGGATTGTTCTATATCGATAAAAAACTTCCCGTTTTTTTTTTTTAATTTTAAAATTATTTTGAGGCCGCCCAAAACGCTGAAAGTTTTGCATGTAAACAGCATCAAATCGCTCAGAGAAATTCGTCGGAAGAAAGTTCGCTGCCGAAATTAAAACACACTGCAGTATATGAGATTGCAAACCAAAGCGACGACGAAGTTCGTCTGACGAAATTCGGCAATAATAGATTTAATTTTATTTTGCAACTGCCGCCGGTCACAAAATCAGCTTTCCGTGTAAATGTAGCTTTGTTTCCCTACTTTTCTACCACATAATTATCAGCAAGAATCAGAATGGCAAAATATGCTGATTCATCTTTTGATGCAAATTTCGTTTCTGCTCTGTTTTACTGGGCGAAATGTTGCGGCTACGACGAAATGTTGCGACGAAATTCGCACAGTGATTTGGTTGCGTTTATACTTTAAGTGATTTATATGGGTAAATTTGGTTTCCGTAGAAATAGTTTATAATTCTTGAAAATAAATACTTTTCGGTCGCAAAACTCTGTTTCTCTTCAGAATACTTGCAATAATAATATCTAATTGTTTATTTAACCATTTTTCGATATTAACGATTTTTATGTGTTCCATTTTTTGGGGGTTTTCGGATCGAAAAATATTTATTTTCAAGAATTCTATACCATTTCTACGAAAAATTCTTTTTTGTCCACATAAAATACACGGACACCTTTAATGATTTTGAACGACCTCTGAATAATTTCTAATTTTGAAATAAGAAAGGAGTATAGTTTTTACAGTGGAGAACCATCCTAGGCGGTGACAGCATTGCATTATTTTTTTTTTTTTATCACCCTAATGTACATATGTACACGGTCATAAAAACTGGCCCACCGTTCACCTTCTTCAAGCTGATTGTGAAGGGGTCGGATGTCCACTGTCCTCTCACTGCAGGCGCGTAAACAGCCACCTTGACGTAAGAGAGGAGTGAAAATCATCAGCGCTATGTTCGATAAAGACTGCAGATCCAACGCCAATGTCAGTTCTAGAGCCTTCTGCTATGATCCAACAATGTGTAAGTAAGTATTTTGAATAATCTTGCAATAAGAACCTTGAAGCTCAGCGTTCTGAGCATTGAAAAACGCTCACGTCCAGTTCTTTGCTTCCAGCAATAGCTGTATGTAAATTTATTGAAATAAGAGAGAGAAGTTTAAAGATTTCTACACTGAGCAAAAAAAAATTAGAATTAAAAAAACGTACTGAACCCTGACCCTCTGGAAATTAACAAATTGTGGCTAGCATCTTTGCGCACGCAGCTGCAGCCAGACATGCAAATGTGGTTTCAAATGCCGCGTGCGTGGTATGAAAGTATTATTTTTAAATACGAACATTTTAAAACGATAATCAAATAACAAATATCCATTTTTACTATGCGTTTTTTCTTTCAGGGAATTCAGAACATTTTTCTTAATATTACAACGCATTTTTTCTCTCAGTGTATAAATAAATATGTCACAAATTGTCGAAATGTTCCTCAGCATAGCTCGGTGCGGTCACTGGTTTTTATAACTAATGTAACTTTGTACTTCCATTCCTTTGACTCGCAGTTTCTTTGAGTGTAGCTGATAATTAGAATTTGATCTAGACACGTTGATGATGATCCAAAATGCATCATCGGCATCATCCCGAGCTAATAAAAGCGAAGTAAAAAGCAATAGTAACCTTAATGTAAAAACTTACTTACATACGTAGTATATCTACATATGTGTGGCGGATGTTTAATTTCCATGCCCGGCACTGTCACAATATTCTGCATACAGCCGCCCTGCGACATGTCAAAGTTTTATATTTGCATGTTTTTTATATGCGCGGTTTTGTAAATATTGGCGTGTTTTTGTCATTCAAGTTCATTGTGCTCATGCCCCCTATATGGACAATAAATTATTGTTTTGAAAAACGCAATTGAATTATTTGCGATAAATTAATTTCCGGCACAAATAAGAACGCCAGGTATAATAAAATGCATACATTTAACTACTCCATACTACAACCGCTGCATCGTACAGCAAAAACATGTGATTGCCAACATTTTGGTGTCCGTTGACAACATCCGGCCGCCACATGCTGTTTGACAGGTGCCGCAGTCAAGAGATTTTGTTGCACAGCTTGTGCTTTCGCCCCTTCGGCATTTCGTTTCTGGCTGGTAATGGTTTTACGAGATGCTTTTGTTTGTTTTAATTGAAATAAATAAAACCGACGCATGATATTGTGTTTTAAGCCACTTTTCATCCAGTCCATTCAACACACATACACATGTATATAAATATGTATGCAAGAAGACAATTACATAACGATGTACGAGTATATTCGCAACATTCATTTATGTTAAATTGGCGCTTGCTGTTATATTGGTATAATTGTGTTTATTGCCGACAAACCGGTGGTTATGCATTCATATCTACTACTTGTTCGTCGCAATTGTAAAATGCGTCCATAATTTCTGCTGGAAGCCACAATTTCATAGAATAGGTATGACGATTGCAGCATCGCTTTCTGGAAAATTTTTAAAATATCAATACATGTTCTGATTGACATAATTTGGTCACCTTTGTTACCACAATTTAACGAATTTTTTGATTAATTAAATGAATATACAAACATAGACTCATGAACACATTCATATATGCATACAATATATGCAAAGAATATAAATAAACTTTTAACAATGAACAAAGAGAACATGTTTTGACAACATGCAGAACTAAAAGTACTTTAATCTCTTTAGGTGAATTTGATCCTTTTTAATTTTTTTAAATAAATTAAATAAGGTAAGAATTTTTATAATTTTTTTGCTATTTAAAACAAGTTGCCACATTTTTAAATACAAATTAATACAAAAAATAATAATAACAAAAACACCTCTCAGCTAAATATTTAATTTCAAAATGTGTTTGATTAATCGCCTGGGCGTATGAGTAATCGAAAATTAATTATAGAGTAGTGCTTTGACAAAATTAAAAGCTTTTAAAGCTCTTAAAAACCTTGGTAAGGTTAACTTATAATTGCTGTCTTCATACAGAGACTAAAAGGGTTGGATGAACGTTGGCGCCCAGGGGTTCGTAGTAAAAAATAACGCTCCATACCAGCAAGCAGTTTAATAGCTCATTCAATTTTAGTAAAATAAAGTGCAAGCTTGAAGTAGCTAGGGCTTACCTTTGGTTTTTATTTTTTTTTTTAAGGTGTCAGTCATTTTGTCCATATGCAAAAATGGTCGTACATGTAATATCTTTCTGAGGAATCTACAAAAATCGAAATTTTTAGGAAAGTTTGTTGAATTTCTCATAAATGTTGAACAAAGTTTGGAACTTGGATTTATTGGGGTATTCTCGCTGTCTTGTAAAGGCCTTGCACGGTGTACGGTGTGCAAAGCTGTCTCATAGGAAACCCGATTTTTACCGTGCAAGGGCTTTGCAAGACTCCGAGAATACTCCTTAAGTATATTAAAAACAAAAAATAATAATTATTAAAATTACATAATAATAAAAATTATTATCAAAACTTGTCGATATATGGGTGGCGTATGATTGTGGTAAAAAACTTAAAGTCTTGGTTTCAAAATAAGCTCAAATTTCCTTTCTATTGTGAGCGAAGTAGCTTTAAATCCATTAAATGAACGACTGCCGTTGATTCGACAAAGCATGTACTTTGTGTATAATTATAATTATGTACTTTCAGGCTTAAGGTTAGTAGAACTTAGCAACCTTACATTCCAATGTTTACGCCCAGCTTTCACTGAGATGAATGAGGAGAAAATCTGTCTAGAACTAGACCACATGAAGGCAGTGAAACCCCCATCACTTCCTTACTTCGTGAAAGCTTCCCAATTGTGCAATTTCTTGCCAGCTCATCGGCCATGGCGCTTGCTGTGATAACAATGCGGCCTAGAACCTGAATAAGCTTGACAGCGAAATAATCTTACAGAATTTATCACAAAACAGCCAAAAGGAGTGATTAGGACTTTGCTAAAATGCAAATTTACATGCTAACATCCTTGAATGGTTTTATATTTGTATCCTTGGAAAACACTGCAGTAATTCGGGAGCCTAAATATGAAGTTGATGAAGAGTTACTCGCAGGACACCCATCCATCCATATTTTCATCCAGCTCCGATCCATCCGTGAAAAAGCTCATAGGCCATGGCTGCAAATAGTATACCCCGCCCAATCTGTTCTCGAGGGTATGTGGTTGCTCTACCCGGACCCAGAAGCGATATACAGTATGTGGTTCGGCCGAGATGAATACAAAGCTTCTTAGCTTAGCGGGAACTTAAAGCTCGCTCTATTTAGCCTGACTGTGGCGCGCGCAGCACAGCTCGCTAAGTTTTCGGGCACAGGGCATTGCATCAAGTACGTGAGTAGGGATTACCCGAAGTGTACCATTGATTCCAAATTAAGGCAGATCATGTCAGCTTACCTTCTCCAGCACACTCCAATACACAAAGGTCCCATCCATTAAAAATGGCCCCACCGCTTGCCAGTGACTCCTCTGTAAGGATTTAAAGCTACCGATGTAGTATTTGTAACCCTTTCCTCAACGTTTGGCTTCTACGGGAGCTTGGTGTCAGAAAGCGGTCGAGGGGAAATTGGTTGGAAAACTGGAATTTTATACGTCCTGGTAAAAAGAATCAAGTTTTCAACCAGGTTGAAGTATCCCTCCTACATGGAGAGAATTTTTTTCTTAAACCAAAGCAGTAACAAGAAAATCGAGACTTGAAATTAGAAAACACATCCTTGTTATCAAGAAAATCTAAGCAAATATTATTTGAAAATAGACAAGAATATATGTATAAATAAATATATAAAATATTTAGAAATAAATAAGAAAACTTTGGTTTAAATCAAGAAAATTTTTTCTTTAAAATTATTTAATAAATTAAGAAATTTGATTTTATTCACCGTGAAAGGAATAAGTATGTAATTTTGCTCGCGGCACACCAACATTCGCAACGGCCGACAGAGCAAAGCTCTGGATTGCCATTCGGGAGATTCGAGTCCTAGAGAAGGAGATTTTTTTTAAATATATTTATTTTTTTTTTGTAATTTTTAAATTTTATTTTAAAAGGAAAAAAGGCATCTGATTTATTTTTTGGCACTTGAGTAAATAGTAAAAATAATTTTACAATTTGTAATTTACCTTTGAATTGAAATAATTAAACTAATTTACTTGAACCACCTCCAAGTTTAAGTAAAATAACAATATGATTTTTTAATATAAGTAAAGTTACTTTCTTAGATTTAGTAAATTTGAAAAAATGCTTTCTGGATCACTTTATAATTCTTTCAGATGGTATTTTTCAATAGGTTTGGTTGTTGTTCGTAAACAAAAAAAAAACGTTTTTTTTATTTTCCGTAAATTGTTTCTCTTAAATGCAGTTAAAACTAAACCAAATTTTAATATTTCACGAATTATTTACTATTTCTCGATTTCTGGGGATTCCGCTTATAATGTGCTAATAAAAAGAAGAAAACCCGATTGGTCTTAAGTTTAAGGATATACTTCTAAGAATTTGCCAGCCTTGGGTATGAATAATGTGACCAACTATTTCATAACTCAAAGAAGTACAGCATAGTCCGATTACGAAATTTCGAATGAAGCTAATTTCGATCCCTGCGAGCTCCGCGTTTGTTCAGAAGTGCGAGCCACAATGCGAAGGTTGGACAGTCTGAAAGAAAGTGTGGAGATCATTCCACTTCATCTTCTTTCTCTACAATTGATACAAAAGGATCAGTTGAAATTCCTAGTCTCATCGCATGAATACCAATCGCACAATGGCCTGTCAGAACCCCATCACTAGCCCTTGAGAGGTAACGTGTTTTAATGTGCCCTATAAAAACATTTGCTGCAGCAGGGAAACGTCTTCTTTTCCTTTTTTATGTCACAAAAGGACCCGGTTTCGCTTAGCCTAATAGCAGTTCGTGCTGCGACAATTCTGTTTGCAATATCCGCAGGCACTGTGTTCAAAATATGTATTTTAAGCGCAACCCTGCAGGAAACTTAATTAATTTAAAAGTAATTTATAAACTACATTATTTTCAATGATAACTAATTGAAATTCTCACTATTTTACATGCAACGAAATCATTTATTTAACATGGCAATGTCCTAGAAAGCAGTAAATTACCTTTTCCTGCATGCATTTTCAACTAATTTAAAAAGCATTTGGATTAAACAACTTCACTTTCGTTCTGCACTTCAGAGATGCTTTTTCATAATTAAGAAAACCCGAAATTAAACATTTGAAATTAAATGTTTCGCCTAATGAGATTTGAACATGGGCCCTCATGGCCGCAACAAATTGTAGCAAACATCTTTGCACGCTAGCTACAGCCATACCTGTAAATGTGCTTTCAAATGTTCAGTTTGAATTGTGTGCAAGCAGCAACTCGACTGTCCGCCTCTGCATTTAATTTCAACTAATTTAAAATGAATTGCGTTTAAACAACTTCAAAGTCATTATGTTTCTTTTTAAAACGCTTGCGTTCTGCACTTCACAGATGCTTTTTCATACTTCCAAGACACAAATTGTTTCTTTGAGTAAAAAAAGTATCGAAATTCGAAACATTTACTCATTGCATTTGTTTTAAAGTAGTCCTTCAATTAGTTGATTTAAAAAAAAATCACTTGCTTCCGTTAGGGCAGTGTAGCGATGGTTGCTAACGCTCCGCTAATTCCTGTTTTACAAGTGTAGGCTTTTCTAATGAGTTCCACCAGACAAGGGCTCCTTGACACAATATAGGCTTAAATCTGGTTTCCTAGAGCTAATGAATTAATTTGGGCGAGCGAGCCCACCTTTTACCGATAGCTCCCCTACAGTAGTGCAAGGCAACCGACACCTTTGATCGCCCACCTAGTTACCTGGTTCAGGTAACCTTGAGCCAGATCAAAAAGGGGGTACAGAAATCGCCCATTAAGCAAAAGTTCCACATCATCTACATAGGCGACCACCCGATAGCCCACCAGAGCAGGGGAGAGATAACACCACCTTGTGGAGTGCTCCTATTGACTCTGCACTGAGTGCAGACGCTACCCCACTCAGCCGCAACAGTTCTGTCACGAAGTCAGCTGTAGATAAGCCCTTTTAGGTTGGTTTCAATCCCCAAATTATGAATATACTTGACTATTGTCTCTGGAGTGACATTTTTGAAGGCCCCCGCGATATCGAATAAGGCCTTATTGCGTAATCTTCATGCGTGAAAGCTTATTCTGACCACTTTACCAATGAGTGCAGGGCGGTATTCACTGAACTTTTCTTGAAATTTGTAATGTACAGGTCTATCAGTCTCTCAAGTGTTTTTAGAAAAAGCGCTTTTAGCAAAAACGAAGAGACTGGTAGGCCTAAAATCCCTAGGGAAAATATGAGAGCCTTTTCCGGCCTTCGGAATGAACGCAACACTGACTAGCTTCCAAGCTTTGGGGATGTACTCGGTCCTCACGCAGTTCACATAAATAGGATCCAACCAATTGCACGACACCTTCAGAGCCCTTTGCATCTGCGTAGGTATGATGCCATCGGTCCCCGGCAACTTTAATGGTTTGAACGAATTTATCGCCCAGGCCATGTGACGATCGTCCAGAAGATCGGAGAAGTACAGGACCTGGGGGAAATTCTGTGATCAGTTAGCGACAATTTTCGAATCGCTATGGCACTTTTTGACGCAAAAACATTTATATCATGGTTACAGAATCTCCCTCCTGAAGTACAAAATATTGCAAAGAAGTACATTTGACTGTACTTCGAAGTACGAAGTACAAGAGCGAAAAAAGAAGTACTGTACTACCGAAAGAAGTACGGTTGGTCACATTAGGTATGAAGCCAAGTTTGACTACCCTCCAAGGTATGGGAATATAGCTCCTACCTAAGCAGCTCGCACAGAGAGGATTCAGCCGGCATCGCGACACTTCCACAAACTTCTGCAGTTGGTTTGATATGATACAGTCGGGATCCGAAGAGGGTGATTCCTAGAGATAATTCGCCCAAGCCTCAAGTGAGAAGATTTTCCAAAGGAACATATAGGTTCCAATTGCATACGACCTAACGGCGGCGAAGCTTAAGCATTTCTTCCGCAAAGTGCACAGCACGACCACCGTAATTAATGCTTAGCTCCTGACCTTTACCGCGAACAGCCCTAAAGGCGTGGGGCCTGTAAAAGGCATTTGAGACCGTCCGTAATTCCGCTGTACTAGAAAACATTAAGATCCTCTCTCTCCCACAGGAACTCAAACGATGGTTAGCGAATTATCTTATCGACCATCGTCAGTCACATTCCAGGGTCAAACTTTAAAACTCAGAAAAATTAAGCTTCTATTCAACATTTATATTTTCAAGCTTCCCCAAGCACCAGAGAGAGTTTCTATACTATCATATGCTGACTATTGTTCGATATTGCAAGGAGCCTAATTCTCGCTTCTACTAAATCTTCAGCAACACTTTTTACCACCTGGACGAAAAAGGTCAGACTACAGCTGAAAATTCACGGCTGTGATTAACCCGAAAATCCTTGTTGTAATCTTGGATATCCTGCTATTTTTTATCAGTACACACAATCTTAATTGCCAATAAAGTGCAGAGGCGCAGAAAAGTCCTTAAATCGCTCGTCGGCAGCACTTGGGGCAACGAAACGGTGTTGGTAACATAAAAGTCAGTTGGTCGGCTGGTTTCACAACAACATCCTGAATAGCTACAGGATGCTCTCTGATGTCGCCTGAACATCACCTGCATAATGAGGCTCAGACTCTCCCAGTAAGTAAGCGTAATATTATGCTCAGCAAGCAGATCATTGGCGGTTGCAAAAGACGTGAGCACTTGCCTAAAGTGGAAACTACACCTAGGCACGTCATAAGGTATATTTGCGAAAATACCGCATTCACTAACTACCACTTAGTGCCACCCATAGCAGAAGAAATTATTCAGCAACCAAGCAAGACCCGCGTTAGACCCAGCAAAGTATGTCCGGCATGTGAAGGTTTTCCTCGCAAGATCAACCACCTCTTCACATGCAATATCAACCCAACTCAACTAACACCACTCTCCCTTGGGTCCAATCCCATCGAAGCAGCATGTTTCCTGGGCCTAAACTGGATAATTGTTTACTATCTTCGAAAATTCCTGGTAACAGGGTAGGGTCGCGTATTTTGAAATTAGAATTGAAATATTCGCGCTAATCTAAATTTACTTTACTTCCATACATTCACCTTGCAATATATATTCTTGTATGCGTACATCAATCAGATTGTGCTGTGTTTTGCTGTTATGAAATTAGATGAAAGTATAACGCCATAAATGTATGCTTGTAAAACCAGATGTAAAGCGAAATTGCTTATTAGTTATACTAGCTTTGTAAATGTATCCTTATTTGCAAATATGTATGAGCGTTGTAAATCTTAACCCTTTGCATTGCAAGCAATGTTCAAATCTTAATTAGTTGGCAAAGAGCTGAAGGTGTTTTCTTAAGTAGGTATTAGGATTATAGTCTCTCAGCCCTTAGAGCAAGTCAAGATAGTACTTAATATTTTTTGCGGTCAATGCTTAAACTGTCAACGAAATTGAAATTAAGCTGGTCGTCTAAACAGTTATAATTTCAAATTGAAATTGAGTGTTGAAATTTCGCAACTTGTGCGTCGTGAAAACTCTCTTTTTATTCATTTTAATTTTCACTACTTTTCATCTGACTAGAAACCTCAATATTTAATTCAGCCTTGTAGAGGCTTTCCATTTAGGCAAACAAATATCCTGAAACTGAGAAGTATGCCCTCCCGTAAGTCATCCAAGATAATTAACAAATGCCAGCCAATCAGAAAGGATGGTTCAATTATCTCTCTTGAACCCCGGATTATTTCAGCTGCAGCTGAACCTGCGTAGAGGTTTGCCGATCCTTTCGGGTTTTATGTTACTTTAAATGGATCGTAGATATTCCAGATCTGTCTGGTTGTCCTATATAATTCTATGGAGCACCACCTCTGCGTAGCTTTCTAGTGGGAAACTTTAATTTCCTCGAATGAGACGCCCATGCCCCTGCAGGGGACACAATTTGTGCAGAGCCGCAACTCGCTAGTTCATTGGCTGTATGTATACTAAGGTAATTTTGAATTGGCAAAAACAGGGGGCAACTCTCGCCCACTGTTGCGATTTAATCGAAGGAGAGGAACGAACCTGATTTTCCGGCTGTCATTTATAACTGATGGAAATTTACCCGACGCAAGTATGGAAACACCGTCTGCATAAGCTATACGTGCGTGAAACGTGCGGTCTGCACTTTAACATTTAACGTCCTGCCTCCTAGATGTAGAACTAAGAGCCTGTGAAATGTCTTGAGTACGAATAACATTAGGCTCATTCTTCTGGAATCTTTAGCATTGTCGTGGCCACTCTTTCCCATTTTAGGAATAGAATTTTTTAATTAAATCTTCCTACAATTGAGTGGGACATAACTCATTATTCATCAACCTCTACAAATTGCTTTCAGATTTGGAATGACCGCCTCCGAGGTTTCCTAAAGCGTAATTGGTAAAACCCGGTGGCTTAAAGGGGGATAACTGAAATAACAAATTAAGTATATATTTACTACAACTTTCCAAAAAGGTCCTCAAAGCGGGTAAAGGAGTTTTTAATGCGGTAGTTGCGAGTTCGTCGACCCTACGCCCTAGCAGTGTGTATGTAAAAGTATGTTCAATAACTCCCCGACTGACTCGGTCCATGAACTATGTTACCTCTTAACATATCATAACCGGGATAAGAGATTGTCGTATTCAGCTTTCGGCAGGTTTTGGGAGATCGCGGCTGAAGTTTGTAATGCAATTTCTCAAAAACGCGGCGATAGATTTTCTGCAAAGTTTCGGACAATTGTACTAGTTCACGGAACTCTTATTTGTCGTATGCCACATTTGTCAAGAATTTTGCGGTCCCTTTTCATGGAATACGACAAAATGTGATACAAATTTGAATTAACTTAGTGACATTTTTTACTGAATATCTCGGAAACTAAAGCAGATATCCAAAAATGAATAACACCATCTTAACGACTAGTATGACTGCATTACAAGTTCAATTTGTACTAAATTACTGATACAATTTTAATCGATATCTGGCAAGCTAAAGGAGGTAAGCAAAAACAACTGCTCGAAAGATCTCATTTTCAAATATATAACTGTATCCATGACTAAAAGTCGTCAAAATGGCACTTACGACAATCTTTTATCCAGGCGGCGCTATGTATGTATGTTGGCTCAGAGCGTCCTTTAGAAAGGATACTGCTCAACGTAGCTGATTAATTGTTATTTTCGATGGACTCGCAAAAAAACTCCCCATTGTAAATAGATCGCCTTTTATGATTCTTTAAGGTTTCCTTTTACTGGTCCCACACCTTATATATGTATACACTTTAAATCATTTAATCGTTTCGTTTCTTAATGCGGACAGGGCCGTCGAGAGAAAACTCGTGCCCCGGACTGAAAAATCACGGGCCTCTATATATAAATTGCATACATTTAAAAGTAAGTATGTGATCATTTTCTTTAATGTATAGAGTCATAATCAATCAGCACTACTCGGAATATATTTATAATACATTGTAAAATAATAACAAGTTATGGTTCTGATCTTTAGGGCCACTTAAATAGCCCAAAGCCCGGGGGATTCACTCCTTTTCCCCCTCCCTCTCGACGGGCCTGAATGCGAGTACAATTGCCAAATTGGCGACTATTTTATTATGTAAAGCCACCTCTTATTTTTACTTTAAGTATAGGGCACAACGCATATTCAGAGAGGTATTCAGCTTTTTATGTCACGAATGTCACCAAAGGGTTAATGACAATCAACTACTGATTGCGAGCAGACATTTTGTGGATTTTGGAATTAATGCATCTGCAAATATAAACCAAAATGGCAAATGTCATTTTTTCACCGACCACCTCCAGCGTAAAATTATGTAGCGAATATTTGGTGAGAATTAGGAAATCAAATTTGATTTTATTTCGTAATGCGTCTGTTTATTCAAAAGGATATATGCAACTTGTAAAACATTTATATTTATGAACATAAGCATGCCTGTATACATACATACATGTGTATGAATATACGTACATATACTACTCTATTCATGCAACAACTTTTTCGCTTCCGACGCGTCAAATTGGCAAACAAACTAATTGCATGTTACCATCAGGCTTCAATGAATTCGACAAAATCGAAAAATCAATAAAAGATAATGAAAGTGTGTTGAAGTACATATGTACATACATATTTTAGCTTTCCAGCGAACTAGTCTCTCAGCAAAAAACAAAAGTCATTCAACCTGGTTATATCTAAGAGCAAAGTTACGGTAAGGAACTCGAATTCTCCAATTGTCAATACAGAAAATTTTGAATTGTAATTTTTATTGCCATAAAACTCAAACAAGCAAACAAGCATCAGTGGTTGCAATGTGAATTTCTATTTATTAGGCGTAGTCACAAAAGGCAGACCAAAAATATCTTCGGTCGGTGGCAAAATTGGAACTTTTTTGTTTTGCACATTTTTTTTTCCTTTTTATTTCCTCTTCCGTGCCTATTGGCGAAGGCTAAACTATTTGACTATGAAATAAATGTGCACGGATGTTTCAAATACCAATAATTTAGCATTCGCGCTGTTGCATCTGGGGCACTAGTTGCGCAACCAATGACGAGGAACTTTTCGTACTTATCGCGGAATGGCACCAACAATATTCAATGAAATAGAAGTACAAAATGTGTGTACCATGCATGACACATCACAACCAAAATTGAACTCTTCGAACTGTGAGATGGCGGCATAAACATTATGAGGCGTCTTTAAATTTAAATAATTTCATAATATGTACGATTTCAAGTTTGTACAATGTTCAACCTGCTTTTTACAAAAAAAAAATGTTTTTGATTAAAATAGCATAATAATTAACATATGCAGCTTTTAATAGTGCTTACTTTGGAAATTCTTTGAGTTTCCATTTTCAGAATGGATCGGATTATCCAAATTCTTTTAATATGTAAAATAAATAAATATCCGACGCTAACATTTTAGCTAAGTGTTTGGCCGAGCTTCTACTCCAATTTGTGCAGTGCAGCTTGCTTTTATACACCCGACTACGGCAAATGCTTTTATGAGAAACTCTGTAATTTTAGAAATATATTACACTCAGAGGTTAACCATTGCCTGCCAAGGGGCAGTGGCTGCTAGAAAAAACGTTTTCTATTTTTAATAACACCGGATTGAAGTTCGCATCTTTAACGATTCGGTTACAGCGGCCATCAGTACGTACGTATGTAGAGCTTAGGAATGTTAATCCCGGGATCCCGGTCTTTTTTAAGTCCCGAAAATACCGGGATTATTTGCCAAGAATTCCGCGATTTGCAATTTGCTCTGATGTCAATAATAGAAACGTCTTAGAAAAAAACAGTATTGGTATCAAATTAAAGAGAAATTAATTAAAAGGGCATTTTCTAAGTATTGAACATCTTTGCGAACCCAAAAAATTTTTATCTGTTAAACTATACAGAATTTTTATTCTAAATTGCAGTAATTTTTTTTTAGTTTTGTTTTTGTCGCTCGGTGTAATTAAATGCATATTCTTAAATGCGTATTTCGAAATTTGTTGAAAAATTATAAAAATGCAAAAAATAACCACCAAAATTTCAAACTTTTTACTCAGAATTAAAAAAAAAGTTAGCTACGCAGTTTTATAGCCCATTAAATTATCTACATACTAGAGCTGTCAAACTATCGATAGTCAAGTCCATCGATGTTTTACGATAGTCTTAACGGTGACTATCGATACTATCGATAGTATCGACCCATTTCATACGTTTTTCTAAATTCATTTATTTTTCGTTATATTGCTTTTATAAATTTGTTTGTTTTATAAATTAGTTTATAAATTTGTTTGTTTTAGTATCGAGAAATATTGCTAGAAATTCATTCGCCGAGTAAAAAGTCTAAAAGCGATTTCAGAAATTTTCCCTGCAATTCGCCTTTCGGAAATAAAAAATTTCTTTCGACATATAGAAACTTACATGCAAGGTGCCACTGCTCATGCAACGCTTTCTGAAATTTCTCAATTTGACAGTCTTTTGAAATATATTGCATTGCCACGTCTGGCACGCTCTTAAGACGGCAATGTAATTTCTGGTATTTCCACGCTTAAAATTAAAAATGGCGCTTTTAGAAATAATGCCATGAACCAACTAAACAGATCACCCAGCACGGCAACCATGTATTTGTAATTGCATTTGAGAAAAAAAATAATAGTTGATAACGTAATTTTTTAGTCGGTTGTTTCATTCACACACATGGTTTCATTCCGTTTCACGTAAGTCCGTCACTGCTGACAGTTGTATAACCCTGCGTTTACACAAGGCAAGACAATTGAGTATATGTATTAATTGTCACATTGTTTCAGTAGAGTTGACGTCCAGACAATAAACTGTCTCCGAAAAGTCAAAGATAGTGACGAAGACATCAAGAGAAGTGTGAATATATTAGTAAAGAAAGTGTGAATATTTTGCTATTTTTACTGCAAAATTGACTTGTGTAAACCTCCATAAGGAACAGCTGATTTTTATTTGCAGACGCAACACCCTCATTGTGGCGTATCTCTACGTTACGTACGCCACTTCCTTCGCATACTTTTCCGTTATTGGCGTACAAGTACCCATTCTGACGGGCCTATTATTCGTACGTTCATGAAATAATGCTGCCAAGTTTTGTTCTCTTTGAACCAATACGTGCAAATGTCAAAAGTGCTAGGAAAGAGAATACGCTATTAATGAAACGATAGTGGCGATAGTACCAGAACTATCGATAGTTATTTCCTGTGACCAGACTATCGATACTATCGATAGTATCGTCGATAGTTTGACAGCTCTACTACATATATTTACATAGCATAAAGGAAAGTCCAGATTCTTTGTACGCGGTAATCTCGAAAACTATTGAACGAATTTTGACGAGATTTTATCTAATATACTCTGTATCGATAGGAGAGTGACCTTTTTTTACTTAGAATTTTAATAGGGTTGCCACCTGTCCAAAAAACTATAAGATCCGCACCGTTCGTTGGATTGCAAAAGATCAGGTGTCAAATGATAGGGATGGTCTCTAGAAAATCACTAATATTTCTTTTTTGAATAGCGTTGCCACCTGTTAATAAAATTACTATATGTAATCATAATAAGCGTAAGCATCAGTTCTGCACACACATTAGGGGTATTCTCGAAGTCTTGCACGATGCACGGATTGCACGAAATGCAAAAATACTATTCCAAATTTCGAAGAGTACGAGAACACCCCATTGCAAAGTGGTAGCATGCATGGGGAGCAAGCAGCGAAATTATGTATCAAATACAATAACAAGAGACAGCAAAAAAAAATTAAGTGAGCGAGATGAGAGGAATGAGAGAAATATGTAGCAATTCCAACAACAAAACAACTAGCACAGGGTCGCTATTATCTTGCTATGCTATTTTGCAAAATATATACATGGGTTTCGACGTTGCATATTTTGTAGCGATAGGAAATGTTGTTTCCCATGAATTTTCTTGTTGTGTGTTTGCAATTTATGCAATCCGTGCAATCCGTGCTACGTGCAATGGCTTTGCAAGATTTGGAGAATACCCCTATTATATTGAAGAAAATGTACAACAAGTGTTCTTTAATTGCTTATTTTTACAGAAGCTCGCCCAGCAGTGAAATTCTGTCAATCGCTACGCTATATTTTCTTCGCTAAAATTCTCTAAATGAAAAGCAGTAATGCCTAAAAGTATACAACATGGAAGAGAAACACATGCGATGCGTAATTAGCCAAATCTGGCAGTGTGGCGGGCATGCAACTAGATGTTGCGTGTCGTTAGGGGCGTCTGCTATTCTTTTGGAGATTTTTGGCGATCAAAATTAGCGGTAGCAAATGTTGGAATCCGGCTTCAGGTTTGGAAACCTTTCGTAAGTCGACGTTTTGTCCTCTCTGTGCTCGATCTCCGCAACGGCTTGGCATTGATAACCGTCGTACCAAATATTTCTGTGGATTCCCTAAAATCCGATTACTTACTGGCGTTGGTAGCCACACATTTGCGTATATTGGCTGCAACAAAATAGTGGCCTGGGACAATGCTGCACGTTTTCTTGCATATCAAACACGCATTCGAACACACGTTGTAAATATGTAGGAAGAAAATGGGCAACACCTTCAGCAAAAAAGTAGCATCCTCAAACTTAAATTTTACTAAAAACTGTAATTAAAATGCGCGGAATTTGTTTGGTATTGTGTGCGGTGTTGCAAAAAGCTCGATGTGCCTAAACTTTTTGGATTGACTCCATTTCACGTACATATATCGCTAGCTTAGAGCGAAAAGTTGCTAAGCCCATTTATTTTCCAAAAATTCCAAGCTTAAATAACTATGAAATAATCAAAATCCACAATGTTGATGAAAACTTTCTGTGTTATTTGAGGACATATCACAAAAGTGGACTTAGCAACTTTTCACTGTAAGATATTCACAAGTATGTATGTATGTACATCGTTAACACATTACCCTCATTTTTAAGAGCTGGAATGACGTAAATCCAGAATAAAAATATTTATTGGCACTTCGTTGTAAGCATAAAAAGAAAATTAAAGAACAAAAAAAATTCCAAATTTAAATGTATGTATATATATTAGGGTGCCCCTCGAAAATACTTTTTTTTAGAAATTTCAAGACCCTACCCCGTAATTTTATTCGTTTTTATGAGAAATATTATTGCCTATTTTTATAGATTTTTTAAAGGTCATTTAGAGGTCGCGACATGTCGATTCAGGTCAGAAAATACGATTTTGTAGATTTATGAGTTTTTGAATGACTATTTTTGATTCGATTTCAAAGATCGAATATGATCTGAGAAGCGGATATATAGTCCTTAAAAATGGTATATAATAATTACGGTGACCATCCGTCCTGTATTATACGGGACAGTCCTCTTTTTTGACCATTGTCCTGGCAATTATTTTATTTTACACGGGACGCCAACTGTGTCCTGTATTGGTTCCGTATTCGGGGTTCGGTATTTCGACGCATTAAAAGCTCATTAAAATGGCATGCCTATGAACCAGTCTGAATGCCTGTGTTTCGAATCGAGGGGCACATACAGTGGTCAAAATATAAATTAGGATTCTACATTTTAGCAAGGATAGGTTATTTTTCTTTAGTTCATTTAATGTTTATTATTATTTTCTTTAAGTAAAGCTCTTTTCCTAACAAAAACCATATAAATCGAAATTTCCGACTTTGTGCAAAAACTATGAGAATTAATTCTGCAAATTTTCACCAAAATTTCAAACTTTTTAATCAGAACCTTTAGAAAAAAAATTAGGTTGCAGTTTTGTAGCTCATTAAAATGTAGTATAATAAAGTGCAAGCGCAACGTGCTACATATTTGCTTCCCTATCAACAAATTGTCGAGCATACCAACTTTGCAACTTTGCATGAAATAAATGCGTAGCACCGTCGACAAAAAAAATTGCCAAAAATTAACGGTAAGTCCTAGCTACTTAAAACTTGCACTTTATCGTACTAAAATTTAACGAAGCTTTTGCAAAAATTGTTTGGGGTAAAAATCTCGAGAAAAGATATCCTACACAATTTGTGATGTTACTATAAGGATAGGATGCTGTTTCAGGGCTAATATATACAAGATCATTTAAGAAGGTGTTAAGCTTTTATGGAAAAAATTTGCAAAATTATTGTTTGTCCGGTATTCGAGTCGCATAAATATGGTCACCGTAATAATAATCTATTGTCAAGCTTGGATTGTTTGCATTTTGCATCGGAAAAAAAAAAGTTTCTTATTTTGTTTTTTAATTTTGACAACACCTATTTTCACAATTTCAAAATATGTAGTACTATCTAAAATTAAATTCAATAATATTCAAAAATGTGCTTAAGGAGGCTAAGCGCAATGTGTTCACCAAATTTGGTTGAGATCGGTCAAGTAGTTTTTGAGATACGCATATGTCATATAAGTGGGCGGTGCCACTCCCATTTTCCTAAAATTTCTTGGAAACCCACTTTTTTGCTAAAGAGCGATTGTATATATCAATTTTGAATAAAGATTGCTAAATATTTAAATCCGGTACATAAACAATATAAATTCTAGGCCGTATTTAAGAAAAGTTGCCTAACTGTAAAAGTTTTTATACGATTGCAATTTAATGAGCTATCAATTTATTTCAAAATAGATTTAATTTTAGATAGTACTACATATTTTGAAATTGTAGTAATAATCACTTATTATTATTAAAAAAAAATAAGAAAAAATTATTTTGTTTTAGTTTTCCCGATGAAAAATGCCAACAATCCAAGTCTGAAATCGAATCAAACATAGTCATTCAAAAACTCATAAATCTACAAAATCATATTTTCTCACCTTAATCGACGGGTCGCGACCTCTAAATGACCTGTAAAGAATCTATAAAAATAGGCAATAATATTTTTCATAAAAACGAATAAAATTAGGGGGGTAGGGTCTTGGAATTTCCAAAAAAAAAGCATTTTCGATGGGCACCCTAATGAACATATGTATGTACTATCTATAAATATGTATATGAAAATATACATGTACTTACACACTTAAAAATAAATTTGTAAATACAATATAAAAACTTCAAATAAAACGCAAGGAATGGCATGTAAATAGTTAAATATTTCTGCCGACCAAAATTTCTCTCGGTCAACTGGCTGCGTTTAATGGCCGCCAGTTAAATGCTAAGTTGATTGATTCGCGTCTGAAATAATTGCAGCTGGTTTCAATGAAATAAGAATATTCGATTTTTAATAGCAATTCCATAAAAGAAATTAAGTGTTTGTGGTAACGCCAATCAACCAGTGTGGCCAACATTCAAGTAATAAAATTGAAAAGATCCAGTCGTTTAACTGTTCTCGAGGGTTATTGTGTATGAGTGTTGTTAATTTTTATCTTCTGGCTTGACACTTAAGGGTATTATACAGACATAAATTGTATGCATATCGTTCGGCTTATATATTTTTTAATCATCATCTGCGTTATGTTCATAAGAAACAAATAAAAGGGAAAAGCCATTTAAAGATATATACATATAAAGAGAATGTTTAAACTTAATAAACGTGCGTAGAAATGCCGTCGCTAAAAAAAGGGCAAAGGTAGCGTTACGAATTCGAATAAAATTCCACCCGAAAATTTTTATTCCGCCCACATTAAATACATGGAAACCAAACGGAAAAAGTGAACCTGTTCGGAAAAAATGAAACTCATGATAAGGCTGAATATTTAGGAAAAAATTCAACAAACTTTCGTAAAAATTTAAATCTTTTTTTTCGAATTTAAAAAAATGTGTGTAGGAAGTTTTGCAGCCTATTAAATTTTAGTTCAATAAAGTGGAAGTTTGAAGCTGCTTAGAAGTGCAGCTGATTTCCCGTCAACGGGATTTTTACAACTTCAAACTTGCATCTTTTTGTACGAGAATTGAATGGGTTACAAAACTGCATACTCAAAATCTTTCTAAACTTAAAATTTTTGCGAAAGTTTTATTATTTTTTTTTTTTTCTTAATATTGCACAAATTTTTAAATTTGGAATTATATGTATATGTACGATATAACTAACGTTCCTGTTTTAGTTTTTATTGATACAATTTTTTTAACTTTCGGTTACAAAATGTTTGGTGCCGCTCAGAATAGGCCTGTTTATTTTAATTGTTAAAATTATGTATATGTAGATACCTACTACAAAAATTGTTACATATATAATACAAACATATGTAGCTTGCTTACTCGTCCATACACTTATGTAGATATGTATGCATATATGTATGTGTTATAAACGTGCATGTGTTGGTCTAACCTGCGGATACGCTTTGTTAAATGGTCAAATAAATTAAACATTGAATTCCCTTTTTAATGCTAGGATTATGACAACACTCACACAGACAACTCCCTACGATTTCTGCTACATGTGTACAGAATTATCCCTTAATCAAACATCTTCAAAATATGCTGCAGGACTTGATGCTATTGGTGTTGTTCGCCTAATTAATTGTTCTGCTAAAAGCTGTGTGTAATATTTCATGCCAGCTCTCAGACGGAAATCAGGCGATTACAAAATTTTGTTGCAACTGAACAAAGTATAACAGCAGAGCAAAAGTTAAGCTGTATATGTAACCAGGATAAACAGACTCCAACCCAGTAACTTTTGAAGATGCACCCATATACAACAACTTCAATTGGTCCATATCTTTTGCAGCAACAATGTGTGTACTTACATATGTATGTATACATAGTTGATTGCCAAGCGATGGACTGCCAAAAACAGCGGAAGTGCAGATGGAGAAATGAAACCAAAACTTGCTTTACTAAATTAGGGTTACCAGTTTGGTCAAATAAGGCGGCGATTGGTAATTTTTGTTGCATGTAAATTTTTGTAGTTTGCTATTTGCTTGCTTTGAAGACTGTAGACAGGGCTGCCAAGGCACAATCCGGGACTGGTACTAAATATGTGCCGGAATTGCCTGAAAAGCTGGCTGACTGTCAATGAAGATGTTCTCAGTAGAGTTGCTGCATAGTTTTCGGCCATAAAATATGCATCAAGCAGTCGCAACGGTACATTATGGATCGAGCTAGTACAAAGGCTGATTGATAAATGCATTTTTGAAAAGTTGTAAATAACATAAGTGTTTGGTATCATTCTTTAGGGAATAAAGCGTGCTCTAACGATCTAATGATTTTTTGTGTGTTTATTTAATGAAATAAAGTGAAAATTGCTTAAGAAGTAGACATATTCAAATTGTTGTAATTTTTACTCGCAACGCAGTTATTTTCAGATCCGCAGTTTAGGATTTTTTTCCTAGCAAGGGCCTATTAAGAAATACGGGCTTGAGTTAAAAATTAGCTATAGGGTTTAAAATTAGCTATAAATATTTTATTTTGAAATAACAGGTTGCAGCAATAGCCTCTGTAATAAAACACAAATTTTGTTTCGTGTTTTTAATTTCGATGAAGGATTCGAAGATTTTCTCCGATTGGCTATGTTTTGAATTTGAATTCATTAAAAGCACGAAAAATCCACTGACTACACGGAAAAAAGTTTGCGCAAGTTTACGCCAATTGAAGTTATGATGTTTTAAGTGAAACTACGTAAGAATACGGGATTTCAGCCGCTCTAGTATCACTGGGCTTTTAACCCTATAAATGATAAATCTTAAAACCTAACAAAAAAATTCTATATTCGAAAACTAGACAACCGCACCTTTTACCTAATGTTTCATTTGTGAGATTCTAATAATTTTTAGACAAAAATTACCTTCCTCCAAGAAATACGATTTTTATTGATGTACGATTATGCTACGTCCTGCGACTGCGCAAAATTAGTATTGATACCTGAAATTCACACCGAACTTCTGAGGGAATACGCAGTAAACTGCCCGTATCAGCATGTAGTTCAAAGTTATAATACCCTTGTGCACAAGTGCGCTCGGGTATAAAAACCAAAGTAACGTGGCTGATGACAGGGTTTGGGAGCATTGAAAAGTACAGTTCTGGACAAAACCTATGGCTATTTTCGCGTTTTCGAAAATGTACCAAGAAAAATGTTATAAATAACTGAACGAGCCTTAAAATTTTTTAGAATCGTTAAATGCTCATAAATGCAAAGATTAAACTGGCCAAGTTAAAAAGGATCTGTCTGCAGCAAAATTAGTTTAGGAATTCGCAAAACAATAATCCATTAGCAAAGTTTTTTAGTATTGGCCCACACCCTCAGGTAAAATTGTACCTACTTTTCCATCACTGCATTATGGGCCTGAATACTGTGGGTTCAATGCGTACATATCGTCGTCTCAGAAAACGGATGTCGAATGTTACAAAACACGGTTTTGAGAAAATTGACTTTGAAGTTTAAGGTCGAATTAATCCGAAACTGTACGGTAGATTTTTGTAACTTTTGAAGGAGACGTAGTTGGTGTTATTAGTTTTGATTTCCCATATTTTTACATTTAATATCTCTTAACGTTAATGAGAAAATTTACTTTTCATTCCGTATACATTTGTCGTAAGTAGCGTTTACTCACCACTTTGTTTTGTCCACAGAACATACGACAATAGTAAAGTATCTATTTCAACGACGATGGTATAATTTGATGAAAAAAACAGACATATTTATTAAATAATGATTACTTATTAGAAAAAACATAACAAAAACATAATCATGTATTTAATAAAAAAAATCTGTACATCTCTTATGCTGTAAATATGTTACGAACATACGTTTTCTTTATATAAAAACAAAAAACAATACTTAAATTCAGTCTTTTGTACATTTTTATCTCTTTCATTTCATTGGAGACTCAGTGCAAGCTAAAATTTAAAAATTTAAAATTTTAAAATTAGTTACTTAGTTTAATTTTCAATTTTAATTGTATCGTTATAGTAGAGGACCATCCAATTGTCGTAAGTTCAAAGTTTTGCGATACATACGACAAATGTTTTATGATTAAAAAAGGATTACATTTGTATGGGAATTTGTCGTATGTGCCACATACGACAAACGTTTTATGATTAAAAAAAAGGTACGTTTGTATGGGAATTTGTCGTATGTGACGCATTTTCAGCACATACAACAAAAGGCATACCCAATCATTAATATTATGTAACATACGACAAAATGCGCACGAAATATCTCAAAAACTAATGGAGATATAAAAAAATGGATTGCAGAAATCGAAAGACCATGTCCAACTTAGTAAATCTGCATCAAAATCCCAAAATCGTGATTTTGCACATTCGTCATCCGTTTTCTGAGGCGACGATATGTAGATAAGCTGCACAGATAAACCTCATGTCTTAATGAGTATTTCTCTCTCAAAAAAAATATTTGCGCTAACACTTTTTCTAGTGCATTGCCAGTCGAGGAGAGGCCACTATGAAAACTAAATTTTTTTATGGATGTCGCTTGGACCAGTGTTCAGTGTTAACTACTCGATTGCGGCGACCATAATAACTTCAAAATATTTCACAGGCGCAGGCAAATCGGTACTTTGTATTTCTCTATATGCGGAAAGTACCAGGTCCATCGTTTCTGGGTTCACAAAAAACCTTACCATTATCTTCAGTTGAGAAAGAACGCCACCTTAAGGAGTACACTTATTTTCTTTCCTTAATATCACCGTCGCACAGCACGTTTTATTCAATAGGGCTATTCTCGGAGTCTTGCAAAGCCCTGGCACGGTTTGCAAAGCTGTTCCATATGAAAACCGGTTTTTACCGTGCAGTCCATGCAAAACGTGCATCGTGCAAGGGCTTTGTAAGACTCAGAGATTGCCCCTAATTATAAATGACAGGGCATTGTTGAAGGATCCCGATAAATCAAAGAAGGGTCTTTGTGGCATATTCTCCGTTAGCGTTTCTAACTGTAGAACCATACCATGAAGCGCAGTCTGTTTGGATTTGCGCTTCACAGGCGAGATAAAGTATTTTGATCGAAAATACTAGGAATTCAAGTGGCTACCCTTAGATGGTGGGCTAGAAGCTAGCCTCAAAGCCTTCGAAACGTAATTAACTTCAGGCAATTCTTAATAGTCTAAGATCCGAATAGGGCTGGACCTTCACCCATATGTTTCATGGATGAAATATATTATCTATGAAATTTAACGTGTTGGTAAATATTCTGCTAGTGGGTTGGCTAAAAAAATTCTGGCGTGGATAATTTTAATTAAATATTCAAAAATTAATGCTTTCATTTAATTTTGCACTCATTTGTTTAATGAACAAATTATGTACCAAACGACAGTTATAAGCCTATAGACTGAAAACGTTGGGTTGTTTATTTTTTTTCCTGTCCTGTCCACCGGGTTGGCAGGTATGAACAGTATTAATAGTAATTTTCACTCATCTGTTTAACACATTCTTTAGGCTTTATGCTTTCGATTGGTATGTGAGCAAATCTCACGGATTGTTAAATTTTTTGACAAAAACGTGTGTTTGGTCGAAAATAGTGGCACACTTGTCTTAGACAACGCATTTCTTCAGTTTTGCATAAAGTATAAGATTCCATCGCGAAATTGTATTTGAATGAAAACTTAAAAAATATATACTAAAAAAGTAAAAAATAACCACTCATGATTATATACCCATATGCAACTTATACGCCTCTTAGCACTACACTCAGTCATCTAACTCGTTAACTCGCACGCCTTAACATAAAAGTCATAATTCATATTTCATACCAAATATATTTCATCCTTTAAACAGATGGGTGAAGATCGTGCCCTATTCGGATCGTCTACTATAAAGCTATCAATAAACCTCGGCTTCCGCAAACTCAAACGATTATTTAACGACCTTCTGTTTTCCTTCATTCAGAAGGCCTTCTTTGTTCGTTGTGCTGCTAAATCACTGAAATTCCCGTTCATAGAAAGGCCATTCTATCTCTATTTTGGTCATTTAAATATTGATTTCTCATGAGCAGGCTGAAATAAAGCGACTGAACGTAACGCAAAATAAAATGGGATTAGTGGAAATCGAACACCAACATAAAAAATCTCCTTCAGATAAAATTTTAACCTCATCCAAATGTCAAAGAGACCAACATGCTTATACATTGTATTAAAATTTTTTTTTTCAAAAGCCGTTTTATTGGTAAGTTCGGAGCTGAAATGTTAAGTTTTTAATACCAAAAAATAGTGCATATGGTAGCACAGCTAAGCGCCAGTAAGCTCAGACGCTACTTCCTTCTCAACACCAATGCAATGCAGCGTTGTCGCCCTACTTTCAAACCATGAGTACTTTCCATCAACCGTCTATATAGTAGTTACATACATTCATACACATGTACCAGCAAACGTTGTACATACTAGCTCCCAATATGCTACTGGGCGCTACTTTGCCGGTCGGTTGTTTGTCTAACTGTCGGATGGCACCAGTGGCGCATCAGCTTAATCCTGTATGCATAGCATCAAAGTTGTGTCTCTACCATCAATTTTGCGGTTTTTACTCAATTTCTCCTTGTATTTACTTGACTGTGTTTTTGGTATTTGTTTTTGTTTTGGCATCTGTAAAATATTACTTTATTTGACTTTTTGCATTTTGCTGTCGCAGCGCGATTGAGTGATTTCTACAGTCGACGTCCTTCTTTTTCCACCTTGCTTATAGCAGCCAAGAACTGTTGCAAACTACGAGTTAGTAGGCGGGCAGGCACTACGGATGTTGAAGGATAATCATTTGTTTCTGTGGCTAAGTGAAACAAAGTATCGATAGGCAGCCACACGGGCATGCAGCAGAGATTATACTCTTACCAAAAAATTGGCGCTTTTATGCAGAGCAACGTAGAAAGTTTAAGAAGTCTTATTTTAGCTGCGAATTCTAGACGAAAATGATGCAACATATTTGTATGGTAGAGTGAAAATAAAAGGACTTAAGTAATGCAATCGACATAAAATAGTGGTGGATTAAAGTTGAGTTTTTACACCGGTGTGCATAGTGTACCTACCTTTGGAGGTTTATATGTATACATGTTTACATATACACCAGCAATCATTCGTTTCCGAGTATATATGACGAAACTAATGGATGTTGTTTTTGAGTTTTTCCTATCAAAATTAAAAACCGTTCTTTGCTCCTACATAGAAGTGCTGGCAAGCATTGGGACCCATTCGCGCTCTCTGATTAAAACGTGTGCAATCTATGTGCCAGATGCGTTAACCAGCCAGCGTGGAGCCTTGGTCCACCGTTGCGTGTGTCCACCATGAGTTTCGGCTACAAAAGATGTTTATGTGGGAGCAAGCAGCTCCCAATTTAAACGTATACTCAACAGAAGTTATCTCAATTTCTATTAGTGCGTTAGGGTTTGGACCCAATATGTAAAACAGTTCCTATTAAAATGTAAATATTGCCTTGGATGCGATGATTACCACTACGAACGTTTATAGGACTATGATTTGGGGGTAGACACCTCGAATGTACGGACACTTAATGAGGAATGTTCCTCTGACCAGCTGGCTGATGTCAAGGGGATGACTGGGAATGACATCATCGCCGTTCAAGAAATGCGACGGAAAAGGCTAGGCAGACAGAGCAAGCACCTTGTGACGTTTACATGAACTGCCATGTAAAGGAGTGCAAATCTGGTGTGGATCTATGGAGGGAGAGGGACTTTTTTGCCGAGTATGTTGACCATTTCAGTGGAAATTTTTATTTTTTTTTTTTAATTTTCGCTCATTTGGTCACACGCCCCAATGGAACATAAGGGCTATAAGTATAAAGATCTATATATTTAATACGGGAAAGGATTTTTGTCCAGGTCATCAGTTCTGCACCGTTCGTTTGGTTTTCAAAAATGAGGTGCCGAATTAAAGGGTTCCGACTGTATATGTGGAATAAGGTTTTACTCTTTCGAAAAAGGTTGCCACCTGTTACAAAATTAAACTAAAATTATTTAATAATACTACCCTACTCAACATTAGTTCATACACTTAACATTTTTATTTTCCTGTTTAAAAACTTTAATTAAATTATGGCGTTTTAGCGCCTTGCGAGTTCACTAGTATGTTCAATGTATTGGAGCTGCCCCGATGCCATATTAAAATCTTACTTGGCGATTTCACATCCAGGACTAGCAAGGATAGAAATTCAGCCACCGCAACGAAACGTCCAGTAAGAGGTTGGTCCCGTATCCATCAGGCAACATACGTGATTGTCTGCAAGGTTGAGAATCGAAAACATGTTGTTATAGACGGCAGGCATGCACCCAATTATTTTGGATGTATATATGATCTGAGGACCAAATATCGACTGGATTCACTATCTTATTGCAGCAAAGATACGCACACGTCTCTGGACTCAGTACTGCCGAAGACGTGATCGAATTTCAGCGAGCCCCAAAAACGGATTGGTGTGATGAGGAATGGCACACTGTTGCCGAAAATATGATGTCGCGCAGGCCGATGCTACTACCGCGCGCAACGAGAGTTATGTGGGAGTTAATGTAAGAAAAAAGGCGGACGACAAAAAAAATCACCCGAAAATTGTATCACAAAGTTAGGCGACATACGAAAGGCTTCAATATAACACAAAGCCAGAACTACAACGACGACTTAGGCTTCAGCCACGGGCGACGGAATCGGTGTCACGAATATGACGAGCAGTTTCGAGGCTAAAAACCGCAAGGAAACTGGAACTTGATGACCTGTCATCTAAGCTATTCAAATACGGCGCCGGGAAATTCTTTAACCCTCATTGAAAAAATTATTGGGTGAACACATGTCTGACGACTGTAACCATAAACCACGCCTACAAGCTCTTATTAATCGTATTGACTGAAATGCTAAAACCCACAATCAACAAACTGATTGGGCCTTATAAGTATGGCATTAGATCCGTTAAATCCACCATAGGTACAAACCAGGTATCCACCATATTCCAAACATTAGAAAACACTTATTACACATAGCACACAGATATGTGGCGATTTTAAAATTGCCTTCGATCATGCGAAAGGAATTTTTTCTTAATTTGGGATTGGGTTAATTTAGAGATGCTCAAACAAACTCATGCGGGTACGTTGCTCGTCTGAGCAAACCACTTGCTCGTATGAGTAGGGTAAGATGGCACTTTGACTAGCTGGCAGCTGCCCG
This sequence comes from Rhagoletis pomonella, assembly GCF_013731165.1. Lineage (NCBI taxonomy): Eukaryota > Metazoa > Arthropoda > Insecta > Diptera > Tephritidae > Rhagoletis > Rhagoletis pomonella. The sequence goes on from NW_023458564.1 coordinate 33,053,990, forward strand.
TGCCGTTGACTGCGGGCGGCATGTCTGCCGTCCATTACTTGGTTAATTGAATCATCGAATAATTGAACCAAAACTACATACTTAAGCAAAAGAATTTTTCGCGGCTTTTTTGAAGTATTATTGTGGGTTTTCGTCTGCTATCTGCTTTCTCGTCATTGCTAGAAGACTAAAATCTATAGAAATGAATTATTGTGATATCTGTGTATTTCTTGTTGTTGCTTCAACAAATTCATACTAACGTATAAGTGTTGATTCATATTTACCAAACATTTCGCCTAAAACTTTCCCCGTCCAACCGAAAACAGCTATAAATAGTAGCATCAAGTGTTCCTCTGCCCTTTGCTTCTTAGTCATTGACGCACTGACTCTCTTAAATTGTTGTGCAAATATTGACTTTGCACTGTTGCCACCACCATCTCTAGTACCATTGCTTGCATTGCAACAGCTGTTGCTATTATTACCACAATATTGGTTGCACAAATGGTTTAAGCTTACAGCACTCACAACGATGCTTGGCTCAATTCAACTTACATATGTACATATATATATACATATATGGATGTACTTGTACATATAAATTTACATACATATGCTGATATATCACTGGGCTAGATACATATTTATGTATTTACTCCCAAATTCAGTCAGACGACGAAGTTTCTGTTTTGCATTTTGTAAAGCAACAAGAGGTTCGCTTGACGTTTATTGCGAGTAATCAAGCAATGACACATTTATCCGCTAATGTTTTACTAAGCCATGACCTCTACTCACCTACATAATGTGAATTTACATACAAAATTTAGAACATGTGTTTATTTAATGTATACAAAAAATAATTTAAAAATTGTAAAATCACAATATTTCCACAATTTTGATTTTTATTCAGCCTTATGAGTTAAGTTAGTTAAGATGTTTAGTACAAGAGCTAGTCCGGAAACTAAGAAAAATAACTTCTTTCGAGAGAATCTGCCAGCTGCAGAAATGAAAATCTCCGATGAGTTCTTATATGCTACAGCTCGTCTAACTTTTGGTACATAAAGTTTAGCGTCGAAGAAAAATTATCAATGCCCTGATAGTTTATTATTGTATGGTTGCCACTTGCCAGAGCTTGCCATGGCGGCATGAAGAAACCCTTGGTCAGAAAATACTTGCCAGCAACAGCATTGGTTATTGCAGGTATTTTGTAGAATACAGCCAGTCCAGGCACTGATAAAAAGTATCTCAAATAAATCTTCGCAACACCAAAAGTAATTATCTCACAGGGAAACTATTATTATGGAGCCAGTCCACGCTCTAATATGAATTTGTTTCGGAACAACCAAAAAAATCTCAGTTACGGAAGTCTAGTCAGGCTCTACACGAAGTCGGGGCTTTGTCTAGAGAATTTCCGGCCGGGAAAATAGGCTGGTTACATAAGCATTTGATAAGTTATCGAAATATAAATAATTGCATTACGAAAAATCGTGTATTTACACTGCTATACCCACATAAAAATGGCCGGAAAAGACGATTTCAACCTACTTCGGGTATGGGTAATCGAACTGCATCATTAGTTTTTTAAGTTTTCTGCACGCCTTCATTCAACTTTCTATTTTGAAAATTTTGCCTCCAATGGAAATTTTTCAGGCGTTATACCCTATTTTATGGTTCCTAACTTTTATCTGGTTGTTATTTTCGACAAAATTGTTTGGCAAAGTTGTTCAGAATGTCTCAGGCCTTAACTTTCGTGAACATACCAAACTCCAGAAAAGACGTCTTTGACACTTTTAGGTGGAAAATCCGAAAGCAGTGTATATTAAATAATTACACAGGAACACAAAAACAAAAAATGTTGTGAACCAGATAGTAGACCCCACTATTCTAGGTTTTTGGGGTCGCTGAAAACGAATATGATCAAAAAAATTACTTCAACGAACAATCTTCCCGCCACCACCCTCTTAAAACCACAACTGGGGATTGAAATTTCATTTTTCGTACAAAGTTAAGATGGGTGTGTTCTCCTATCTTTCTTGGGCCGTTGAAACCACATTCCACCAAGCACGGACCTTGTGGAGTTCTCATTTATTATGTATTGTCTCGGCAATGATACGAAAGGACAACCCAAAGTCATCGTAGCTGGAGGCTTCAATGCGTGGGCAGTTAACTGGGCTCCCAGTGCAAGAACGCGAAAGGAAAGGCACTTCTCGAAACAACAGCAGCCCTAGATCTGGTGCTTCTTAACACGGGACGCACACCCACATGTAACAGTCAACGAATGACCTTACTTTTGCAGAAATCGGAATATACCAGAGATCTAACTGGATGGTGAGCCGACACTATACCTTCAGTGACCATTCATCCATCATGTTCGACTTCACCGGACACATATGTCAGCTTGCCAAAGCAATATACACCGAAAAGTGCAACTCGGTTGGACACGATAACCATTGATAGGAGTGCATTCGAGGTGGCGCTCACGCCAGGCTCACAAATTCCGCCTCCGAAGATGCCGAGAGTCTAATGTTGGCAATCAAAACGGCTTGCGATGCATCGATGGTGAGGAAATCGAGGAAAAATCTGCATAAACCCGTGTATTGGTGGATCAATGAGATCGCGCAGCTCCGGTTAGAATGTCATCGAGCGAGAAGAAGACCACAAAGATCGTTTAAGATGGGCCTGCATTAGCACGAACTCTTATTTATTATATGCATCGTAACGTAAGGAGCTAAAGAAAGCCATACGAAATAGTAAAAAATAATGCTTTCTCACGCTTTGCGATGACGCGGATTGTCAGCCTTGGGAAGCGGCGTACAAGCTTGTAACGAAGCGGCTAAAGAACGACGCTAGACTACCGCCCTCAGAACCATTTTTGAGGCAAATAATCGATACTTGTTCTTCCAGCCCAAAAGCCACTGCGGTTTCAAGAAGCGTCTAACGCCAGCGGTACTCAGGTGCCAGAAGTTACAGTTGAAAAGGTTCGTGATGCCTATGCTAACTTTAGTCGGAATAAGTCCCCGGGCCCCTATGCTGTCCCAAACGTTGCCGTGATAGAGGCGCTAGAGCGATACCCAGAAGTTTTCGCCAAATTTTTCGACACTTTTGTAAGAATGAGCGTTTTTCCTTAACGTTGGAAGGTCCAACGCCTGGTTTTACTGCCTAAGCCCAATAAGCCTTTGGGCGATCCTGCTACTTACCGTCCGATTTGTATGCTTGATACGGTGGGGAAGATCGTGGAGTGCATTATGCCGAATCATATCACCACTGCCATTGATTCGTCGACGAGTAGTCTTGCACCAAATCATTTCGGAGTGCGGAAAGGACGATCTACCATCGATGCAGTACATCTGGTAAAAGCCATTGCGGTAAAGACAATGTTCGGAAAGCGATGGAAAGGCGGTACAATTGAATTCTGCCTCGTCGTTACCCTAGATGTCGAAACTGCTTTCCGTTCGGCAAGTTGGCAAAAAATACTCGAAGCGCTTCAGAAGTTTGAGGTTCCCGCGTATCTTTAAGCTCATTTACAGTTACTTCTGCGACAAAATCATTTTGTGTGATACAAAATCGAACATAATAAGGCATAAGCTCCCAGGCGGAGATCCTCAAGGATCAGTTCTATGCGCGTTGCTATGAACCATAGTATACGTTGGCGTGTTAAAATTATTTGTACCTGAATAAGTGAAAATTATAGGTTTCGCAGCCGATATCATAGTCGTATTGGCTGCAAAATATCTTGAAGATGTCGAACGGATAGCGGAGGTTACAGTAGCGATGATTGCCGACTGGATGAAATCCATGGGTCCAAGTCTCGCTAAGTAGAAATCGGAGGAGGCGAAGGTCCGCATTAGGGAATGTATGATTCATTCAAAGCCATCGATTAAATATCTGAGCATTAAACTGGACGCTAGATCAAAATTCAAGGAGAATATGGATTACATTTGCGACAAGCCTACAAAAACAAACTGCGTGCTCACGAGGATAATGGTACACGCGAGGGGACTAAACCGAAAGACCAGGCAACTACTGGCTCGCGTGCTGAAATCCGCAATCCTCTACGGAAGATGCAGCCCTTGTGGCGGCTGGTCTGCACCCTATTGATTTACTGACGAAGGAAGCCTCATTCACTGTTCCTGGCTGCTCCACAGCACTGAACACACGAACGCTCGCAAGACGGCGCACTCAATGGCTGATGGACACATCAGCTCATACCTGATATTAAGACCTGAATTAGTAGGGCATACAGCGGTGAGGTAGACTTCAATATTAACCAACTACTAACTGGCCATGGCTGCTTCAGATCCTAATTGCCGAGCTTTAACCATGAGGACTTCGGCCATTGCGGCCGTTCTGGGTGTACGGTACAGCGGACAGACAAGGACTTTTAGTTCGGATTTAAACTCCACTCTACGGGGGTTAGGCTTTCGAGGCGTTCGCCTTGTATATATAAACAAAAAAAAACATCGTACCACACAGCGGACGCCACTATGCACATTCTGCATGAACGATTTGCGGGTATGGTTTTCTTTATTTCGGTTTTATGCTTTTCTGGTTAAAACCAGCATATAATTTTGTGGGCGTGGCAGTGCAACGACCTTTACCATTTTACACATTTATTAATTTCTAAGTGCAAAATACAACATAAGCGACATTTTTGGTCTCAGCTTATATGGGGACGTCCAACTGTGCAATAGGAGACTGCTTCCGGCATAGCAAGTTTATTACTCAATGATTGTTATGTTTTTCATCTGATAATATTAAATTGGTTTTAACATTTTTGTCGCATCCGTAATATAAAGGTATATATGTACATACACACATACATATGTTCATATGTGTGTATACTTAGAGGGCACTTAACAAATAACAAATCTGCAATTAATTTCGTTTCGCAGCCTCTCTTTTAAGAATTCAAGCTATTCTTTCTCATTGTTTGTGGAATACATATGCACCATGTGCATTGCACATACAGTATTGGACATATCTATAGCACCCCCCTTTCAAAGCGATATTGTTTGCCACTTATGTTTAATTATTTGTTTTTAAGAATTTTCAATTAAAGTACAGTTCATTTTCCAACAAAACCCATATAAACCAATGTTTTAAACTTTTTAGAAGACCGCAAAAAAGTGCAACAAACTTTCCCTTAAATTTCAAACTTTTTTCTCAGAAGCTCTAGAATTTTTTTGAGTACACAGTTTAATAGCGCATTCAATTTTGTCCAATAATGTGCAAGTTTCAAGTCGCTAAAGATTACCGTTGATTTTTTAGAATTTTTTTTGTCTCATTTGCTTCCATATAACGACTAAACACAATTTATTTTTATATGGCAGAAACCCGCAACATCCTCGGCGAAAAAAAATTCTAAAAAATCAACGGTAATTTTTAGCCACTTGAAACTTGCACATTATCAGACTAAAATTGAATGGGCTATAAAACTGTGTATTCAAAAAAATTCTACCGCTTCTGAGAAAAAAGTTTGAAATTTGGGTGAAAATTTGTTGCACTTTTTTGCGGTCTTTTAAAAAGTTTTAAACTTGAGTTTATGTGAGTTTTGTGAGAGAATGAACTGTATTTTAATTGAAAATTCTTAAAAATAAATAAATAAACATGAGAGGCAAACAATATCACTTTGAAATGGGAGTGCTATTGTATTGGCCAATACTGTATGTACATACTTGTTGTGGTGTATGGGTGTATGTATAGTACAACCTACAATTCGTTTGATATTAGAAGCATCACTTCCACAATAAAAGAGTAGTCACTTTTTATACATATGAGCATACATATACATTAATGGGTTTAGTATACATATGTACATACATAGAAGTGTGCACGCATTCAATTCAAGGAGATAGGACACATCAAAAAGCTAAATACTTCAGGGAGGCTGCCAATGCTGTTCAATGCAACCGCTTGTAGAAAAGTCACTGCTGTCTGTGTACTGACAAGTGTTTGCAATAAAAATATCTCTGTGGCTATATATCAAGTACTAAGCCGATAAATAGATTAAATAAATTCGGTGAAAAGGGCAATAAAGACTGTTCATTTATTTGAATTACATGCATACATATGTACATGCATACAGTGCTGGCCGGTTTACAGTTTTGCTTATTTAATACTCATTAGTATTTTATAAAAAATATACACAGCATATTATATAACAAAAACCAATTATCAAATTTTATACATACATATGTACATACGTACAAAATTTTAAATAATTCAAAAAATGTTCATCAAAGTTTCCAACTTTTTTAAATATATTTTTGTGTAAATGAAATAAATTGCAAAACACCCTGGGTAAAAATCAAGGGTAGTTTTTAGCTCCGTGAAATATTCACTTTATTATATAAAATTGAATGGACTATAAAATTTCATACGCAAAAAAATTAAATAAGTTTGGAATCTAAAGGTGAAATTTGTTGAACTTTGTTATAGAATATGCTATCTTTTTATAAAAAATGTATGAACAAAAAAGTTTAAACAAAAGAGAATCAATACTGATTATCAAAAGTGGGCGCTATTCAAGTGGCCAGCACTGTATGTCTAATCTTGCGCACATACACACACAAATACATACGTTAGAACATAAAAGTAGCGCTGGCTGTTTTCGAAACATGAAAAAGTAGCATGAACCAAAAATACAAGATCACCTAATCAAAGAAGCAAGAAAAAAGTATATTTCTGAGTGTTTTTGACATCTGCCTAAGAATGAAAACAAACAAAGAAAACGAAAAAGGCGCGGTGTTTGAGTGTGATTAAATTGGTATTTATTATGAAATATACAAAGTGAAACTTGATGACAATTAGCAAAAAAAGTTCATAAAATATGGTTTTCATGATTGAAAGTGTTTTACAATCGCATATCATTACCACGGGTTGATTTTTCAATGCCAACGTTCTGGCCACAAACGTGCACCCACTTTTCACGCAAATTTACGCCTTTTGGCAAACCAAACATACGCACAAACTTGTTCCGATCACACAGCACTTTATTTTATATCATAAATATGTAATAAACCAAAATTTATAATTAAAATCGCTGCAGAAAACACATTCAATCGCTAAAAAATCACTACGAAGAGGTAGAAGACGCTGTAAACAAAACCGAAAAACGTCAAAAACGCTACGAAAACTTTTTTCTGAAAATCGATTACAAATACAACGATGGCTGATTAGGTGATCTGTAGTCGTTGGTTCATGAAAAAGTAGCACAGCTTTAAAAAGGAATGTCAAAAGACATGAAAACATGGAACAAGAAATAGTGTGTAATAGAAAATCAACGAATATAAAAATTGTTATTTTAGTCGCCAACTCTGTATTTTATTCATACATACATATGTATGTACAAGGAAAACAACTAGTTTCGAACTAAAATGCTACCAGTTTACGTTTCAGCCCCAACAAGTTCAAGCTCTATTCTTTTTTTATTATTATTATTATTATTATTACATTTTACCTTCCTTTTATTAGCTCGGGATGTAACTATGTAATATTGATGCACCTAAAAGATGCAGCGATTTCTATTCTCAAGTTACATACCTGATGACAGTACGAATGGCAATTATAATAGGGAGGTTTTAGTTTTTTAAACTATAATTTTATTTAATGTTAGCGACTGGTAATTTTAACATGGCGGTGTCCTACGAAATGTCAATTTTCTGGCTATGCATTCGCACTAGTGTTCACTATGGGTAATGTTGCCCATTTTCGTGGCCAAAACTAATTATGGCCAAACAAGTAGATTATTTAACAAAACATAATTTTTTTATTGACTGGATTCCGATTTCCCACATTTTTGCAAACAAAAACCCTAACCCTTGATGACCGATTGGTCATAAGGGGTCACTTTTTAATTTGTGGTTTCATCGAAAAAGTTTTAATGCAGTTTTTTTTAATATTCATATTGAAGAAAAAATGCCACCTAGTTACAAATGCAATTTAAGCAGTGGCACATTTTAAAAAACGTTGTCAAATTATATTAATTTTAATTGAAACCCCAAATGCTCTGATTTTCCTAACTTGTCTGCTGAAAATTGAAAAGAGCAGCCTTTGCAGCAACAAAATCTTAAGCAGTTTTGAGTTTCCTCTCTTTATTGAGTTCTCCCCTCCAAATGGTAAATAGGTCACTACTGGCAGTATAATGAATACCTAAAAAACCCACTTTCTCCGAAAACGCATTTTACACATTATTGGTAGTCTTAACACGGCCAAATAAAACCAATATTTTAAAAGCATATTCAAATATCATTTTTAAGAAAAAAATTAATTAAATGGTATATCGGAAGTATGTATATTTCACTCCAAAATAAATTTAATAAAAAACCAGTTATAGATCTTAAAAGTAATTACTTTTCTGTTTATTTCCTATATTTTAAGTTATTTTTTAGATAATTATTAACTTTAATATGGTTTCTCGAAAATAGCTAAAAAACAGAACGCAAAATCAATTCCAATATTTCAGTCACAGACAACGACTTTAACCACCTGCTAAGCAGTTGTCGTTCGTTTTTTACAAAAACAGAAGACACCGTTGTTTGATTTGAAGTTTTGTTTATCAAATACCAAAGACAAAAAACACACACATAACTGATCAAACTATCTATAGGGGTGTGGTTCAAGAAATCAGTTTTGGTTCTCCCGTCGGGGCACCCCCCTAAAATGTCCCAACATGCTAGAAAATGGGGTTGGCAAAGTTTCAGCTCAACCTCATAACGATAAGACGTGCCTCATTGAGGTTAGTGTTTGGAAAAAAAGCTATTTTTACTTAAACTCGAAAAAATCGGGGCTGCTCTATCTTTCGAATTTCGATGGTAATTTAGAGCTTGAAAAAGGCCCTTCCAAGAAAAGAGTTTCAAACAAAAGGTACGTATTTATATCCTCCGACTCCGAATCCGTAGTAAAACATGTATGGCTAATTTAATAAAAAAATTACTTCCAGTCAGTTTAACCCACTTTCGGTCAAAATCGGAAATCAGTAATACCAACAAATGATTTGGTAGGTCATATTTTTGAATTCTTCAATAAAAAACATTTCCCTCCATTTTATAGAGTAGAATTGTAAGAGCGATGAACTTATGCAAATTGCCTCCAAACTTCCTATTCAGGATACAGACAATTAAATAGCATGAAAAACAGCTTCTCATAAAAATACAATCGCCGTTCGGAGTCGGCATAAAACTGTAGGTCCCTCCCCTTCCGAGGAGAAGCTCGCCCAAACATTAACATATTGTGTAAGCACCAATCTATTATTACACCGGCCGACACGATTTTGCACCCGTGAAAAAATTAAGCATTTTCGGAAAGTTCAGACAAAACCAAAGTACCCATACTCTGCCGTTTTTCTAGATCAAGTCATTTACGGTTTCTACGTTTTCCCTGTTTCGTTACGTTTTCCCCTTAACAACCCCTATGAAAATAATATTATCTTGCCAGGGGCGAACGCAGGTAGAGGTTTGGGGGTTCAGCCCCCCAAAACATCCCTAAAAGTACTGCATACATATATACTACACGTATATATTTAATTTGAATGTTAAGATTTTCGAAGCTTTCGAAAGGGTATCATTTTCAACGTGAACGCGGTGTTACTGATCCAAATTTTAAGACAATATTAATTTACCTATTTGGGAGAATAAGTGTATTTTCAATGGCCATGAATCAACCAAACAAAAAGTGCTACGTTCCGAATGCATTCCGTAAAAATAACGAACTTTTTTGAACCGAAAAATTCTGCACGTCCGGCTTCCGAATTTGCACTAGGAGTTATTGGGCAAAGATTTTTTGGGGTCGGTTATTATGAATCGAAGTTTTTTAAAACAAAATGGCATGTGATCTCTCCACTCATGCAAACTAGTGAAAATCATTAAGATCGGTGCTTTATAAGATATACTGTATCTTGTTCGGATATGAATTTTTGTTACACTGAGCCAAAATCACAATGGTTTTTTCAACCAAGTTATTGTTTCATTTTTTCATGGTAAATACACATGGTTTTATCTCCGAATCATGAAAAAGCATCTGTGAAGTGCAGAACATAAGCGTATTCAAACGAAATAATCGGCAACCAAAAAATTTGTTTTACATAAATAAAAGTGTGATTGATATTACCAAATCATTGTTGAAAATATCAACCATGGCATTGTAATATTAAACCAAAATCACATTAATTCCTTTTGAAATTTAAATTTGGTAATACTAACCAATTCAGGGGTTGACTTTTTTCTCAGTGTATATAACGCCTCCATTAAAGTATTTATTATTATAAATTATTTGCTTATTATAAACAAAAAGTACATAGTAAAAATCTATTTATTACAATACATAGCTTCCAAACAACTGAATTAAAATGCAGCAATAGGTTGAAGTTAAGGCATAGCCGAAGACAGCGCCCTCTTTTCTTGTTTTAAATTATCTATTTAACAGTCGACCTTTTCCAAAGAAAACGTCAATCGCAGCCGAATGCTATTTAAGCCTTTTAATGAACCAGACAACCAATACTGTAGCGGCCACACTGTCAATCAACACGTCCAACAATAATCCTTTTCGGAATTTAACTTGTCAAGCTCTTCAACATATTTAATACACATATTCACCACACATCGATATAACCACTTTGGAATTTGACACTTCTTAATACCCCAAACAAGATATGGAAAAAATTACCAACACACACTTTCTCGTCGGGTAAAATTAGGCAATTTCAATTTAAGTGTTACATGGCAAAAATAATAACAGCTCGATTTTTACTTTGCCTTTCGAATACAAGCAGTCGAGGACACGGTAGCGTATAAGTAACAATCATTTTTAAATTGAAATATCTAAAAATCTCTTTATTTATTAGCGCTTTAAGATATCTACAGTGGAGCACTCAATTCCGAACGTACCGTTAACCCACCCTCTGAGCGTTTAAGTGCGGGCGATTATTTCGGTTGGCCTTTTCTGCTTTATTGTGGCCAGTGTGGGGCTACAAATTGAGTTTTCCAATGCATAAACCGAAATTGAACATCTCTAATCCCTTTAAAGTGACAGAAGCACCATGAAATTGGCAAGCAAGTGCGGCTCTTACTTATTCCACATCATTTGAGTATGGGGATAATTGAATTGTTCTCAGTCCGACATGAGGAATTTCATACAGCATTGGAATGCATGCCATCGATTATGCAAATTCGCTGTTGGTTCTTTTGTTGTTGTTTTTGAGTTTATACGCATTTTTTACTTCAATTTTATTTTACTAGAAAGGGTAATAAAATAGAGTATTTCACTTGATACACTTTCGAATTGATTTTCTTACATTATGTCTTCTATTTTGCTTTTTCTTTAGACTATTTGTGTCGAAATTATTTGTTTTGCTTTTCAAATATGCATAAGTGCATATATACACACATACAACACCATAGATAATGAAAGCAGTCTTGTAGTGACTGTGTTTTTCAAACTTTCAAAATAATTCACCGAATTTAAGTAGATCATAAATCGCTCGCTTGCTGGAAGAATGTCATAATGCAAATTTGACTTAAGAGAAGCGTAAATTCGGCATTACACCAATTCTCGCAATTTCATTGTTTTCGACAATTGCTCTTTACCCAAAGTACTAAACAAATTAGAGTTTGACGACAGCTTTATTGTTTATTAAATTTTACACCTTTATTTATAAATATTTTTTAGTTATTTTTTACTAGCAGACCCGGCAGAAGTTGTTCTGCCTTACTGCACAACACAAAAAGGCAGCAATAGCTTTAATGAAGATTTTATTAGAAATGGAGTCTCTCAGACTTTTAACCATTACGCCCGATTGTCGGTACATAGCCGATATTTTTCTTAGATTATATATTAAACGCATTAATATCTTTAAGATATGTGGCAACTCTCTCCGAAAATACGGATTAAAACTTTTTCAAAAGCCTTTTGTTTGATGCATCTATTATAAACTCCGTAATATCGGCACGCAGGAGCGATGCAGGTATGACGAGGAGTGCCATGTTGCTGCTGCAAAGAAACACGCAGCATACAAAGCCACCCTGCAGTCAGTGTTGCCAGAAAAAATTTATTAAACATCTTCCAACTGATGATAAAATCTTCCAAAAAACATAAAAAGGTTAATGAAACTGGAAAAAATATTTTTTTTTTCTAGAAGATTATTTGTTTGAATTTTTTGATTTAATGAAGATTTTATAACAAAAAAATTTCATTTGTTATACATAACCATAGCTCATTTTATTAAAAAAAAATTAAATAATCCTTTGTTTAAATAATACCACTTAAGGTGGTGGTTTTCAGCTTATTACGAATTTTTGTTTCGTTCAAATTTATTTGAGAAAAAACTGTCTCCCGATCTATGCATTTATCCTCGCTCTTGCATGATGATGATGTTTCAATAAATTTAATTATAGAAATTTTAATTTGTTAATTTAAAATTTTAAACCAAAATTACTTAACTTTTTATTTTAACAAATATCGATCCATAATTTTTCTCTTGTGGAAATTCATAACGCCGAGTTTTAGCTGCACAAATCTGAGTTTGGCCGCGAATTTTGAAAGACAAAATCAAGTCAGAAACATATTCATAAAAATCAATAATAAAAAATCTACCTCTCCTGCAAGGTAAATTGATGACAAAAACGAGAAGTTTGTTGTCACCTACCAATGAAAACTACCAAAAACCACAGAGTATACACTGTCCACAGTTTAACATTTCACTTTTTCCTATCCATATTTGACAATAGAATTCCAGCTGTGATACTTTCGCATGTGCAGCAGTAAATTGATGACAAAAACGAAATATTTGTTGCCAACTAACCCAAAAATATAAATCTTCAAGTGCCGCCAGATATCTTCACTATGAAGAATTTTTGTAAAGAGTTTTATTTTGTGTAATTATCTTCGTGTGAAAATTTTTCTGATTATTTAAAAAAAATATCTTCATTTTAAAGATGAATCTCACTTCTGGCAACACTGCCTGCAGCCAATAAATACGCGAGCGACAGTTGAACGAAACCGAGAGATGAAAAGGGAGGAGATACGTATATTTAAAAGGAAGAAACAGGGGCAGAAAGACGGAACTGCGTACAAGGCCCTGTCAACGATACTGTGTGAATGACTGAAGATCTTCACCGACCAACTGATTGGACCTTATCAGTATGGATTTAGACCTGGTAAGTCCACCATTGACCAGATTTTCACAGCGCGGCTTTGATGATTTTAAAGCTGCCTTTGAAAGCACGAAAAGAAGCTGCCTGTAATACGGATATGTAGAGTGGCATTGAGCACAAATTGGGAAGGACCAAACGACTTCTAAGACAAGGCGGTTCACTCTCGTGGGACTTTTTCAATCCGATGCTGGAAAACATTATATTTAAGAGCTGCCAATCTGAAATGCAGCGGCACCATATACTTATGTACAGCCAAATAACTATTTTGCTGGCGGATGATATTGACATCGTTTGCCTGAAATCCAGCGCATCATTTTCCTGCCTAGAAAAGAAGCTAAAAAGGCTGGTCTATCGATAAAGAAGAAAAAGACTAAGTACCTTCGGACAACACATAAACGTCTTTGCGAATTGGGACACATTTCGCTGTTGGTCATAACTTTGAAGTAGTGAAGGACTTTATCTACTTGGGCTCCAGCATAAACACCACCAATAATGTCAGTCTGGAGATAAAGCCAAGAATAACTCTTTGGGCTCGGTAGGCAATTGAAAATCAGAGCCCTCTCTCGACAAACAAGAATTACGCTCTACAAATCTCTCATCATGCCCGTCCTTTTATATGGCGCAGAAACATGGACGACTTTTCGAGAGAACTATTCTATGGAAGATCAAGGGTGTGGGTGATGAGTACAGAAGAAGATGAAATGACGAACTGTATTAGCTTTTTGACGACATGGTCATAGTTGAGCGCATACAAATACAACGATTGCGCTGGCTTTGATATGTTGTACGCATGTATGACGACGATCCGGTAAAAATATCCTTCGGCTCAGCATCCATGGGTGGGCAACGAAAGAAAGGGAGCCCACGAACATAATGAAAAGACCAAGTGCAGAAGGACCTGTCTGCATTTGGGATGAACAACTGGCGCAAATCCGCAACTGGAGATGCTTTTTAGTCTCGGCCCAAAGCGAAAAACGTTTGTAGTGCCAAATAAGAAAAAGAATAAAATGCTCAACCTACACGCATACGGCAATCCTGTCCAAGGATAGGTGTAATCGGAGCAGATTGTTGAGTGTTGAAGACCTCAGGTGTTCGTCTCTCCAAAAGCCATGATTCTTTCGCCTGATCCTCTGGAAAGCAGGAAGGGCAAATTGGGGTGCTGTGTATGCCTATCACTCTCAGGTGACCAGTCAACAGTCACTCAGCTTGTCTGCAGTCCCATCTATTCAATGAAAGCTTTAAAATTGAGGGCAACATAAGTTTCTGAGCGAAATATTCAGCCAGTTTTTGACGGTGGCTTCGATGGCCAAAGGTGATAGAGCTATAACTGATTGCAAACCCTTCTCTATGCGAGTGATCAAATGTCGATTACCAGATTCTCCCGAGTGATCTGGCATCTAGATTAAAAAAAGTTCGTGGTGTTTTCCAATATAATTTAGTCGAGACTGGCATTACCAAACTAGTTAGTAAGCTGGCCAATCCCTTGAGTGCGACTTGGCTGACTGAGACAAAAATGCTGCGCTTGTATTGGAAGCCCTGCGAACGCTGGGCATAACTGCTGTTGACACGTTTACTCGTGCCTTTCCGCCTATTTTCCACAACGTAGCCTTGTGGACTGTAAATACCTCGGCTGGAAATACCAACGCATGTTCCCCAAGAGGGAAGTGAAGGTTGTCGTAGTTATTTTCGATATAGACTTCAAATCCTGACCCTACGTCACTTTTGGAGCCATTATTAAATACTCTACAATGTGTAATACCAGGCTCACAATTTGGGTTAAACCAGCACTCAGCCCCAGGTAACTCAACATTGTAGATTCTCTTCAGCAAAGGCAACGGTGGCATACTCTCCTGTGGCATTGAAAAGACATTGAGTGCTAAATCTCTGCCTATAGCAGTTTACCCCTTACTCTACTCTGTATCACCCCAGCATTTATTTCTTTAAGCCTACAGCTGGCCTGAATGGCCTCGGTAGGTTTAGCAGTGCATCCAGAGCAGCCCAAGGTGTTGTAGGGAAAGCTCCCGAACAGCATACTGCGATTCCTCTAGGTGACAAAGCTTTACGAAAGACCTGTTTAAATGTACATAAAGCTGTTAAGGTTTTGGAGGTATTTTATTCTTATTTTTGCTTCTGAAAAAGTTTGCTATCTAGGATTACACTTAAATAATTTACTTCTGACGAAATTTTAATAACTTGTCCTATGGGGCAGGGGTGAAAAGGCTACTCAACCTTCTAGTGAAGAGCACAACACAACTGACAGAGGAGGGCCTGTGATGAGGCAAGCCACATCATCTGCTCTGGGCTTAGATATTAGAGCCGTTAAGCTTGACCGTCAGGGAATCAGTTACCAAGCACCAGAGCAAGAGAGAAAGCACACCGTATTAAGGATAGTCCCAATGAACTCCGCACTTGACATGTTTACCCCCCTTTGCGTGTATCCCAATGACCCTCTGCGCGAGGATTGATCGAATCTAAATTACCAGCACAGAATCTACTCCGTGCCTTGCTATTGAAGGTGGCGTTCTCAAAAGTACTCTCAATGTCTACACAAATGCCCAAATCGAATTCTTTCTTAGTGCTGTCATTTCCAGATTTTGCAGAGCCGTCCCATAAAATTTCCTAGCCTGATAGGTATGTTTGTTGATGCATAGGCAGAGGATGTGATATAAGCGCCTCCTGCGAATGCGCAACTCAACCAATCTCTCTACACATTTCAGTATGAAGGGCATCATGCTAATGGGTCTGAAGTTTTTAGGAACAGCAAAGCCGTTTCTACCAACTTAAGTGATAAAGACGACATCACCTAGTCTCCATGAATGTGGTATGTAAGCAAGTGCAAGTGACGCAGCGAAAATATTTTTCAAGATCGCTACCAAAAGCTCAGCAGTGCGATAGTTAGGATACCATCCGGAACAGACGATTTGAAACTGGCAAAATATTTAATAGCTTATCTTACTCACAATGAACAATTGTGTCTCCCAGTGAAAGCATGGAATATTCCATATGCGCCCTCATTTATTTTATGACATCTTCACTCGCCACAGTTCTGGCAACAAACAACTTGTACCTTGAAACGGTGGTTCGGACCAGGGTTGTTGCGAATATTTTTCCGAAATAAAAGTCCTTTCCGCTTAATAAACAAACCGCCTGTCCAAATTAAACAAATTTGGTATCATATGAAAGAGGACTAAACAGAAATAGCGAACGACCTCTATTTATATTTTTTTATAATTTAATACTAAAGAAATGCATATACCTGACACAAGATTTGTTTTATTGTAATTAATTAATATTTTTCAGTATGTGGCTTTCTTCGTTTAAACATTTCAGTTTTAAAGCTATTTAAATGCTCTTTCATTTGATACCAAACTTGTTTAATTTGGATAAGTGGTTTGTTTATTATCCGGAAAGAACTTTTATTTCGGAATAATATTCGCAACAACCCTGGTTCGGACTTTCTCATGAATGTCAAACCATCACCTGATTTCCAGGAAGATGAGTATTCAGAAGAACTGAAAGTCTCACTCCTTATCTCGGCCAAGGAACTATCAGTCCTCTTGAGTGAATCCAGCTGAGCGGTTTAGTCTTTTTTAAGGACTTTTACCAGCCTAGCTGTTTTACTGAAGTTCCATGCGATCCAACGCACAAAGGCCGGTAGATCTTTCTCAGAATCCTTTTCACGGACACTACAAAGTCCACTTCTTTGCAATGTAGTCATTTCCCATGCTTCTGTGCCAAATACCAGCACCAACCAGCTGAGAGAGGAGTTTACATCGCTATTGGCTACGCAGTCCAAGTAGCACTTGTTGGCAAGCCTGATGGTGTTAATGCTCACTTCCAAATAAACGAAGTCGTCTACTCATGCACCACCAGACCCATCAATCTAAATTCGGGAAGGTGGAACAGATGTTGCTATCGCTGATGTGTTGGTTCTGCAGCTCTTATTTATTATCTTCTCTAACATCATATTAAATAAATAACATGATGGGAATCGCCCTGTCTGATACCTTGTTTGGTATCAAACGGCTCAGACAGATTCTTCCAAATTCAGACGGAGCTAGTGGTATCAGTTTCGACAATTTATGTAAGACAAATATCAGTGATAGATTTAGGCTTTCCTCCATTACCAATAATAAAGGGACTTTTCAGATTTCTTTATTGAACAGAATTAGGTAGAAATTTAGCTCTTCAGGGTTCTACGTGCAGAATTACGAAATCATTGAATCAATTAATTTTTGAGTATCCCAAGTACAAGGCTACCAGTACTAATCTTGATTTGTTCAAAAAAGAGGCCTTAAGACCCTATACTCTTAACATTAGCTCTGATCCAGTACTCCATGAACTTACAGGTTTTTACACGAACTTGCAGGAAGTTACAGGAAAAATTATCCCGAACTCCAAATTTCTCCAAAATCCTGTAAATGAGAGCGACTTTTGGAGAGTTGTGTAGATAATGAATTGCAAGATTTTACCCGAACTTTTTCTTCTGGTAAAATCATGAAAAGAGTCAAGCGATCACTGGTTGACGTTGTTACAAGAAAAATCCTTTTTTTGTACTTTTTGTTGTTTTTGTACTTTTTGTTGTTTTTGTACTTTTTGTTGTTACTCACTTTTTACTCTTACTTCAGAGAGTAATTTTGCTTTTTGACATTTTTACAGGATTTTACACGATAAGTATTGGATCAGACATGATAAAAATATAGTAAGGTAGAACCGCTGAGAGTCACTTTTAAGATTCTTGACGTTTCCAAACAATTTAATTTTTAAATTTACTCACAAACTCACACACACATTTTCATTTTCAATCTCAAGCAACAACAATTTCGAACAATTTCAATTTTTTATTTTCACTTTTATATGATTTTAAAATGTTGGCAAACTTCAAAAAAAAAATCATGGCCGCCAAATTGAGAGAACGGTTATACCTTGCTATGTTTTAATCATGGGATCAGAGCTATTGGCTGCATTTCTTTATTCATTCGGAACGTTTGGAATAAACTTTTTTGTTCACTTATTCTTTAGAACGTTCCGGATGATATGTTAACGTATATTTCAAACGCATTCTCTTTATTCCGGCTGTGAAATGGGATTATCCGGAATGTATAAAAAAACGCAGGCATTAATTGCTACAAAGAACGTAACATTTTCCAGCAGAGATCGGGAAAAGAAAATTTGCTTTAGTTTTTAAGAATGTATGTATGTGTATTTAGATAGCGGCTCACGGCGTCGACGGTGATGTCATTACTACCATCGGTCAAACAACTGTTTAGACGCGAGTGACCGTGCGGTTTTCATGGCGTACAACTACATCAACGATGCTCATATTCGGTGTAAGGAAATTTTCTAGGCGATCAGCTCCCGAACCAGACAGACGATCGAATGGAAATCCCATGGCCTTGCGATCAGGATAAAGCCGATCACGCACGCCACAATAAGAGGCGGCAGCGCTACAACTTCCGACCAGCTCCTGTTCAACCTAAGCGAAAATTATAAGCAATGTAAAAACGTTACACATTTAATATTTGCAAATAGAGGATTCTCACTCTGTCCTGATCGTAGTTGGACACCATAACAAACAGCTCACAAGTAAAACCCTCGGGTAGACCTTTCGGTATCAGCATGTGTTCTGGCCAACCGCAACCGCAAAAATTGAATTCCAACTCCTCATCAGTTCCAGTCGCCGGACGATCTGTATCTAGATCGTGGAACGTACGGTCAAAGGGAATGGTAAGACTTGACTCAGTAGAGCGACGACGAATAGTATTTTCACCAGGATTCACTATGATAAATATTTTTCAAAAAGACTTTTCTTAAAAATATACCAATTTACATACGTGCCACGACAAATTTATCCAGTTCGATCATCAATAAACGTTGATCCTTGAAGAGCATATCTAGACCTGCCTCATCCTTTTTGGGTCCAAGAAATATACGCACCATACCAAAACGTTTGACACCGCCGTCATTTCTCACGTTGATAGTATATGTGAAAGGAATATGTTGTAGATGCGTAAAGCGGGCAAATACATTGCCGCGGGGCGTGAAATCCATACCACGGGAAAGGTCTACATCGGATTGCTGCCAGAAGGTTTGTAGAACATTTGGGTTACCACCTTCAGTGGTTACGTCAATACCTTCTACATAAATGTCATCGTATGTTAGTTGCGAAGGAGTGTATGGCTGTAGACGAGTCTTATGGTCTTGAAAAATGTCATCGATGTGAGCGTGCCACTTATAGAAGGCTGGATCGCGCATCGCCGTGGCTAAATCGCCCATAACACCAAATGACTCTAAGTGTCGATGATTGGGGTCGTGAGCATAAGCGATAAAAACATGGCCTATGTTGTGGAGATCGCCGTATAGTTCCCGATTAGGTGATATTATCGACGACTCAATTATATTACCCAGCACGTCAATATTAAGTGGTACATGGTTACCGCCTTCCTGAAATAAAAGAAATTGAATTGGCGAAATGGGATTGAAAATCAAAGTTTAACTCATTACATCCACAGCGTAGCCTTGCGAGATAACTTCATAAATTCGATCTCTCCACCGTTCCAAGTCACTAATGTCTAAATTAATTTGGTCTTGTTCGCGTCTCACATCGGACATCTGAGTGTAGTCAAAACGTGGAGGCCACCCGCGACTAGCTACTAATGAATCCATTTTAGGGAAGTAACCCTCCTTAATATATTCACGTAAATTATTTAAGGGGTGAGCTCGAGGCAAATTGTTGCAGAACCGCTCCACATTGTACCGCGCTATCATTTGCTGGTGCATGTAGTAGAAGAGCTCACCGCGACGATCCTTATCCACAATGCTACGATCACTCGCCTCGAATGGATACACCAAATGCCAGTGCCAATGGTGCAAGTTAACGCCTAAATCCTCGCGAAAGTACCACAAACGGTGCTCAGGTTCCAGATCGGAGGCAGTGTAGTCCTGTGGTATTATGATCGGCATTCGCGAACCTTCGGGTACAATAGTGGACTCTTCGCGCAACTGCCGAAACACCTGCCCGTCAACAAATTTGTCGGGAAAACTTTGAACGAATGAAGGTAAATCCATCACTTTGGTGTCCTTACGATGGAGTAACGCCACACTGAGAGCATAATTAAAAAGATACGGATTGAGTCGATCACGCGCATACACAGCTACACTCTGCAAGTCATCGATTGTACGCATACCCATGAATATATCAACCAAGCGCCCAGCCATGCGCCGATGAGCTGGAATACAAAGCGAAAATTGGCTTTGTCTCGGCAATTCCATGGGTAATCGTAGATCGGGTATGGAAATTTCTTGAACAGGAATTCGTTTCTCGGCACTGTCGCCAAAGCGATTCTGCACTTCTTTTCCAATAATTTTGTATCGATCCGTAAGGAATTTTTCTGGCAGATCAAAAACAGTTTTTCTACCTTTCTCCATGAAAACTGGCTCATTTGGACGATCAAAGAGCAAGAGTAAATTCTTTTTGTCCGCCATGGTTCGGAAATTAAATAAATTGCGTTTGCAGGGTGCAAAATGTGCTTGCTATCAGTATGAACTAACTAGACTCCCAGCCAAAACTGCAGAATTGCAAAGAATATGAGTGATTTTATATGCAAATTTTGACATTCAGATAATTTTTTTTGGATATGCAAAAATTATTGTGGTTTTAAAGTAGACCGTTACCTTCCAATGGCATTGCAAGTACCGAAATTAATGCATTTCGTATGGGTTGCTTTTATCATATCAGTTAGTTGTGGTTTTGAACTATATTTCAACTATGTATCTCCAACAATGGCATAATAATTGTTCCACTACAATGTTTTATTTAATTTTTTACTGAGTCTTATGTATTATTTCGCTTCAATGCCATAAGAATGAACTTCAGTGTGGTTGAAAATATTTTAAACAAGTAAGAAAGTCTAAGTTTGGACGGAGCCGAACATTAAATACCCGGCGCAAGTATTAAATATATGTTTTTCACCTTTCCGAAAGCTACCGCTACATGGGTGTATTAATTTTGAGTAAATTAGCGTCCTTAAATTTCGAAATATTGAAGTTTCAAGCATTTCTGAAATGTACCGTTATATGAAAAGCGGCCGTAATTTTAGTCCGATTTCAATAATTTTCAGCGTTTTGCTTCTATGTGGCAAGTACAATAACCACACCGAGTTTGGTACAAATTGGTAGAACGGTTACCGAGATACATATATATGATATTAAGTGGGCGGTGCCACGCCCATTTTCCAAAAGAAAAGAAAACGGTAAAGAATTGTTTCAAGCATGAATTTTGAATAAATTAGCTTTAATATTTATTTTTTTGATTTATCGAAGATTTCGTATTTCTCTAAATTAACGTTATATGGGATGAGGACGTGGTTATTGTTCGATTTTAAAAATTTTCGGCCATTTCGTATGTTATATCAAGGCCAACAACTGTGCCAAGTTTGGAAGAAATTTGTGCAGCGGTTACCAAGATATACACATGTAACCATAAGTGGGCGTGGCTACGCCCATTTTCAAAAAATTTATAATATTTTTATTTTTCGTCTAAAACTTATTGTAAATATCAATTTTGAGTGAATAATCTTCAGTAGTTACTAAAATATCGCAGTTTTCGTATTTCTGAAAATTACCGTTATATGGGAGGTAGGCGTGGTTATTGTCCGATTTTGCCAATTTTCAATACCATCCGTCCTACGCCAGAAAGAAGTGCACGTACCAAGTTTCGTTAAGATATCTCAATGTTTACTCGAGTTATCGTGTGCACAGATGGACGGACGGACGGACGGACAGACAGTCACCGCTTAATCGATTTCTCTTCTCATTCTGATCATTTATGTATACATTTGTCTATATCTATCTCGATTCGTTTTGCCTGTTACAAACAACCGTTATGTGAACAAAGTTATAATACCCTTGTGCCCAAGTGCGCTCGGGTATAAAAATAATTATCGCACCCGTATTTACTAGAGTACCTTGCTTTTGCGAAGAAGAAAACGTCGTATAGAGCACAACTTACTCAGAAGAGGAGAATTAGTGCAGAAATGTGTTATGGGCTTGCAATCGATTCATTAAATTAAAAGTACAGACAGCGTCAAATGTTAGTGTACACCTTGTTCTAATATAGTTATATTCACATTTATTTTAAAGAAACATTTTTTTCACTCATTATTTATGAACCATACAAATCAAAGTTTCGGACTTTTTTATAAAGTTCACAAAAATTAAAAAAAATTGCATCAATATTTAATTTCTTTTCGGAATTTCTGGAAAATTTTCGGGTATGCAGTTTTGTAGCCCGTTCAATTTTAGTAACGCACGATTACAGTCTATTTTTAATTGGCTCCCTCCACAAAAAACTCTACCTCTCTGTCTACCTGTGCTTGGGAAACACTGGAGTGATCCGGTAGCGTAAGTTTGAGGTTTATGCAGAGCACCTTCGCGAACCTTTTCATTAAGTTTCCATTAATTCGTGTATAAGTTCGAAGAGCCATGGTTCCATATGCTACAACTCGTCCAGTTCTCCCATCACGGCATATGGGAGGTTAAAGATGCACTCGAACCCAGCAGTGCAGTGATCGATTCGGGCTGGAATGAACTCGATGCCTCTAACGATTCCGAAAAGCTCACAGCTGTACGTGAACTTAAAGCCCATACCCCTTGGCCTATCTGCCGCGCTTAGCTGCAGCTTTGCCTCCTGTCATATCCAAGGGCCCAACGTTTAGCAATGAGTTGAATGCGAGAGTAGGAGCACAGTGCGCTACACCATCACCCTCGAAGAGACCAAACGCTTGCTAATTGCCTCTCTGCAACAATATAGTGATACCGGTGGGGTCTTTATCTTTTCCTCAATTCTCGCTTGATCTCAAAGGATCAAGCCCAGACGCTTCACTCTGCCCTGAACGTTAGCAAAAGCCGCACACTGAAAGGGTGTGCTTTTTGTTTCCTTGATAAAAGAACAATCTAAGCCTTGTTTTTATGTTTACAACTACTCATGTCACAGGTAGCTCCGCCAAGTGCTCCGCCAAGTCCATGTAGCGTTAGACCGGTTCAAAAAAAATTGTTTTCATCTTTTCATGATATTAGTAGAGAAATGAGTTGCTCTATATGTCCACAGACATTTTTTCAAAGACTCCCCCCAATATCTTGAATATCGGATTAGCGAATCGTATTAAAGCGTCCAAACTTTTTGATATAAATCTATTATCATCTTAGAACTCAAAATGTTTATAATTGGAAGTTGTTTCGGGCTATTTCGAAAAAATCCCCAAGTTTCTAGGGGTAGGGTCTAGGTTAGCCAGGAACTCAAATATGTTGATATTTTTTATCTTACCAAGCAATATAAATTAATAGTAAATAGAATCTGCAACTAAAAAGTTATGAATATCAATTTTCAAATTGTCCAACTATCCCCAAAAATTGTCCAATATTCTCAATACCATATACCACCCTATTCCATTTTCCGCACTTTTCAATGCTCAACATCAAATTCAATTTTGCGATTTGCGTAAATTCCTACCAGCTGTTTTTGATCAACTGTTTTCCTGTTGGCAAATTTCTGTTGGCAAAAATTTTCCAACAGAAACTAACACACTTCAAAGTGAAATATTACTTTGCTCTCTCAATTTCCCCTACTTTGCAAGTTTTTTGGGTACGGGAACTAATAGTTTTTGATAACTTTCAATAATTAACAGGTACGCGAACGCAAATAATTTTTTTACTATTTGCCAGTGAAGGATGGTTCCGTGGGTAGAAGTCCATGTATGTGGCCAGAAGTGATTCTTTTGCGTACGGTTCAAATCGCAACTCACTACGTCCAAATATTTATATCTACGTATACTCTGGGTAGCGACCAAATACCCGTTTGGGAGGGAACTAAAGTGAGAAAACGTAAAACCTCGAATGCGCTCGGTCTGGGGCCCGCCACGTTAAAACGCCCAATGAAAAAGAAAAAAAGCCTTGGATGAGATTCTTTTGATGACGGCCACGGCAAACGTTTAAAGGCCTATGATCTGAGGATATGCACCTCGAGCATCTGGGCCGGCTGGTTGATGTGTTCGGGAATACAAAGGCTGACATCACTGCCGTCTAAGAAATGCGATGGACGTGCAAGGTAAGGTCAGCTTTGCGATGTCTACGACAGCTGCCACGTAAAGGAGCGCAAATTCGGTGTTGGATTTGTGGTGGGAGAGAAACTCCTTTTCCGAGTACTGGCGTTCACCCCGGTCGAAGAACGTCTAGCCACAGTCCGCATCAAAGCGAGATTCTTCAACATCTCGCTCATCTGTGCGCAAGCTTCGACGGCAGTGAAGGACGATGCGTCCAAGGATCTCTTCTATGAGCGCTTGTTGCGTACATATGAGTGTTGCCCCCGACACGATATCAAAATTGTGCTTGGCGATTTCAATGCTAAGGTGGGCAAGGAAGCGAATTTTGGCGCCACTGTCGGAAAATTCAACCTGCACGACGAAATATCCGATAACGGACTGACGGCCAAGTTATTTGCCAATCGACTCTCGATGAAACCGAACGACTAGTCCATGATTACGGAGTCGATGCTCCACCACCTGACTATGACGGGGTATACAAAATTGCTGGAGCTGACGTTTATTTAACAACCCGCATTAACACCAATAATAATAGTTGCGTTCCAGATACCTCACGATTTGCAGGTTTTACAGGATTTGCAGGAAAAGCTGTTTTCTCCCTTAATAAACCTTATTGGCAGGCACCTGGAATAGCTTCCTGTAAAAACCTGCAAATCGTGAAGCATCTGGAACGCAACTAATGTTATACTAGGATCTGTAATCTGTAACTATAAAAAAAGACTAGCCATACAAAATTCGTCCCTCGTTAATCTGTAATTATAAAGTAATCTCGGATTAAACCAATAACTTTTCGGTGCCTTGGGTCAAGGCACATTAAACAGGTAGTAGCAGCAGAGCTGCGGTTTTGACTTTTTTCTATTTCGTGAAAAATCTGAACTGTCAAACTTTGCTACAATTAATACACATTCACATACACATATATTACTATCCTTTTTGCTTGCTTTTGATTTATGTACATTTCTTTCTGTTTTGACATTCTCGGTTTCTCAAGCAACGACAAAATACATGGCAGGGTTGTGTTTGCTCTACTGCTATTACCTCCAACCTAATTTTATCGATTATTTTCGCGAAGAAGAGGAGAAATTCCAGATGTTATAGCAAATAAAAATGGACACTACCAATGAAAAAATGTTTGTAAAGGTATTTTTAATAAAATAATAAGTTAAAATATATTTAAATTGCTCAATAAAGCAGAAACAAGTAAAAAAGTATAATAGCTTATTTCTACCAAATGCTTAACTGCAGTCAAGGACTCAGATAAGTACGAAACATTTTAACATGGGGTGATTGGCAATATTTATTTCATACTTTTTGCTTTTCTACTTTTGTTTTCTTGTAATAAATAAATATGAGCAATTACCCCGTTCGAGGGAATAAACTGCAGTTAAGGCTTGGTGGAAATGCCTTATAAGTCCGAATTTTATATACCTGGCGCAGTTATCAAATATCAACTACCTTTGCATGATAAGCAGAGGTGTTTTCCCCCGATTTCAAACGTTTTCTATATTATACTGACTTAATGAAATCATTGAGATCGACCTTTGTAGTCATAAAGTGGGCGGTGCCATGCCCAATTCCTAAAAGTCTATAACAGTCTTGTTTATTGTTGAGAGACTGTTTGTAAGTATTAACTTGGAGTAAATTAGTGTCCTCAGATTTTGAAATATCGGAGTTTTCGTATTTTTGAAATTTACCGTTATACGGGAAGGGGATGTATCTAATTTTAGTCCGATTGGAATAATTTTCAACAAATTGCTTTTCCGTACCAAGATTATAAGATGCACCAATTTTAGTTGAATTTAATTAATCGGTTACCGAGATATGTACATGTTTGTGGTCATAAGTGGGCGGAGCCACACCCATTGTCCAAAAATTTATACTAATCAAATTTTCTGCTAAGTGATTATTGCAACCGTCGATTTTGAGTGAATTAGATTCAATAACTATTGATTTATCGTAGTTTTCGTGTTTCTTTAAATTACCCTAATATGGGAGGTGGGCGTGGTTATTGCCCGATTTCAAAGATTTTCAACATATTTCTTAATTGGACCCTTAGCAAGGCTCGGACCGAGTTTGGTAGGGATTTGTGGAGCGGCTACAGAGATGCAGCATTTCATCATAAGTGGGAAGGGTCATGCCCATTTTCCAAAAATTGTATAATAATATTAGTTTTTACTATAATTTCACTTCACATACTAATTTCCAGCAGTTTCGATTGAATATTTACTGAAATATCGTAGTTTTTGCATTTTTCGAAAATACCGTTATATGGGAAGTGGGCTACAGTCCGATTTCGCCCATTTTCAATGCCAACCTACCTTGGGTGAAGGGCAACTTACATACCAAATTTCGTTGAGATATCTCAATTTTTACTCGAGTTATCGTGTGCACAGACGGACGGACGAACAGACAGTCACCGCTTAATCGACTTCTCTTTTCATTCTGATCATTTATGTATACATTTGTCTATATCTATCTCCATTCGTTTTGGCTGTTACAAACAACCGTTACGTGAACAAAATTATAATACCCTTGTGCGCAATTGCGCTCGGGTATAAAAAGTGATCACGGTGGAACAGAGAAGAAACATGTGAGAATAACAAGCACAACGAATTTGGCGGCTAATAATCTGAGATTTGCCTGTATAAGCGGGGTCAGGGTAGCCAACTAATTTTTGAGAAATCCCCAATTTCGACAATGAAATTCCCCGATTTTGCCCCAAATTTCGTAGAATTCCCCACCCATAGATATCTGCTTATTTACAAAAAAATATTGACATATTGCTGGTCTTTCTGTTTATTTTATTTTGAAATGTAATACATCTTTGTATTTATAAACCCAACCAAACTTTTATAGAGTTAGTTAACAAATAAAAAATAAGAAATGTGCATATAATATTTACATACATACAGTTGTCGAAAAAATTTTAGTCGCACAGTTTTTCACAATTATTTTTTTGGTTATTTAATATGAGTTATTTTTTATAAAAAAATATAGTTCATTCTTTAACAAAACCCTTATAAATCCAAGATTCATACTTTGCGCAATATTGAAAAAAAAATCTACAAAACGGCAGAAATAGAAATGTCAAATGACAATTTGTAAAAAGTGCTGCCATTGTTCTCTATTCGTTGCTGACTTAAATATTTAATAACTCAGGGTTGTATAATCAGTACTTTTAGTTGCAACTTTTTTAACTCATTATGAAATTAGTGAAGCAAAAAAGAAAAAAAATAATTTAACACCTAATTCCTCACAAGAAAACAGTTCATCCACCGATTCCCCACGTAAACTGAAATTCCCTCAAAACACGGTCGGTTCCCCGATTCCACACGCAAACTGAAATTCCCCGCAAATCGGGGAATTCCCCACGAGTTGGCTACCCTGAACGGGGTGATTAAAAAACGAGCTATGATTGAGATTATATGTAAACATACTTTCCGGCTTGACTCTGGCTCCAACGGAGAACATATCTTGCCAACAAGTGCTACTTTGGACTGAGTAGGCAGTTGAGAAGGGTAAAGTCCTCTCTCGTCGTACAAAAATCACTCTATAAGCAAAGAACGTAGATATCTATAGATAGCTATCTACGTTCTTTGCTATAAGTCACTCATCATGACTGTGCTGATGTAATGCGCGGAGACATGGACATTGAAAAGATCTGATGAAGCGGATCTTGGAGTTTTCGAGAGAAAGATTCTGCGCAAGATTTATGGGCCTTTTCCAATGGCGAATTCCGCAGACGATGAAACGATGAGCTGTATGCGCTTTACAACGACATAGATGTAGTGCAGCGAATTAAAATTCAGCGGCTTCGCTGGCTAGGTCATGTCGTTCGAATGGATTGAAACGCACCAGCTTTGAAAGTATTCAACGCGAGTCGCGATTCTGGTAACAGAGAAAGAGGAAGGCCTCCTCTGCGTTGGAAAGACCAGCTGGAGAAGGACTTGGCTTCGGTTAGGTTAGGTTAGAATGGTGGCGGAAAACTATTACGCCCAAGTAGCAGCTAAGTGCCATTTTGATACCATATACCTCGAATGAGTATGTTAGAGCCAGCCGGCGTGGTTGATGAAGTTGAGTATGTTGCGGAGACTTACATCAGATAGCTCTCGTAACGATGTGAACTCATATGCTCCTAGCATGGTATTTCTGCTCCTCATTAGAGCTGGACATTTGCAAAGCAGGTGTTCTACTGTGTCCTGCTCGTTCTCATCTCTGCAGCTTCTACAGAAGTCGTTGTAGGCGATTCCCAGCCTTCTTGCGTGGGTACCAATCGGCCAATGCCCAGTAAGAGTCGCAACAAGCCTAGCAACGTCAGATCTGGGTTTCCTTAGTAGGTTGTGTGTTCTCTCAGGGCTGTACGCAGGCCACAATAGTTTGGATAAACGGCCTGCCACGGTGCGCCATCTTTGATCCGATTTCCGGAGATTGTGGAGAAATATGTCTTTATATAAGGTTCCAATTGGGGGTGAGATCCGGTCCTCGATCGACACCAATGTGGAACCCTCTCTGGCTAACTCGTCTGCAGCCTCGTTTCCGGGAATGTTGCTATGGCCAGGGACCCAAACTAAATCTAAATCGAGTTGTCGACTTACTGTATTTAACAGTGTCCTACACTCCTTGATTAGTTTCGACCTTGTCGTAAAAGACGCTAAGGCCTTAATGGCCGCCTGGCTATCTGAGAAAATGGCTACTCGCTCGCCGTAACGCAATCCACTACGTTCTAAGAGACGGCAGCCTTCGGCTATAGCGAATACTTCTGCTTGGAAGACACTCGCGAAATCGGGCAGATGAATTGATCTTTTTACTCCCAGTGACTCAGAGTAAATACCTGCTCCAACTCCGCGTTCCATTTTGGAGCCATCGGTGTACATATGATGTGTCCAGGTAGAGATATCAAGCTCCCCGTCCCAGTCGGCTCTCGACGGAAGAATGGCCCCGAAAGGCCTGTGAAACTCTACCTCAGGTCGAATGTAATCGGTTGCCAGCCTCAACTTAGCTGGCAAACGGGAAATTATACTGCTATGCCCGATCGCTCTTT
Source organism: Rhagoletis pomonella (assembly GCF_013731165.1). Taxonomy (NCBI): domain Eukaryota; kingdom Metazoa; phylum Arthropoda; class Insecta; order Diptera; family Tephritidae; genus Rhagoletis; species Rhagoletis pomonella. Next base: position 33,083,254 of record NW_023458564.1, read on the forward strand.
CTTTCCATATACCTAGTTCTCTAAGTCTTATAGCCGATAGTGATGCGGTGTGCCGTATGTGAAGGTCTATAGGAAATAGGTTTGTAATAACATTTAGGGCATCGGTAGGGCAAGTTCTCATTGCCCCTGTGGTCCCGATGCATGCAGCTCTCTGAACTCTGCCGAGTTTCACTTGATTATATTGGTTCTCTAAGGCTGTCCACCATACCAAAGAACCGTAGCATAAGATCGGACGTACAACCGCTGTGTACATCCAGAGTACAACTTTTGGATTGAGACCCCATGTCTTCCCAAAAAGCCGCTTACAGGAGTAGTAAGCAATGCTCGCTTTCTTTACTCTCTCTTCAATATTTATTTTCCAACTTAGCTTAGGATCCAGTATGACTCCCAGATACTTCGCTTGTTTAGATAATCGCAGCCTTTGTCCATTTAGCTTTGGTAATTCAAAGCTTGGGACCTTATTTCTTGTCGTAAAGAGCATTAATTCTGTTTTCTCTGGGTTCACTCTAAGGCCACATTGCTCGGCCCTGGCTTCACTTGGCATTTCCAATTGGCGTCAGTTTGCACAGAAGAAAAACTACTGGCGTGCTGGTAAGCTGGATCTACATGACGAGATTTTCTAGGCGATTCAACAATGCTTCAGAAAATTCGCTCGTGTAAATGGGGATTCAAAAATCGCTTGCCACAAAGTAGACAGCAAGGCGAATTTATACAAGGTGGTGTTGACAGAACAAAAGCAAATTATACGCACATTGACAATCAGTACAAAGCAAAATTACATCAAACACATCGTTTTGACAAAAGGTAAAAATTCGCCGTGATTATCACCTGTCAAAAGTTGACTTGCTATCTACTTCGAGGCAAGCGATTTTTGTATCACCATTTACACGAGCGATTTTTCTGGAGCAATGTTGAATCGCCTTGAAAATCGCCTCATGTAAATCCAGCTTAAAGGCCAAAATCGCTTAGACGGTTACAGCGCCAATGAAGGAAAAGAAGAACTACTTTTCGGTACAAAAAAATTTATGAAATTATGCAGTTTTTGCGATTTCGTACCGATATACATATGTAGTCCCGAGAATCCTGAATATGTCGAAGTCGTCTCAAAAATCTGAGAATATAGGAAATCCTAAAAATCCCTACGGTGCTACTATTATTTAACCGATTAATGGGAAATCAGTCATTTCAAAATGTTTTCGTTGTCGGTCAGGACATGGTATAAGTCATGACAAAAATATAGTAATACCATGTTCTGACCGACATCGAAAACATCTTTTCGTTGCTAAAACTGGTTTTCGACCTAAAACATGTGTTTTCGTCCATGTAAAATCTGTCAAACAAAAACCAGTTTTCGCTGAAAACTACTTGAAAACTCACGTTCCACTCATTCCAATCGGTGTCTTCACTAG
>NW_023458564.1:33089662-33102081 GCF_013731165.1 Rhagoletis pomonella
TGTTCGAAAGTGCTAAATGTTGCATTTTAAATGCAGCAAAAACGCTGTATAAGCCAAATGCTTGTCTGCAACATAACATTTTTACATCTGGCAAAGACAGTCAAGTAACCAGTAGTCATCGCACATCTGGCAACATTACAACTCATATCAAACAGCTGGTCGCCTTTGTTTACTGTTTACGTCACTTTTGACAAATTCGCCTTGATTCTCCTATTGAAAGAAATAAAATTTGTCAGTATTGTCCCAAAATTTTGTAGTTAGCGTTAAAACATATTTAAGCGTTCGGCTTTATTTTCCAATAATTTTCAGTGTATGTATTTGATATCGTTATATTTTTATTTATAAATTGCAAGTGTATCGTGTGAGTGTGTCGCAGAACTATTTACATAAATTGCAAGCCTTAGCGAAAGCTTGTTAAAGTGGTTGCTGAAAATAGTGCAAACGTCTTGGGCAAGGATATATTAATAGTTGCGTTCCAGATGCTTCACGATTTGCAGGTTTTTACAGGAAGCCGTTCCAGGTGACCACCTTCCATAGTTTATTAATGAAGAAAACACCTTTTCCTGCAAATCGTGAATATCGTGAAGCATCTGGAACGCAACTAATGCGAGAAGTTCAATCTGATCAGGCGGGCCGAATTTCGGAAGCCCAAATCTTTACCAAGATGGCATACAAATTCTCATGGATCTTGTATCAGGTAAGAATATATGTGTGGATATGCGTATATTGTTTCCAAGTAATCTTCACATATATCATTGCCCAAGAGCTTTTCCCTTAAAAAGTAATTACACTGTGCATCACTCGGCTGGGTATTGGACCAAACCAACTTTCCGCCTTTTGCTCTTATTTATATGGTAAATAACTTTTTATGTGAAAACTTATATTACAGGTGCTATAACGGGTCAAAGGTCAGATCTTCGAAAAATTAAAAACTTAATATTTCAGAAAATTTTGAACTGATTTTTAAAATATTCATATCATTGTAAAGGTGATTCAACCCCCACAACAAACACAGTTAAAGGAAAAAATACCTTTTGTATGTATAAAAAAAATATTTTAAACAAAAAAATTACTAACCGATTTTTAAAAAATTCGTATTTTACAAAAAAAAAATACTAATTAGTATTACAATTCAACACCGTATTTAAAGAAAACAAATAACACAGGCCAACAAGGTTTTCTAACCAAGAATCGGACTATAGTTTTTCGAAGGACGTGCTGAATTCGAATCTGACCCCAGAATAGCCCAATCACGTCAGGTTTTGGAGATATTCTAACCTAAAAGTACAAAAATCATGGTTTTTGGGCACATTTGAGCTCCTGTAAATTCTTTGATATTCTGAAAATGAGGAGTATTGGATAAAACTCAGTAAGTTCAACAGTCGACTTTTCGGTGACAAATAAAGATTTTTAAAGTATTAAAATGAATTTTGGAGGGGAGGAGTAGTATTTTTAGATAACGAGATGATCTTTCATAGTGTTACAGGAGCTTAAATGTGCCCAAAAACCGTGATTTTTGTACTTTTAGGTTAGAATATCTCCAAAACCTGACGTGATCGGGCTATTCTGGGGTCAGATTCGAATTCAGCACGTCAAAGACCTTCGGAAAAGAAGAGTCCGATTCTTGGTTACAAAATTTAATGAAATTTTGTCGGCCTGTGTAATTAATAATGTTTTAAGCGTTAATTCGTTCTTGTTTACCCACAGCCCTGTTAAAAATAAAGCAAAAGTGTATGTAACAGAAGTTTAAGGCATATAAACATACAAAAACACCATGGTTTTTGATTTTTTACATAACAGATTATATATAAAAATTAAGGGTAATTTTCTGTTTTATTTAAATAAATTATTTAACTTTCTATTTCTAATTAGTAATTTTTTAGTTTCAAATATTTTTTATAAGAAAAAATGGGTATTTTTTCCTTTTAAGTGTTTTTATATACGAAGTATACAAATAGCATATCAGAAGAAAGGGGGTTTAATCGCCTTTACAATTCCACCAATTGTTTAAAAATCGGTTGGTAATTTTTTTGTTAAAAATATTTTTTTTATAAAAAAAAAGTTATTTGTTCCTTTAAATATGGGTTTTCTTAATTTTTTATATACGAAGTATACAAATATGCATATCAGAAGAAAGGAGTTTAATTGCCTTTACAACGAAACCAATTTTTTAGTATTTTTTTTTTTGTTTAAAATATTTTTTTATAAAAAACAGAGATTTTTTCCTTTAAATGTTTTTTTTTTTTTTATTTTTATACACGAAGTATACAAAGTTGGTTATCAGAAGAAAGGGGGTTTAATCGCTTTACAACGATAGTAAGGTTTTAAAAATCGGTTAACAATTTTTTTGCTTGAAATATATTTTTTTAAAAGGTATTTTTTCCTTTTTAAGTATTTAACTGTATTTCTAATTAGTAATTTTTATACCCGAGCGCACTTGTGCACAAGGGTATTAAAACTTTGTTCACATAACGGTTGTTTGTAACAGGCAAAACGAATCGAGATAGATATAGACAAATGTGTACATAAATGATCAGAATGAAAAGAGAAATCGATTAAGCGGTGACTGTCTGTCCGTCCGTCCGTCTGTGCGCACGATAACTCCAGTAAACATTGAGATATCTTAACGAAACTTTGTACGTGGACTTCTTTCTTGCGTAGGACGGACGGTATTTAAAATGGGCAAAATCGGACCATAACCACGCCTACCTCCCATATAACGGTAATTTTCAGAAATACGAAAACTGCGATATTTTAGTAACTACTGAAGAGTATTCACTCAAAATTGATATTTACAATAAGTTTTAGACGAAAAATAAGAATATTATAAATATTTTGAAAATGGGCATAGCCACGCCCACTTATGGTTACATGTGCATATCTTGGTAACCGCTGCACCAATTTCTTCCAAACTTGGCACAGTTGTTGGCCTTGATATAACATACGAAATGGCCGAAAATTTTTAAAACCAATAACTACGCCCACATCCCATATAACGTTAATTTAGAGAAATACGAAATTTTGGTAAATCAGTAAATATTAAAGCTAATTTATTCAAAATTAATGCTTGAAACAATTCTTTACCAAGAAATACGTGTATGATAAAATTGTGGAAAATGGGCGTGGCACCGCCCCCTTATGATCATATATACATATGTATCTCGGTAACCGTTCTACCAATTTTTACCAAACTCGGTGTGGTTATTGTTCTTGCCACATAGAAGCAAAACGCTGAACGCTGATCGGACTAAAATTACGGCCGCTTTTCATATAACGGTAAATTTCAGAAATGCTTGAAACTTCAATATTTCGAAATTTAAGGACGCTAATTTACTCAAAATTGATACACCCCGGCTTACCATGTAGCGGTAGCTCTCGGAAAGGTGAAAAGCATATATTTAATACTTGCGTCGGGTATTTAATGTTCGGCACCGCCCGAACCTAGACTTTCTTACTTGTTTAGTTTAAAATATTTTTTATCTGAAAAAATTGGTATTTTTTCCTTTTAAGTGTTTTTTTTTCTCAAATTTTTATATACGAAGTATACAAATATGCATATTAGACGAAAGGGGGTTTAGTCGCCTTTACAACTTAAAAATCGGTTGGTATTTTTTTTGTAAAAAATATTTTTTTTTTATAAAAAAAAAAGTTATTTGTTCCTTTCAATGTGGTTTTTCTTAAATTTGTATATACGAAGTATACAAATATGCATATCAGAAGAAAGGGGATTTAATCATCTTTACAACCATATGAATTTTTAAAAAATCGGTAAGTAATTTTTGTGTGTAAATATTTTTTTTTTATAAAAAAGGGTTTTTTCACATAAATTGTGTTTTTCTAAAATTATTATATTCGAAGTATACAATTATGCATATCAGAAGAAATGGGGGTTAATCACCTTTACAACGATGTAAATTTTTAAAAAATCCGTTCAAAATTCTTTGAAATATAAGGAATTTAATTTTTCGAAGCCCTGAACTTTGACCCCTTATAGCACCTGTAATATAAGTTTGCACAAAAATGTTACATACCGTTCAAATAAGAGCAAAAGGAGGACTGCGTCTATATTTTTAGGTTTTTAGTCATTTACATGCAATAATAAAATATAATTTTTTAGCAAAGGTCCTATTTCGAACTTCGATCTCCACTTCGGAGGCTAACTTCGAAAAACGGAGAAATCACTTTTTTGCCTATGACTCAATCTCTTAAAAAAAATTGGTTTGGTCCAATACCCAGAAAAAAAGTTGATTTTGCCGTACAGTGTTATTTTATTTGCTTGCTTTTTGCTTTATTTTATACTGGACAAACGAAAATGACGTCGCAAAGAATAAAGTCTTCTGCGAGAAGATTAAAAAATATATAGACCGTGCCGAACAAATTAAGGAACGTGTTCAAAAGCATGTTATTCGTGGAGAACTTGTATAGGCGTATAGGCAACTCGTTTTAGTGCTGCCAAAAGCAGCGTTGAAGTCGACAAATATGATCTATGGTGAATTTACCAGGTCTAAAGTCACACTGATAAGCCCATTCAGTGCGTTGACGTTGGGCTTCAGTCTTTCAAACAATACGCTCGACAAAACCTTGAAACGTTTATTTAGAAAACTGATCCTGCGGTATGCCACAAATATTTAAAGTAAAATAAATATAAATTTTTTGCTCGGACCAAAAAAACCCTCGGTCCGACTCCGGCTACGCAGACCACAGTATTTTTATACCCGAGCGCACTTGTGCACAAGGTATTATAACTTTGTTCCCATAACGGTTGTTTGTAACAGGCATAACGAATCGAGATAGATATGTCGAGTGTGCCTAGCAATAAAACGCCGGATAGTTTCTTATATTACAATGACTAACTTAGAGTTTATTGAAAAAGGTTCGCTTGTACAACACACGTGTCCGTGTACCAAAAAGATCAGCGAGAAAAGGAAGTAGAAAAAGCTAGAACATCAGAGATAACACATCTCACTAACTTATGTTATCGATTATTGTTACAAGAGGCGAATTCACCACAATACCCCCCGGCTAGTTACCGGCTAACGATACCGAAGGGGGATTTTCACCCGTCGTCTTGCCGATGTATACCTGACAGCCTCCTCCTTCATCTCGCTTTTATCGTCCTCTCTATTATTCTCGTTTCTGTTATTGTCCGTTCCTGCTGTAGGCGTTTATTCGTTTCTGTCTACGGTGTTCTGTGTGCTTCTCTCACCTTCGTAGCTTTCCGTTGCTGTTGCCGTTGCCGTGACGTCGTGATTAAAAATAAATGCTGCCTTCAAGCGATCAATAGAAATTTTAACTTCTCTTTGTCGAACTTTGATTACGAAATATTTTTCCTGCTTCGAGAGAACTGCGTATGGACCTTCATAGTGTGGCTCCAAGGGTTGACGTACTCGATCTATTCGAACGAATACGAACTTACAGTCTTTTAAAGCTGGTTGTATATATGTTTGTGCTTCGTCGTGTCGCGAAGCTTTCGTCATGGGTAGTTTACTCATTGCTTCTCGCAGCTGTTCCATAAATTCTGCTTGGCCGGATCGCCGTTTTCTCTCGTGTAGAAACTCGCCTGGTATACATATTGGTCTCCCGTAGAGCATTTCAGCTGGACTGGCGTTTATGTCCGTCTTAACGGTAGTACGCATTCCCAACAAAACAAGCGGTAAAGCGGAGCTCCAATCGTTGTTCGGCCAACACCTGATCGCGGCCTTTAGCGTGCGGTGCCAACGCTCGATCATTCCGTTCGACTGTGGATGGTATGGCGTCGTACGCAAGTGTACTACACCTAACATCCTTGTCAAACTGCGAAATACTTCGGACTCAAACTGTCGGCCTAAGTCGGTGGAAATTCTTTGAGGAACGCCATATACTGCTATCCAGCCGCTGATGAGTGCGCTGGCTACGTTTTCCGCTGTCATCTCCTTGAGAGGAACTGCCGCTGGCCACCTTGAAAACCTGTCTATACATGTGAGGCAGTAACAGAACCCGTTGGACGTCGGTAGCGGTCCAACAATATCAACATTTATATGTTGGAAGCGGTCATCAATGTCGTGGTAGCTCCCTAGAGGAGCTTTTGTGTGTCGTTACACTTTCGCTTTTTGGCACGGGATGCAGAAACGAACGGTCTTGGCGACATCCGCAGCCATTCTAGGCCAGACAAACCTCTCAGCTACCAGTCTCTGCGTTGCTTTGATGCCCGGATGGGATAAGCCATGCAGCTTATGTATAACCCTCTCTCTAAAGGCTCTCGGTACGTACGGTCGTACTTTCCCATGAGATACGTCACAAAAGAGCTTCGCCAATGAGCCTGGAAGTGGTACTTGCGTTAACGAAATTGTGTTATCCTTACCTGAACTCAGCAGGGCTTGGAGTTGTGAATAGTTTGCTTGTGCAGTGGCCATTTCGTCAAAGTTTATCGCCTCGTTGTGTATTGCGTTGATGCGGGACAGCAAGTCAGCAATGTTGTTGTCACGCCCTGGCAGGTGCCTAATATCGGTAGTGAATTGGCTTATGTAGTCGAGTTGTCGCGCTCTGCGTGAAGGTGTCTTATCACTGCTTTGTCTGAATGCGAAAACGAGTGGCTTGTGGTCGGTGAACAGAACAAATTCCCTTCCTTCCAAAGCGTATTTAAAATGTTGCACTCCTATGCCGCAGTCAGCTCTCTGTCGTAGGCGCTGTACTTCCTTTGGGCGGGCGTTAGCTTTTTAGAATAAAAACCCAAGGGTTGTACTTCTCCGTCTATTATTTGGTGTAATACATGGCTGTCTCCAGATCGAAAAACGAGAAACCAAATCGATCATGTTGTGATAGACGGAAGGCATGCTACAAGCGTTTTGGACGTACGTACACTCCGAGGGCCAAACATCGACTCGGACCACTATCTTGTTGTAGCCAAGATACGCACCCGCCTCTGTGCAGCAAAAAATGTGCGCCCAACAATGCAAGGAAAGCTTAACGTCGAAAAGCTGCAATCACAACAGACGGCCAATTTATTCGCCACTCGACTCACACACCTGCTCTCTGAGAGCACTCTTCAACAATCCGACGTACGCGAGCAGTGGAACCACATTTCCCGATCATTAAGTACCGCCGCCGAAGAAGTAGTTGGATTTCAGCGAGCCCGAAAGAACAACTGGTACGATGAGGAATGTGAAGAAGCCGCAGAGAAAAAAGATGCCGCCTACAGGGCCACGCTGCGATCGGGCGCAACGCGAGCCATGTGGGACCGTTATAGGGAACTGAAGAAGGAAGCGAGACGTATTTGCCGCAATAAGAAGAGAGAGGCCGAAATACGTGAGTGCGAAGAGCTTGAGATGCTGGCCGACAGGAAGAACGCCCGAAAATTCTACCAGAGGGTTAGGCGACTTACGGAAGGTTTCAAGACCGGGGCGAACTCCTGTAAGAACAACAATGGCGACCTAGTGACCGATGTCCAGAATATACTTAAATTGTGGAGGGAACACTTTTATAACCTACTGAATGGTAGCAGCGCTGAAAGTAGTGAGGAAGACGAACCCGAGTCCCCAGTCGATGATGATGGAGTAGCTGTCCCACCGCCTGACTATGACGAGGTACGTATAGCGATTACGCGGCTGAAAAACAACAAAGCTGCTGGAGCTGACGGCCTGCCAGCCGAGCTATTCAAGTACGGCGGCGAGGAGCTGATGAGGTGCATGCATCAGCTCGTATGCAGAATATGGTCAGATGAACGCATGCCCGACGACTGGAATTTAAGTGTGCTCTGCCCAATCCACAAGAAAGGCGACCCCGCCATACGCGCCAACTACCGCGGAATTAGCCTTCTAAGCATAGGTTACAAGGTCTTATCGAGCGTATTGTGCGAAAGACTGAAGCCCACCGTCAACGAGCTGATTGGACCTTATCAGTGTGGCTTTAGGCCTGGAAAATCCACCATAGATCAGGTATTCACAATACGCCAAATCTTGGAAAAGACCCGCGAGAATAGGATCGACACACACCATCTATTTGTCGATTTCAAAGCCGCTTTCGACAGCACGAAGAGAAGTTGCCTTTATGCCGCGATGTCTGAATTTGGTATCCCCGCGAAACTAATACGGCTGTGTAAAATGACGCTGAGCAATACCACCAGCTCCGTCAGAATAGGGAAGGACCTCTCCGAGCCGTTTGATACCAAACGAGGTTTCAGACAAGGGGACCCCCTTTCGTGTGATTTCTTTAATCTTATGTTGGAGAAGATAATAAGAGCCGCAGAACTGAACCGCTCAGGCACAATACTTTATAAGAGCGTACAATTGCTGGCGTATGCCGACGACATCGATATTATCGGTAAAAACAAGGGCTACGTCTGTTCTGCCTTCTCGGGATTGGATAGAGAAGCAAAGCGAATGGGTCTGGTGGTGAACGAGGACAAAACGAAGTATCTCCTGTCAGCACACAAACAGTCAGAGCATACGCGTCTTGGCACCCACGTCACTGTTGACAGTTACAAGTTTGAAAAAGTAGACGACTTCGTTTATTTGGGAACCAGCATTAACACCAATAATAATGTCAGCCTTGAAATCCAACGGAGAATCACTCTTGCCAACAAGTGCTACTTTGGGCTGAGTAGGCAATTGAGAAGTAAAGTCCTCTCTCGTCGTACAAAGATCACACTCTATAAGTCACTCATCATGCCTGTGCTGGTGTATGGCGCGGAAGCATGGACAATGAAAGCATCTGATGAGGCGGCTCTTGGAGTTTTCGAGAGAAAGATTCTGCGAAAGATTTACGGACCTTTACGCGTTGGTGATGGCGAATATCGCAGACGATTTAACGATGAGCTGTATGAGCTTTACAACGATATAGACATAGTGCAGCGAATTAAAATTCAGCGGCTCCGCTGGCTTGGCCATGTCGTTCGGATGGACAGAAACGCTCCTGCTCTGAAAATATTCAACGCGGGCCGCGATGCTGGGAACAGAGGAAGAGGAAGGCCTCCTCTGCGTTGGAAAGACCAGGTGGAGAAGGACTTGGCTTCACTTGGCATTTTCAATTGGCGTCAGTTAGCACAGAAGAGATATGACTGGCGTGCTGTTTTGGACTCGGCCAAAATCGCTTAGGCGGTTACAGCGCCAAATAAGAAGAAGAAGAATACAGCGCCTACGGCGTCATCTGATGCGTCGACGGTTAAGCTGATGCCAGATAAAACTTTGTAGCTTTGCGTGACATTTATAACTTTGCCAGCAAAGCGCCAGACGCAAAAGGTATGCCACAGTGAACTCCAAGAAAACAATTTTGTACCGCTTTTTTACTCGTCAACGTTGCTGTGGATTTTATATATTTTGCTTTAAAATTATCAGCAATGTAATTAAGTTTTATGTTTCTGCATGAAAACTCGAATTTGGATGAAACAAAATAAATATTAAACCGGCTGATTGTCAAAGCGCGCCAAAAGATGGGAGTTAGCCATCTTTTCGCTTCGCGCTGCAGCTTCAACGATCTATGTGGCATGCCAATTTATCTGTCAAAGCGAATCTGTCACGTAAACGAAGCAAAAGTTTTATGTGGCATCAGCTTTAGGGTCAGCTGTGAATTTGGAGCCATGTAACGTTGCGTTCGCCAAATCTTCCTTACATGCGACGAATGCCGCTTTACTTTCCTCTGACCAATATAATGGGGGTGTTGTCGTTTTTTTGGTTGCCCCTTACCAGCTGCTGGAGGACGGCTTGATTTTTAACTGCATGCGGGATGAACGGCCGATAAAAATTTATCATGCCCAAAAACTTTTTAAGCCCCTTGGCCACCGTTGGTGTTTTAAAGTTCCGAACAGCTTCTACCTTCTCCTCAGGGGGCCGTACCCTAATCGTGTGTCCCAAAAAGTTTAGCTCGCTCCTTCCGAATTGGCATTTACTGATTGCGATAGTCAAATTGCTTTGGCGAAGTCGTTCAAATACTATTCGCAAATGCTTTTTGTGCTCAACCTCTGATTCCGACGCGACCAAAATGTCGTCGATATACGCGAAAGTAAAATCGAGCCCCTTTAAAACTTCATGGATGTGACTTTGAAAAGTCTGAGCCGCATTTCTCAGACCGAATGTCATGAAAACGAAGTCCAAAAGGCGTTGATATAGCCGTTTTTGGTATATCGCATGGTTCAATAGGGATCTGGTGGTATGCTTTTTGAAGATCGATGGCTGAAAACACCTTCTTGCCGTGTAAAATGCTGGTGACGTCGTGCAAATACGGTATAGGATACCTGTCCGCTACCGTAATTGCGTTTAATGCCCGATAGTCGCCGCAAGGTCTCCATTCGCCACTTTGTTTCCTCACGAGGTGCTATGGACTGGCCCAATTACTTTTTGACGGTCTGCAAATCCCCTTCTGCAGTAGGTACTCGAATTCTTTCTTCGCTTCGTTTAGCTTATCCGCCGCTAGTCTTCGCGGCCGCGCGAATACCGGGGCACCTGTGGTAGTTATGTGGTGCGTAACCTTGGAATTCACTGGTCTCTTGTCTGCGTTTGTCGTGGCGATATCCTGGTACTCATGGAGTAAATTCGCGTACTTATCCTTGACGTTGTATACCCGAATTTGCGTAACCTCGGTGCGCGCCGTAAGACCTTTCGTCTCCAGTAGTGTACTTCTATCTAGTAACTTGCCTCTCTTAGCGTCGACCAGGAGATCGAAGTGCTTTAAAAAATCTGATGCTATAATGGCAGAATTAACTTCCGCCAAAATGAAAGTCCACACAAACTCGCGTCTTAACCCAAGAGAGATCCGTAGTCGTTTTTCGCCAAATGTTTTAATAGCCGGGCCGTTCGCAGCATACAGTTTGGCCTTCCCGCTCGCTTTTGTCGTATTCGCCGTACGGGCCGGTAGCACGGACACATCGGCACCTGTGTCAATTAAAAATTGTGTTTTTGTGTTTTCGTCCCTGATGAGTATGCGGGCTATGCGTTGGTAGTCTTCAAATTCGCCCGCCAAACCAGAAGATGCAATTAGTTTTGTGTCGCTTTTTGTCCGCGCTCGCAGGGCGGTCGGCATTTACTGGCGTTATCTCCGTGCACCTGGTGGTACCAGCATAATTCGCCCTTTGTTCGTATTGGAGTGTTTGCCCGGGCGTCTCGTCCTCTTGACACTGAACGAGATCGTCGGTTTGGTCGGTACCTCGTATTCTGAATTAATTTGTCGAATTGCGCTTCAATGCGTTCGATTCGTTTGCTTATGCCTGAAAAAGTTTCGTCGGCTGCATTGCCTTTTGCCACTACCGACACCTGCTGAAAATCCCCTACTTCTAGAATCTTGTCGGCCAGCTTTGCTAAGTCTGGCAAATCTGCGTTAGACGCCTGTAAGATTGCCCTAACCTGTACTGGCAACCGCTGCAGCCACAGCGATTTCAGAAATTCGGTGGAAACCTTGTTTTTTGCAAGTTCACTTAACTCGCTTAACAATTGGGTTGGCCGTTTGTCTCCCAAATCCACATCCGACAGTAATTTTTGCGTTTTTTTCTGCTCGCTTATCTATCTATTATACGTCATTTCAGGTTGTCGTATTTGCCGTTGTCGGGTGGGTTCAAAATGGCGTCAGAAATCTGGGCTAAAACGTTTGATTCAACAGCAGCGACGACTGTGTTGAACTTTGACGAATCGGTGGAAACTCCGGGCACGCTGAATTGCCAGAATGGCGGCACCTTAACCGACACTTTGTTCACCATCATGGCTTTTTCACTCGTGGCAGCGGCCGACGGCCCAGCTCCCGTGCTTGCTTCATTATCTTCTTGGCTAACCATTGGAGTTTTTGCTCGCTCCGTGACAAATACTCGCTTTTGACGTCGGGGTCACCAATTGTCGAGTGTGCCTAGCAATAAAACGCCGGATAGTTTCTTATATTACAATGACTAACTTAGAGTTTATTGAAAAAGGTTCGCTTGTACAACACACGTGTCCGTGTACCAAAAAGATCAGCGAGAAAAGGAAGTAGAAAAAACTAGAACATCAGAGATAACACATCTCACTAACTTATGTTATCGATTATTGTTACAAGAGGCGAATTCACCACGGATACATATAGACAAATGTATACATAAATGATCAGAATGAAAAGAGAAATCGATTAGCGGTGACTGTCTGTCCGTCCGTCCGTCCGTCCGTCTGTGCACACGATAACTCGAGTAAAAATTGAGATATCTTAACGAAACTTGGCACGTGCACGGGCGTAGGACGGATGGTATTGAAAATGGGCAAAATCGGACAATAACCACACCTACCTCCCATATAACGGTAATTTTCAGAAATACGAAAACTGCGATATTTTAGATTATTCACTTAAAATTGATATTTACAATAATTATTAGACAAAAAATAAGAATATTGTAAATTTTTTGAAAACGGGCGTAGCCACGCCCACTTATGGTTACATATGTATATCTCGGTAACCGCTGCACCAATTTCTTCCAAACTTGGCACGGTTGT
>NW_023458564.1:33102091-33109095 GCF_013731165.1 Rhagoletis pomonella
GAGGAATGGTGCTTTGATGTGATTGTGGCGAGACTTTCGTCCGCAAGAGTGAACGACAGTACTCGGCGGCGGAGTCTCTCACACCACAAATACGCATTTGCGCTCCTTTATGTGGCAGCTATTGTGGACGTCGCAAGGTCCCAAGCTTTATTTGCCTTGCCCCGTCCAATACATTTCTTGGATGGCGGTGATGTCAGCTTTTGTACTTACGAGGACATCAACCAGACGGGCAGAACTACCAGACATTCCAGGTACATGCGTTCAAATCGTAGTCCTTTAAACGCTTGCCGTGGCCGTCACCAAAAAGGGGGGTGGGCACAGTGGGCTGAAAATGGCAGGTTGAGACTTACTGCCATACCTAAACAAAAGCGTCAGCGTTGTCTGGCTGTCAAAAAATTCTCATGCCCAGCATACCGAAACAACGCGGCGTCAACGCCGAGCGGTTGGAAAATCCGATTTTGACAGGGCGTTAGGTATTGAAGGTGGCTGCAGAAAACGGCGAAACTGTCATTTTCGTGTTACACACAAACAAACCTATGCTTAAGCCCAAAATACAATAACGCAGTGGCAGTGGCAGTTTTTCGAAATCAGGTGTTTTTTAGAAAGTGTGGTGTCCAATGAAGCGACTCCGAATACTGCAGTGTCAGCTAGCAGTACTGCTCAGTTTAGCCCTGTGGAGAGCTGCATCGGAGCGTGAGAACACGCCATAATAGTATAACACTAGCATAGTAGAACACGTACTTTAGAGACAGTCGAGTACAAGCATCGAAGCGAATAGAACGAATAAAAGAAGCATTACATGGTTACCGATTAAAACAAGTATTTTATTTAGAGCATCAAGGGAGGTTGTTACATTGGCGACGAGAATTGAATCGTGAGCGGACCACGCATGGAAGGAATATTTCTGAATATTCGTAGCTACTTTTTTTTTCTTAATTTAAATAGGTGTTTCATTGCAGGCATTGCATCAGCAAAGTGGTGAATTTTTGCAAGCCGTCAGCTATTGGTATAACAGGCAAGACATAATAGATACACATTATTTTCAACACACCAGCGCGTGAAAAGCAAAGAACGATTGAATACAATTACTTGCTGCTTCGTGGTGAAAAGTAGTATATGAGTGAAGCTGAGGCTCCTGCGAAATTACACACATCTACATGCGTATGTTAGTTAACTCGTTGCTAAGTCAATAATTTTAATGTACCAGAACGAAGGAAGCAGTGCACAAAACGAAACGTCAAAGCTATAAATAGGTTAAGGTGGCCATTCAATTGGTAGAGACACATTCATATTAAACTGCTACTAAAGCAGCGCATTAAATTGGGCTTGTCGACTTATTAAAGATTTGTACCATTTAATTGGTAAAACACATAAGCATTAGAGTGCTACTAAGTGTGCACATTTAATTGCGCTTGCTGTCGGACCATTCAATTGGCTAAAGCGAAAAGCAAGGTACGTGCATTAAATTGCTGAGTGTATATTCAGTACCTTGGGCTCTGAATCTTTTTTTTTTTGAAAACACATTACAGGTAAAACTGTGGAAGACAGTTTGTTATATTTTCAAGCTAAAATGACTGAGTTTAAGCCATTCCTATGCGACAACATAGACAAATCTCTTTTTAATATTTTTATTGAGCTTTGTACCACGATTGTTTATTAGGAAAAATTGAAAAAGCAACAAAGTCTAAGCGGTAGATGTTATAGCACTATTTCGGAGATCACCACATCTCCTCATCAGACTTCTTTTTCTAGACTTCAGCAGGGATCGAACCTGCGACAAATCTCTATTACGTAATGAGTGGGAAAAATGGTTCCGTTCCTTGTCTTTATTCCTTCAGTCCGAAGAAATAAGTGACGCTGTTAAACAAAGGAATAAGCTGCTGCATTTAGGAGGGCCCCAATTACAAGAGGTTATATTTAACATCCCCGGCGCACAGTGTAAGATTTTACCCATCTAGCTGCTTTTAATTCTGTAATTCGAAAACTATTGAAGATAGATTAATGAAATTTTTCACAAGGTATGTTATAAGATAGGCGAAGCTTTTTACAAAAAATTGGACATTTAGATTTACTGCCACGCCACCCTATAATATAACTGCAATTTTTAAAACGGCAAAAACTGAAATATTTAAATAACTACAAAGGCTAAAATGCCCAAAATTGATATTTAGGATTTCCCTATAACAATAAATTATAAACTGACAAAAATGGACTTAAAAATAATAATTTTTTTTTTTAATTATGTGCGTGGAAAATATCGATAAAAAATCAAGTTGGGTCAACGAAATTCCGTTATAAGTTCAATATTTCTTGCTCTATTTACAAAAGTGGGATACTATTGGAAAGGTTATGAATTAGGCTTTCTCTATTCAAAGCGGAAATACAAGAATTTGTCGCGGCCGAGATGAAATTCAAATAAATTACTCGAAGAAAATGAAATTCCTAGTAGGCCGGAAAAATGAAAATTTCATTAAAACCTGCACTTTCCAGCAGCTAAAATTGTGTTGTTTAAAGTCAAAGAGGAGTGGTTAATAAACTGAGATACAAACTTTATCGAATAGTGGCGGATAACGGGTTTGCGGGTCTAATGAAATTAATAAATTGCTAAAAATAAATCTAAATTAACATCGTTTTACTTTAACATGAAATACTCTGTCCTAGTTTACTAAAATCCCAAAAGTTTATATTCATTAAAAAGAACATACCTAAAAAAATAAGACCGAAATGGTATTTTAGCAATTGTTGCATAAATCACATAACGCCAAGAAATGAAACATTGAGATTCAGTTTCAAATATACAATTATAGATAATACTGCGCTCGGCAATCTTCCAAATCGATTCCCGTCCCGCCCTACACTTTGGTTTATATTTTGTAATTGTTATTGTTTTGTCTTTAGCAGGCATTTCTAAAAACATTGTTGACGTTGTTTTGAAATTTGGCGACATAAAATAATGTAATTAATATTTTCTAGAATGTGGAAATAATACACTGTGCGGCGCTCCTGTAGAAGTCTACGAAGAAAACAAAAATGATGTGTTCAATATTTTGGTAGAAAAATTGAACAATTTCTTTTCACCCAAGCGTAACTCTACGTTTGAAAGGCATTTATTCAGGAGCCTCTGTCCATTGGAAGGGGAAGATTTTAATAAGTTTTTGCTGCGACTAAGACATCAAGTGTCCAAATGTGATTTTGGATCAACAAAGAACGAAATGGAAAATAATTGTTTGAAAGACAAATTAATTGATTCTTGGGCACCTGTCGAGCTTAAGAAAAGACTTCTTGAAAAGGAACAAAGTTTAGACGAAGTTATCGGAGCGTGTCAGGTCTACGAACAAATTAATAAGCAGTCCCAGAGTATGTGTCCAAAGTCCGCCTGCGAGGCGGTCAGCAAAATTTCGTCAAGATAGCAGATAAGGGATAACTGCAAGGAATGTGGAAGATGTGGCAAATCGGGGCACATACACTCCGATGCAAGCTGCCCGGCGCGGAAGTCCAAATGCAATAAATGCGGTCTAATAGGACATTTTGCCCGCAAGTGTAAGACAAAGGGTCAGAAGCGTAAATCTGGTGAATATGAACGGGGCAGTCCGAAAAAGCGACGTTTTCATTTTTCTAATATTAAGTACATTGCCGAACAATAAAGAAATATGGAGGATAAGTCGGGCAGCCATGGGTGTTTTAAAGTAAATTGTATTGGGTCAGGAGATGAGATAATTGAATGCCGTATTGGGGGACATACCGTTTCAATGATTATTGATTCGGGATCAGGTTTTAACCTCCTGAGCCAAAGACAGTGGGTTGAATTGCAGAATAACAAGGCAGTTTTATTCAGTGTCCGAAGGCAGTCAACAAATCAATTCAAAGCTTATGCAGCAACTCAGATCCTAAAAGTTCTTTTTGTTTTTGAAGCACCCATAACAGTTGAAGGCAATAAAGAAGTAATTGCTACATTTTATGTGATTGAAAACGCTAACAAATCTCTTCTGGGTCGTGAGACAGCAATCAAGCTTCATGTTCTAAAACTAGGTCGAGGCGTGAATAATGTTGATACCGAAACCCCATTTCCAAAAATTAGAAATATTGAGATAAAGTTATCATTGGACCTTTCGGTAAAGCCAATTCAACAGCCTATGCGGCGGATACCAATCGTAATTGAGGAGAAAGTTGAGCAGAAGATAAATGAAGCACTCGCTCAAGACATTATTGAACAGGTGGTTGGGCCAAGCTCGTGGATCTCCGCTATTGTAGCCGTCTTTAAAGATAATGGGGAAATTCGTTTATGTGTTGATATGCGTAGAGCAAACCAGGCGGTGCTTAGGGAAAATTATCCACTTCCAGCTTTCGACACCTTTATGACCAAGTTGAGGGGAGCTAAGTTGTTCTCGAGACTTAATTTGAAATGGGCGTACCATCAGCTCGAATTGGATGAATCGAGTAGAGAAATCACTACATTCATAACGCATAAGGGAGTTTTCCGTTACAAAAGGCTGATGTTTGGTATCAACTCGGCTCCGGAGATTTTTCAACGGGTACTAGAAGAATTACTATCTCCATGTAAGAATTGTTTAAACTACATCGATGATGTCATTATTTTTGGTATCACGGAAAAAGGTCACAATGAAGCTTTGGAGAAGGTCCTTGAAGTTTTTAAAAAGAATAATGTTTTACTAAGCTATGATAAGTGCGTGTGGCGGGTTAAAAAGTTAAAGTTCCTTGGGCACATTTTGTCTGATGATGGAATAGCTCCAGATCCAGGAAAGATCGACACGATTAGTAATTTTCGAGCACCGGAAAGTAAAGAAGAGATTAGGAGTTTCCTTGGCCTGGTTACGTATGTTAGTAAATTTATTCCGGATATGGCAAATATTACTGAACCATTGAGAAGCATATTAAAGCAAGACTCTAAGTTTACGTGGGGCCCGGCTCAACAATACAAAGCTGTCATATTTCAATCCCAAGCACAAAACCCGACTGATAGCGGATGCGAGTCCTGTGGCCTTAGGAGCAGTTCTCGTTCAATTCAATCCGAGTGGCGATCCACAAATAATTTCATACAGCAGTAAAAGCCTTTCAGATGTGGAAAAAAGGTATTCCCAAACAGAAAAAGAAAGTTTGGCTCTCGTGTGGGCGGTGGAGAGATTCTTTTATTATTTAGCCGGTTTAGAGTTTGAATTGGTCACTGACCATAAACCATTGGAAGCTATTTTCAAACCCACATCTAAGCCGCCCGCATGAATAGAAAGGTGGCTACTGAGGCTGCAATCTTATAAGTTTAAGGTAATATATCGTTCAGGAAAAGAAAATATCGCAGATTCAGTCTCGAGGCTAGGCAAAATTGAAAGTACAGGCAATTTTGATGACGATGGAGAATAAAATATTTTTCAAATTATTTCGCATTCCACTCCATCTTCTCTCACTATCTCCGAAATTGCAAAAAAGAGTGCCCAAGATGAAGAAATAAGAGTTGTGTTCTTGAAAAAATTTTGTCAGTTCCTCAGATTTGGCCAGCGAAAAGTTGACGTTGAAATCGCCTGCGAGAATTACAGGTCGATCATAACAGGCTACTTATCTTTATCTTCACCTTTATCATTCATCTTCTTCTTCATCTTCATCTTCATCTTCATCTCCATCGTCATATTCATCTTCATCTTCATCTTCAAGTTCATCTTCATCTTCAGCTTCATCTTCATCGTCATCATCATCATCATCTTCATCTTCATCTTCATCTTCATCTCTTCATCTTCATCTTCATATTCATCTTCATCTTCAACTCCATCCGTTTGTACCATAATTTTCCTTTGAATATACCAAAATAGATTTAAATGCAGCATGCTGAAATGTTTTTTTTTACTGAAGTTTTCGGTTTTGGTAAGTTGATTGTTAAAATGAAAATTTTATAATTTTAAAGCAACATCTGTGGCTATATATATCTATTACATTTTTTTGGATCAATGATGGGTGTTTGGAGTAGATTCTCTTGTTTTTGAATGTGTCACCATGTGATATCACATATAATTATGAGAAAAATAACTTATTCATTCCGATATAATTAATTTGTATTTTAAAAGGTTTTTATTATCCAAAACGATTCAATTGTATAAAATGCCAAATCGGTAGAAAATGTACCAAGCAGAAAATAAATTGCCAAATTAATCACCACTGGCAACTGTGCAAGTGATCAGCTGTTTCGAAGGTTGCAAGTTTTTGCAAATTTTGCGTTCTCGTACTTCTGTTGATATTTCGTCTCTTTGAGAGCGAATGCTGCTATCACGTTGCACTCCCTACACACCTATATCACGTTGCACTCCCGAAGGATGAGGCCTTTCATGAGACACCTCATTTTTGAAAATCGAACGAACGATATAGATTTTATGACTTGGTGTTAAATATTTAACGCACCCATCTCCGAACCAGAGTTGGGCAGTATTCGAATAAATTGTTATTTAGATAATTATTCGAATAAAATTTTATCTGTCATATAATTATTCGCAGATAACTTATTCACGAATAAATTATTCGTGAATAAATTGCTTGCGAATAATTTATTCGTTATTTTAAATAATGAATAAAAACTCATTTTTAACACATTGAGCCACCTTTTAATTTTATTTCTATTTTCAAGGATTGTGAGTTAGCTGAATTCTGTTTTCTATTTTATCAAGAATACTAGCCCATTCCCTCTGGTTTCGCGGCCCCTGATAAGATTTTTTGCGTTGGCCAATGCAAGAATAGCGTTGAAAACGAAATATGGGTAAAGTAAAAATTCTTAATTTAGGTTGAACAACTAAAGAGCAGAACCTTTCTCACACATATTTCTGCCAAAAAAAATAGCGCTCTGATGCTATATGCAAGAAAAATTCCTTTCAATGTCATGAGCTTTACCGATGGTCTTATTTCCACTTGTGAGATCTTTTTTAAGCGTGCGTAATCTTCTCCTATGATCTTGCAACTACAACATTGGTCCGATGCGTTAACCTCTAGTCTTATGTCATGTAGGCCAA
>NW_023458564.1:33109495-33113731 GCF_013731165.1 Rhagoletis pomonella
CCAAGAGCTGGTTTCCTTGAGTCTTACTGCTGCAGCAATGGCCGCCCGAGCAATTTCATCAAGCGGAGGTAGATGCAAGGTCGCATTTAGGGTGTATGAAGACGTGGGACATCGTAAATTCGTATAATATAAACATAAAAAACAAAGTAGTCCAGACATATGGGGTTTCTAATTATTTCGACTGCAGCACCATTATGAATTGCAACCTGATTGTACAATAAATAGAGATTTTCTAAATAACTCGGTTCATAAATACGGCTTTTATAAATAACTCGGCTCCATCGCCACCAAGGAGTTTTCTAGTAGCCTTTAACAGGACTTTATGCGCATGGAATAACCTCCAAAAATTTGATTTAAATTTATCCAGGGGTTTTAGTTAAATCGTAACAAAAACGGTTATCATTTTATACATAAATATATGTACATATCTATATACATAAATTACTTGTTTTATTATCATTTTATTCGTTATTCGAATAATGAATGAAGATAATAGTTATTCGAATAACGAATAAAATAATTTATCCGTCATTCGAATAATTTTTTTTTGAATAAACAAAATTATTTATTATTTACGAATAACAAGAAAAACAATTTATTCATTTGTTATTCGTCATTCGAATAAATTTTGCCCAACTCCGCTCCGAACTCGTGTAAGAAGTTTCACTTAAAAAATTTAAAGTTTAAAAAAATTTAAGCATGACGAGCGAGTGTGCAGCAGTGTTGCCGCGAATCATTTTTAGTGGTAGCCAAATTCCTTTAAAAACAGGGCTAAAAAAGAGCTAAAAAAAGTCGTTGTGGCTAAAAATGGTAGCTGCAATTTTTTACTTACATAAACATATAAAAGCATACACGCAAACATTTTCAATAAGCAATGGTATAGAAAAACAATGAACTCTGGAAAAAAGCAAATATTTTTCCAACCAGCAACCGTTTTGTATTTAAGGGAAAATATACGACACCAGCTTGCTGGCTCCATCAATTGATTTTACCATCATGCTCGAAGCATATAACTTACCAGCATGCTGCTACAATATTCATTTCTTTACAAACGAGGTCGAGGAAAGATCGAACTGATTAGAGCCGAAATTTCATAATTTTTCTACCATTTTGTCAAACATTGTTTTTTTTTTTTAATTCACAACTGCAATATCGGGAACTTACTCCTCCACACTCACGGCGTTGACTCATATAGTGCAAGAAATTTCCGCCAAAATAATTTTTACTTAGAAAATTTAGCTAATTTCGCCACTCACGACACCAGCATGCTGGTTTTTGAAGTCCCACCAGCAGCTGGTACAATCACATCACAAGAACATACACGGTCAATCGACTTGATGTGCCATTTAACAAATTAAGCATACTAAGGGCCGTAAACTTATCTATTTTAAACTATAGTTAAATCGTTAATAGATAAGATAACAACCCTACCACTTTTACAGTATGTATGTATGAAAACATGAAAAAAATTAAAAATTTATCTCTTACATAAATAAAAAAAAAATAGATCAAATTAAGTATATACAACTTGTTCATGCCAAGTATGAATAAATCCTCGAAAGGGCTAAAAAAAGGGCTAGGGGCAATTTTAAATTTATGGGGCCAAAAAAAGTATGTGGTAGCTAAATCTAGCCACCAAAGGGCTAAAACGGCAACACTGGTGTGCAGATGTATAGTCTTCATGTAATCGTTGCATCACTATAGTGTATCTTAAGCAACTATGATTAGCCGAGCAGATGTGCGGAAAGCATCGAAATTCGTGCTCCCTTAGGCAGTCTGCACACGGGTCGTATAGCTTTAGACGCGTATTAGATGCTACATACCAGGGATGAAAAATGGAAATTTCAGATTGTACTTAATATCATAAAATATATGTATCTAAATGAGACAGATTGTACGTAAAAAAGGTTACATAATTCATTTGTAGTTTTTTTTTTATAAATTTTATTTAAAACATGAATACAAAAGATGGATATACTTTAAGCATGATTATGTTTTTTTTTTCAACTGAGCCTATATCTATAGACTATAGTCTAATGGGAATCGGAGAAGCGTTGTTTTTGTCTAACTTTGACTACTGAAAAATATTGGTGAAAAAGACAAAAAACATGCTTTGCGAAGTTTACTTCTTTATCCAGCAACAACAAGAAAAGTCTGCTAATTTATCCGATTCCTTTTAATAGGTGCAACAAGTCTAGAGAAAATAATCGAATTGCCGTAAGTAACTTCGAAAGCATTTTAAATATATTTCACGAAATCAAAACGCGAATATGGGTCAGTAATAATAATTGTACCTAAAATCTACTGACTGTACCTAATGTACCTTTAAGGGCCGGTTACTCAATGTCTGGTTAACACTAATTTGCGGATAAACATCGTTATCGACGACTTCGACTCGATGCATATAACAGGGAGTCGGTAACGTCGATAACTATGTTTAACCGGAGATTAGTGTTAACCAGACATTGAGTAACCGGCCCTAAAAGTCGATCAAACGTCGGAAAAAGGTACAATTGTACCTACTTTTTCATCCCTGCTACATACGAAAGTTGTACGCTTTGATGCCGCACACGTGCATTTAAATGGAGGGATGTATACGAGGCGTCAGCTTCACGAATTCGTCAAAGCAAGCTGGCTGCAAATCGCTGGGCGTACAGCAGTGTTGGTAGCTAGGCGTACGTTCGCTTAGAAAAGAGAAAGAAGAAGAAGTTTGTTTACAATTTTCCTTGTGCGTGCATGAATTTCATAAAAAAAGGTTAAAACAATAAAATTCGTGCAAATAATAGAAAAATAACTGAAAATTAATTAAAGAAATAATAATTTTGCATCACTTAACATTTTTTGCCTGATACTTTGATGCTTTGAAGTTGCTTCGTGTGCAGATCTTAAGGCGTAGAGGAATCGTTGCTCCATAAAAAAATTTATACGCGTCTAAAGCTATACGAACCGTGTGTGTGCAGACTGCCTTATTTTCATTTTGACGCAATTCAATGTTGATTCTTCTACTTTTATTTGGCTTGGCCTTTTGTTTTCGCTCAATTTAATTTTTATAATTGTTCAAAAGACAAAAAAATCTTTGAAACGAAGTGAGCCACACAAATTTTGAATTTATTTACAACCAAATTTAATAAGTTCTCTGCAAGAAGGTTTGTTCAAAAAAAAATATGTGTACATATATGGTATATGGGGTATAGATATATCCCTTTTCCCTAGCAGTAAACCTTTTAGTGTGGGCAACAATGATATTTTTTAAATAAGGCAGATCGGAATATGCGCTCTGGGAAGACAGTACCTGTAATTATTGTACCATGCCAAAAAATGTTTTTTTGCTCGCCCGAAAGTGCCCAATTTGTTTTTCTTTGGTTGGTTTTCTGGCTGTTGAGAGCCACTTTGAGAGAGTAATTTTTGTTTCTCACTAACCCGAAGTCGCGCAGACTATTTTTTCGGGCGAGTTTGTAGGTTTGTATAGTAACTTCGCCAGTAAAAGATTGCAGCGAGAGCGTAAAAGCAAAATAGAGCGTAAAATTGAGAAGAAGAGAAAACTAGCAGAAAAACTTAGGTCGGTGTTGTGCAGACAAACTTTTCTTTGCCAAATTAAATGGCGGCTGCTTAGTTTGCTCGGAGGTGGTTATGTCGAGTTTGGCACAGGGTTGCACGTTCATTATGGTTTTCATGGCTATTGCCAACACGAAATGAGAATTTCAGATGTACATAACGCGTACAATTAATATATTTTTTATGACATCGTATAGGCAATTAACTGTGCCCTAACCTTTGAAACTCCTACAGCATAAATTCAGCTCTCTGGCTTTCGGTATCACGGCAATTTTTGTGTATAGCAACAATTGTCTAAAATTTTTGTACAGGACAACACCGAATTTGCTGCAGTTTGACCAAACAAAATTTGCTGCAACAACAATTGCACGCAGTTTGCCAAACAAAATATCTGCATAACACCGACCTTATTGAACACAAAACTAGTAAAAACTTGCAAGTGAATAGTTGTTGCACCGTTTTGACATTCTGCTGTAAACATTTTACTATTTATAAATCAGTTTTAAACTCTTTGCATTACACACAAGCACTTAAACAGGCCAGTACATCAATAATATTTTGATTTCCACTCATTTTACTTTTGTTTACGCTTAACCAATTCAACTAATGACAGCGTTTGACATTCATTCTTCTTCTTCTTCTGCTAGTAAAAATTTCGCTTGCAAAAATTTCCAGCTCTCC
>NW_023458564.1:33113741-33141867 GCF_013731165.1 Rhagoletis pomonella
CTTCTTCTGCTAGTAAAAATTTCGCTTGCAAAAATTTCCAGCTCTCCCGTGTTATTACGCTTTCGATTCAGGGTTCTCCTGCAAATTTTTGGGTTACTATACACTTTTCCAGTAAAAATTTGCAAGTTCTAGTACAAATTAGAACTGACTAACCAAAAATACATGCAGATTCATTAGAATCCACTTAAACAATTAATTACATACTTTTCAACATGAATTAGCAGAGTGCACTTTTCTTTTGTTTACAATTTGGTTGTCAAACACACTACAGCTGATCGTTTGACACATTTACCAGAATTTACCAGCAACAAATCTTCGGACTCAAACTTGTAACTTCTAACAGAGAGAGGACCTTATTTACTCTCTTTTTTGTCCTCTCAGTAGTCAGAGAACCGAGTACGGGATCGATTTCCAGTAAAATCTGACTAATTCTGACAAGTCCGGACTCGTACAGGATCGCAACTTAACCTTATGAAACCTGTCAAACTGACAGAAGAAGGGGAAGAATTTTAATAATTAAAATTTTAATCAATACATACATATGTGCATATTTAGCTGTTTTTCTTTGATTGATAAGTGAAAAAACATCAAGTGAACTATCAATTTAACGTTAATGTGTTCGCTGCTGATCAAATCTTAAATTTGTAATGTTTTTGCTATTAAGCGTTTAGTTTCGGGCACCAAAAAATGTTGGTTGTGTTCCCGTGGTTTTGGGCAGTTTATGCACTTTTGTGAGAGCATTCCGTATTTACGCTCATTTGCCCGAAAATGTAAAAAACAAATATTTTATTTATTTGCAACAGCTGACGAGCAACGTACGCTAAAAGTTGAGAGTTGGCCATCTTTCTGCTTTATGTGTATATAGGCGTTGCCGAATTTTGGAATGTGGACGGCTGAATTTGAATTCATGTATTCATAGCGACGCCCAAGCCAACGCATTAATTTTCTGCGTTTCTATTAAAACGTAGTGTGTACTCGATACTCAAATAAGTTATCGATAAAATGAACTCACTACGCTGATGCGCCAAGCTAGTCACATCCCCTTTGGGTTTTGTTTACATTTGAATTTTTATTATTCTTTTGTAGAAGTATAAGCAAACTTTTCACAAAGCATAAAATATGGCGGTGGATAAAATGAGTGCCAAGGATATTTTAATGAGAGCAGTAGAGTGTGATCAGGTGGGCCGTATTTTAGAAGCGCAAGATCTCTACGAAGAAGGCCAACGGCTAGTAATGCAACTTGTGGCGCGTAAGCAAGCTGATTTTCTTAAATTAAAAGATATATTTAAATTAGTATGCTGTTCCAGTCAAATTCTACTATATTTAAAACAATAATACTTTGTATTTCAATGATACAATTTTTATCTTGATTTATTTTGGCAAGACCAACGCGACGAATCTAAGAAAAAAATTTTGTGGGAAAGGATCAAGGAATACAACGACCGCATGCGACAAATAAAGGAGCGTGTACAGAAGCATGTTATTGGTGGAGAGCTTGTATCAAGTATACCGATAGATGAAGATTCTGTTGGCAATAGCTATCGGAATCTTTTTGGGAAGTACCTAGACGCAGAAGTAAAGGAGGTGCTGCTTGAAGAACCATACCTTTACGAAAAATATCAAGTGTTTAGAAACGCCAAAATATATTCTGCTATGGATTTCATAACCATTCATTTAGTTTCAGAATTTCGTATCGTTTCTGGAGTTGTTAGCGAAGAACTGTCCGTATCTGAAATACGTCCGACTGGTGACCAAAACTCATAGCAAGGCTCCAGAGAACCAAATAAACGTGATAAGGCAGATTACACAAGATCTAGCAAAGCGAAATGTGACATTATACACAAAATTTGTGGAAACATTACATGACCGTAAAATTGTGTAAGTTTAAAGAACAGTATTTGAATGGTTATTTAGTGATCAAGTACTTCTAACAGGGTTAGCAGTGGTTTTATTATAAAAGTTGGGCGCGGTTTGCATATTTTTAAACCATTGAATCCCTTCTACAGCCTAGGATTATGTGATTATGACTTTCGCAAGTGTCTACAAACTGATGTTGATATTTGGCGTACAAAGAACTTTATTTGTTAAATAAATTGGAGATCTACTTATAGGTAATATAATATACATTTCGTAAAAACATAAATGCATCGTACATATCGTTCTTTTAATGTAGAAATCGGAGCCTTTCTATATTAAAAGAACTTTGTCCATATACCGAAAGACTGGTCTCTTAAAATCCGAATGGAATTTAAAAGCAACGGACCGAATTTTAAGGAAAATCGCATTTGAAGAACTTAAGTTTTATAAAATTTTTAATTACTCTGTAAAGAAACTGAATATATATGGTCTTTCTATTATAATAATGTATGTACTTTTATGTTGGGTAAAAATTTCATAGCTATATTGATTAATATATCTCCCTACAACAAAATATGTATTCATTTTTACAATGGCAGTACATATATTAGCGCTGGAAAACATCGATGTTTCGATGTTTTTTGGGGAGCAACATCGATGTATCGATGCATCGACCTTTTCAAATGACGAATTTTTATTTTTTTATTTATTTATTATAGTCATTTGACCTATATACATTCACGTATATACATTTGAATTATGTATTGCAATATATAATAAAAGTAAAGTTAAAATTAATGCTTAAAATAAGTAAACCTGTTACACTTTTCCTTCTAAGCTATATAATAGTTTATGTATATTTAACTAAGATAGCATATTCTCGATGCTGTTGGAATGGACGTGATTCCAAGCAGCACCGTAAATATATCACGTACGATATGCGGTCTAAGAGTAATTTCCATAGCCGCCCCAACTGGGTGGTTGGAAGGACTAGTTTCCAAGCCGCCTCTTATAAATTTCTCTACCGGCAGGCGATCTGAATGGACGAGATCTGTCTGAATTCATTAACGCAGATATGCAAACCATCATTTCTTTAATTTCACAACCATACAAGATAAATGTGTTCAATTTGGACTTTGATTTAAAAGAGAGTGGTATTTTGCATTATTGTGTTTATAAACATAGCCATCTTCTATATATATTCGTCGCCTGGGTAAAAGATTGTCGCAAGCGCAATTTTCACGATTTTTAGTTTTAGATGCAGTTATATATTTTGAAATATATTTTGAGATACCCCCTTTAGGTTCCGAGACACTGACTATAATTTTTTCGATAATTTAGTAAAAATTTAGCTAGTGATGCAGCCATATTAAACTAATCAATATCTTTAAAATGGCGTCCGTTCCTTTTTGGATATCCCCTTTAGTTTCCGAGATATTGAGTAAAACGTGTCGTTCATTTAGTAGAAATTTTTGGATCACATTTTGTCGTATTTCATACAAAGTGGCTGCCAAATTGTGTACAAATGACGCTTACGACAAACTCAAAACTAATTAACATTAAACATTACAAATTAAATAATTTAAAAATTTTGGCTGACTTCCAAAACATCAATTGCTTTGCATACGTACAAAGTGTAACGTTCCATAACGTCGAACTACAAAATATTGACAATGTATACTGTTCCAAAACACATACGAAAAGTTATCGAAACGCATCGCTCGAGCAATCAGCGCATCAGAAACAAAGTTGATGCTTCGTTTGATACTGTTGTTGTTGTTGTTGTAGCGGCTACAACAACCCCGCCCGGGACGGTTGGTATCTCAGTCGTTGTCGTCAAGTTCCACTAACGGCAACCCTAGGAAGCGTGCAGCTTCTGTGGGGTTTGTCCACAGGGACAAGGCCGTTAGGGTTGTCGGGTTTTCCGGGCATGCGAAGAGATGTTTCGAGTCATGTGGGGTCTCTCCGCATGCCGGACACTTATTCGGCACATCCTCATTCAACCTACTCAAGTAGGAGTTCAACCTGCTGCAGTAGCCGGAGCGAAGTTGTGCGAGTGTTGTGCGTGTGTCCCGAGGCAGATGAAGGTCGGTCTCGTCTATGTCCGGGGGTGGTATGCCTAGAACGGCATTCACAGGTCTAGAGTCTACATAACTCGAGAATGAGTCCCTGTGAATGCCGTTCAGGGCCTGTCTGTAAGCTGTCGGGTCCAGAGGTTGCTTAATGAACCTCTGGACTTCGTCCGTCAGTTCATATAGATGCCTCCTGACGTGCCTAGGCGAGGGCTCCTCTGCAAGCAGCTGTCTGCTTGGGTGGCCACTTCTGTGGCTCCCGATCAGGAACTGCTTGCAGAGCATTATATTATGCTTCTTTACAGGGAGCATTTGCGCCTCGCCGTGCAGGTGGTGTTCAGGCGACATCAGGAGGCATCCTGTCGCTGTCCTGAGTGCGGTGTTCTGTACAGTCTGTAGCTTCGTCCACTGCGTCCTACTAGTCCCTGGCGACCACACTGGCGCTGCGTAGTTCAAAACCGGCCGACCTATTGCCTTGTATGTTGCCAGCAACGTTTCTTTGTCTTTGCCCCAAGTACTGCCGGCTAGCGACTTGAGGACCTTGTTGCGGCTCTGTACTTTATTGACAATAGCGGTTGAGTGCGCAGAGAAGAAGAGCAGGCTGTCGAATATTACTCCGAGTATTTTGGGGTTATTCACCGTCGGAATTGGTGTGTCATCGACGTGAATCCCCAGCGGTAGACTGACCTCCTTCGTCCAGGTTGTGAACAGGGTCGCGGAGGATTTCGTAGGGGAGAGGGCTAGACACTTTGCAGTGAAGAAGCGAGAAAGTTCGGAGAGATAGCCGTTTACTTTCGAACACAGGTCATCAATTCCATTCCCAGTCGCCATGATCGAGCAATCGTCGGCATAAGAGACAATCGAGACTCCCTCTGGTGGTTGAGGGAGCTTTGAAATGTAAAAGTTAAACAGTAGCGGGGAAAGGACACCACCCTGAGGAACCCCCTGTTTTATTTTTCGCTGCTTACTCGTTTTGTCTCTAAACATTACCGACGAATGTCAACCACTCAGATAATTTGCCGACCACCGTTTGAGCCTCTGTGGGAGAGAGGAGGCCTCTATATCTTCTAGTAGCGTGGAATGGCAGACGGTGTCAAACGCCTTTGACAAGTCCAACGCTTCTAGAATCGTTCTCTCACAGGGACGGTTACGGTTAAGGCCACGAGTTATCTGAGTGTTTATGGCGTTAAGTGCTGTTGTTGTACTGTGCACTTTACGGAAACCATGCTGATGCTTCGCTGGGGTCAGGTGGTTTGTGAAGTACGGGAGTAGCAAGGCCTCGAGTGTCTTCGCTACCGGGGAAAGGAGTGTTATCGGACGATATGAATCTCCTTTGTTGGCAGGTTTCCCCGGTTTGAGCAGTGGGACCACTCTCCCCACCTTCCAGATGTCTGGGATGATGAGAGTGGCCATTGACAAGTTGAGGACCTCCGTTATGTACGCTACCCCCGCAGGACCCAAATTTTTCAGCATCAGCATGCATATTCCGTCGGGACCCATGGCTTTGGAGGCTTTCGCCTTCCCGATGGCCACCTGAACTTCACCGCAAGTGAAGGCAAGGGGGGCACAAGTTGTTGGCAGTTTGTGCAGCCTTCTGGTCACTCGACGCTTGGCTTTGTCCACCGGAGGATGCAGTATGAACTGCCGGCTAAAATAGCTCGCGCATCGCTCCGGGTCCGACGAGGCATGGTCGCCGAAGGAAATTTCGACTCTGTCGTCGTGCTTCGTCGGATTAGACAATGACCTCACGGTTGACCAAAGCTTGCTCACACCAGAGGTGAAGTTACAGGTCTTCAGATGCTCCTCCCACTTCTTCCGCTTATGTACGTTTACAAGTTGCCGAATCTCCGCGTTGAGATCCCTGATACGGGGATCTCCGGGATCGGCCTGACGAAGGCTATCACGCTCATCGGCTATAACAGCCGCTTCGGCAGGGAAGTTTGGACGTGGGTCCGATATAGTTACATCCTGCCGGTATGAAGCGAGCTGCAGCAGCAGTGATAGCCCTGCGGAACTTACGTTCACCGAGATGGACGTCGGTTGGTGTGGGGAGCTCTGTGAAGGTGTTTTCGGTAAACTCCGCGTAATCTTTCCAATCAGCTTTAGAAAAGTTGATATAGGTCCGGTGTTTGGCGGAGGCAAAGTCGGTTGGTTTATCTATCGAGATGACTATGGGTAGATGGTCTGATGCTAGAGTCAGCATAGGTCGCCACGTTATGCTGTTTATCAGACCAGCGCTGACTATTGTGATGTCTGGCGAGCTACTGCAGTTACCCATAATCCTGGTGGGTGCGTCGTCGTTCATTGTGCAGAATGTCGAATCGTCTATCTGCTCAACCAAGTCTGTTCCTCTACGATCGTTTGACAGGCTTGAGTGCCAAAGATCGTGGTGCGGTTATCTCCTCAATCTTGCTCTGTAGCCCGTTGCAGTTAAATTGAAGGAGCTTCATGTGGTTCGGGAGACGTGTCGTGATGTGGGGTGTAAGTGAAGTGTATGTTCTTGCCGCCGTTGGCTGTATGTGCTGCTGTGGTGATTGCCGCCCTGTGGTGGTGGTGGGGGGTGTCGCAATTGGGGTCTGCGACCGAGCAGCGCAACACTTGCCCTCGAAGTTCCCAGTCCAATCTCGCGTGGTACGCAGACCTGAGCATGCCCTAAAGTGGCACCAGCCAAGGCAGGTGTTGCACTTGACTGATGTCACATTACGGAATATCCTGGTCTGACATACCGTGCAGATTGTAGGGGGAACCAGGAGTTGTCGGCGGCGGCGTGTGGGTGGTGGTGCGGTTGTGTGTGTTATGTGGTCTGTAGTGGCTGTGGTACGGTCTGTGGTGTTATTATGTTGTTGTGTTGTGGTGACTGTGTGAGGCTGCTGTGTGAGTGTGTGAGGGTGCTCGGGCGGACTGTGGTTAGCCGTGGAGGCTGCTCTGTTTGAGCAACAGGGGGCCACGTACGACGTGGTCCACTGTCTGTGTCCGTAGTCCCGAGCAGACTCTGAGGTGACTCCACCCCTCGCAGGCATTACACTTGACTGAGGTGGAGTTGTGGTGTAATCGTCTCCGGCATACACAGCAGGTGTATGTTTCTGGCCCTGGGTTTGACTCGATGCCAGCCCTGAGTAGGAGAATACGTAGTGAATGTAGCCCTATGGACGGACAACTTCTGAGATACTTCGCCGACCTAAACGGGGTTAGATCGCCGAAACAACAGCCCTTGGTCGGGTGAAACCCGAGTCATTCCGGTACGTAGAACCGGCTGTCGTGGGAATACTGGTTAGCATTGGTTTGATACTGGTTAGCATTGGTGTTTTAGAAATGGAAAATTCAGAAAAATTGTTTATTGCTATATTGAATATTTAAAATATGCAATGTATATGGTTGCAATGTGTCGCAACTCTGCATATACATACAAACATTTTGAAAACCGCAGTATAACAGTTTCCAAGCGTTAACTCAAAAACTACTGCATAGATTTCAGTCAAATTTTCAGAGGTTATACCTTGGTCCTATTATAGGCCACTCGGTAGGTGGCGCTGGGGCCGAGTTATTTCTAAATATCGTATTTATGAACGGATTTCTTTTAAATTCAAAATATAAGCTACCAGCATGATGACAAGCACGTTTACCAAAAATAGACCCGCTAGGTGGCGCGGGAGTCGAGTTATTTATAAAAGTCGTATTTATGAACCAATTTCTTTCAAATTCAAAAGGTGTAGTTTCAGCATAATGGGAAATACGTTTACCAAAAACGGAGCCGCTAGGTGGCGCGGGAAGCGAGTTATTTATAAAAGTTCTATTTATGAACAGTGATCGGTCTTCTACCACATTGTGGTAGATCTGCCACTTTTTTGAGCATCTAACACACAAGGTCTGAAATCTACTACATATTCGCGTTTTTGACTATTATTTATGCTCGACATAATTTTCTCAATTTTAAGAGCAAAAATTGTCCAAGACTAAACAATAACAGGCAAAATGGGAAGATAAAATAAACCGTAAAATAGTAAATTTTCTCAATATTAAATTTTTCGACAGGAAACATGGTTTTATTGTGTTGAATTGCAAAATATATGGTTTATAAAAAAGAATTAATAGCGAAAATGTTACAGAAACAACATCTAAAGTTTCTGCGGCGTTGTTTACTTTTATTGAGAATTGTCAAATCGGCAAATCGCTATAAGCGGTTTCTGGAACGTGCCACATTTGTCCGCTACATCGTGATGTGATAAAAGCTGGCAGCACGCCGCAAGGTTGCAGAAATCTTTCAAAATATGTTCGAAAAATATCTTGATATGGAAGGAACTGCTTTACACTGTCAAGGAAAAAATTTGCCAAAACTCAACGGAATTTTTAGCAACTTCAATCTTGCACTCTATTATACTAAAATTAATTTTTTAGATTCTAATTAAAATGATTGCAATTTAGGTGAAACCTTACAGAATATTTTTAATTTTTGTACAGAGTTTGATCCAAAACCTGAGATCTACCACATTTTTTTGAAATCTACCACATTTTTTTGAAATCTACCACATTTTTTTCCAATCTACCACATTTTTTCCAATCTACCACATTTCTTTCCAATCTACCACATTTTTTTCCAGATCCTACCACACAATTTTTTTTTTCGGAAGTCGGATCACTGTTTATGAACCGATTTCGTAAGCATGATGAAAAAAGCACTTGCGGAAAACGGACCCGCTAGGTGCTGCTGGAGTCGAGTTATTTATAAAAGCCGTATTTGTGAACCTATTTTGTTAATACACATTCGAAATGTTTATTACTTTCATGATGATTTTTTTTTCATTCGAAACATATTCAGCCTTATCATGAGCTTCATCTTCCCTGAACCGGTTCACTTTTCGCTTTTGGTTTCCATGTACTTACTATGGGGGAATCCAAATTTTCGCGTGAATTTTTTTCGGGCGAAACTCAGGATAAGGAAGATTATATACATAAAATTATAGCCATTTCCGTTTTTCGACTAAACTCAAAAACCACTCAATAGAGCCCAGTCAAATTGTCGGCGGTTATACCTTGCATATATGGTCCTATTATAGGCTACTAGAAAACACGCTGGTGGCGCTGGAGTAGAGTTACTTATAAAAGTCGTATTTATTAACAGATTTCGTTCAAATTCGCAGCGTGACTACCTGTATGATGAAAAATTCCTTTGCTAAAAATGCAACGCTGGAGTTTAAGTATTTAGAAAATCCGAATTTTTTTATAAAATATGATTGGAATTCATCATTCGTATTCATTTCATGACAAACAAAGGGACCCAATTGATGACGCGAAATATATAGAAACCCCCGCGGGGTTAGTTCTGCTTTGGCCCTATGTTTATCTTAGACGAATTTACTTTTCAGATGGCTAAATCAAGGATGCGTTAAAGTATGCATATAAAGACCGTAATATGGTAGACAGACGGAGAAAATTAATTTGAATTAATAAGCATAAATGCAGATTAAAACTTTACCCTTACAGACGGCAGTAATGCGAATAAACCAGCCGCAAGGTCGTGGGTTCGAGTCCCACGGCCAGTATACTTTTTTTATTTCTTTTTCATTCTTTTTTTTATAAGTTCTATATATTTTTTACGTTACTTTCAGTTAGTTGTTGTTCAATTTTTAACAAAATTCATCTCTAAAAATTAAAATTAACTAATAGTAAAATAAGAAATGTGCTATAAAATAAAGCAAATGAAAATAAAATAAAGTAAAATTAAATATATAAATAAAATAAAATAAAAAAATATAAAATAAATAACAAAAACAAAAAATTTTTCGCAATCGCTCCAACCGAGTATCGAACCTGGCAGCTACAGGCTTGTAGCTTGCAACTCTCACCACTCGGCTACCGCGTACGGGAAACTCGACTGCTTCGTTTGCTTACTTGTACAAAAGACAACAACTGGCCGTTTTTACCAGTGTTGTCATCGAAAATTCCTCGGATCCGAGTTAATTCCCAAAAATTTCGTGCATTTGTTCGGCTGCTTATGCTCATTTCAAAGAGGAAAATGCATGAGTTAAAGCAAATTAATGCAGCGTTTTTGCTGCATTTAAAATGCAACATTTAGCACTTTCGAACATATGTTTTCGAAGTTCGTTCATGCTATAGCATTTAGCAAATGTACATTTACGCGAGTTCGAAATCGTATGCTTTTGACAAACTGCCGTGTTCCAGTCTCTTATTTAGATGCGTATATCTTACGATCAATTCTCACGCAGAAGATAATGTGCAAAAACCCTACTGAAAAGGAAAAAATTAATTTTAAACCAAAAATTCAATACAAAAACTTGAATTGTTTTAACCACAACCGAACATTTGTTTGTGTATATATTCATTTGTCGGTGCTGTCAATTAAAATTTCCTCACTTAATTAGGAAACAAACCAAACTGAGTTGATCACAAATTGATCCAGATTTCTATCAGCATCAAATCGATGTTGAATTTGCTTAACTTTTCTTTATCCAAATATGTAATGCAAAATAAAAGAAATCTCGATCGGCGATCACTGAAACGCAGCTAGCAACTGTATACTCGAAAAAGCAATGTTGCCACTTTTTCTCTTTAAACCATGTTCGAATCGTGGAATTTTGGAAGATCACAGGGTTGCTTTTAGCATTTAGATTCTTAATGCAAAAATGGAGTTGCATTTAGTTGCATTTAGGTGACGAATTTTGTATGGATAAATGTACATTTAGAGTAGCATTTAGAGCTAAATGCGCTAAATGTGCTTTTACGCGTAAGCAAAAACAGCCTATAAGGCTGGTTATGCAAATAATCGAGCCCGTTTGTCTACCGTATAAGACTGGGTAAGCGTGAACGTGCATCTACCTCCAATTGACGAAGTTGCTCGAGGCAGCAGTAAGACTCAAAGAAATCAATTCATAAATAATTAGACAAATTGTAAAAGTGGCGAATTGACAAGGAAAGATTTGACCACATTTGTCCAAAAGGAACACGATAGGTATAATAGGTATCAATGGCTTTATTTGAACGATATTCATGACATCACATGACTCATTTAGCCAATGTACGCGAAAACTTTGGGGCAGCGCAGATACTTGGCCCTCATATAACTGAAAACGCTCATCTGTGGTCTTGAGTTTCCGTATAAGGAAGTTTATTGGCTTACATGGCACACCGGACCAATGCTGAAGTTGCAGGATCATAGAAGAATATTACGCAAGCTTGGCAGAGATCTCACAGGTGGAAATAAGACCATAGGTAAAACGCATTACATCGAAAGGGATTAGTATTCCATATGGAATCACAGCGCTACTATTTTCGGGCCAAAAATCTTGGCAAATGTGTGAAGAGGATTCCGTTTTTTAGTCGTTTCAATATAAACTAAAAATGTTTACTTTACAGACTTCTTCTTCTTGATTGGCGCTGTAACCGCCTAAGCGATTTTGGCCGAGTCCAAAACAGCACGCCAGTCATTTCTCTTCTGTGCTAACTGACGCCAATTGAAAATGCCAAGTGAAGCCAAGTCCTTCTCCACCTGGTCTTTCCAACGCAGAGGAGGCCTTCCTCTGTTACCAGCATCGCGGCCCGCGTTGAATATTTTCAGAGCAGGAGCGTTTCTGTCCATCCGAACGACATGGCCAAGCCAGCGGAGCTTCTGAATTTTAATTCGCTGCACTATGTCTATATCGTTGTAAAGCTCATACAGCTCATCGTTAAATCGTCTGCGATATTCGCCATCACCAACGCGTAAAGGTCCGTAAATCTTTCGCAGAATCTTTCTCTCGAAAACTCCAAGAGCCGCCTCATCAGATGCTTTCATTGTCCATGCCTCCGCGCCATACACCAGCACAGGCATGATGAGTGACTTATAGAGTGTGATCTTTGTACGACGAGAGAGGACTTTACTTCTCAATTGCCTACTCAGCCCAAAGTAGCACTTGTTGGCAAGAGTGATTCTCCGTTGGATTTCAAGGCTGACATTATTATTGGTGTTAATGCTGGTTCCCAAATAAACGAAGTCGTCTACTTTTTCAAACTTGTAACTGTCAACAGTGACGTGGGTGCCAAGACGCGTATGCTCTGACTGTTTGTGTGATGACAGGAGATACTTCGTTTTGTCCTCGTTCACCACCAGACCCATTCGCTTTGCTTCTCTATCCAATCCCGAGAAGGCAGAACAGACGTAGCCCTTGTTTTGACCGATACAATCGATGTCGTCGGCATACGCCAGCAATTGTACGCTCTTATAAAGTATTGTGCCTGAGCGGTTCAGTTCTGCGGCTCTTATTATCTTCTCCAACATAAGATTAAAGAAATCACACGAAAGGGAGTCCCCTTGTCTGAAACCTCGTTTGGTATCAAACGGCTCGGAGAGGTCCTTCCCTATTCTGACGGAGCTGGTGGTATTGCTCAACGTCATTTTACACAGCCGTATTAGTTTCGCGGGGATACCAAATTCAGACATCGCGGCATAAAGGCAACTTCTCTTCGTGCTGTCGAAAGCGGCTTTGAAATCGACAAATAGATGGTGTGTGTCGATCCTATTCTCGCGGGTCTTTTCCAAGATTTGGCGTATTGTGAATACCTGATCTATGGTGGATTTTCCAGGCCTAAAGCCACACTGATAAGGTCCAATCAGCTCGTTGACGGTGGGCTTCAGTCTCGCACAATACACTCGATAAGACCTTGTAACCTATGCTTAGAAGGCTAATTCCGCGGTAGTTGGCGCGTATGGCGGGGTCGCCTTTCTTGTGGATTGGGCAGAGCACACTTAAATTCCAGTCGTCGGGCATGCGTTCATCTGACCATATTCTGCATACGAGCCGATGCATGTACCTCATCAGCTCCTCGCCGCCGTACTTGAATAGCTCGGCTGGCAGGCCATCAACTCCAGCAGCTTTGTTGTTTTTCAGCCGCGTAATCGCTATACGTACCTCGTCATAGTCAGGCGGTGGGACAGCTACTCCATCATCATCGACTGGGGACTCGGGTTCATCTTCCTCACTACTTTCAGCGCTGCTACCATTCAGTAGGTTATAAAAGTGTTCCCTCCACAATTTAAGTATATTCTGGACATCGGTCACTAGGTCGCCATTGTTGTTCTTACAGGAGTTCGCCCCGGTCTTGAAACCTTCCGTAAGTCGCCTAACCCTCTGGTAGAATTTTCGGGCGTTCTTCCTGTCGGCCAGCATCTCAAGCTCTTCGCACTCACGTATTTCGGCCTCTCTCTTCTTATTGCGGCAAATACGTCTCGCTTCCTTCTTCAGTTCCCTATAACGGCCCCACATGGCTCGCGTTGCGCCCGATCGCAGCGTGGCCCTGTAGGCGGCATCTTTTTTCTCTGCGGCTTCTTGACATTCCTCATCGTACCAGTTGTTCTTTCGGGCTCGCTTAAATCCAACTACTTCTTCGGCGGCGGTACTTAATGATCGGGAAATGTGGTTCCACTGCTCGCGTACGTTGGATTGCTGAAGAGTGCTCTCAGAGAGCAGGTGTGTGAGTCGAGTGGCGAATAGGAGGATGGTTCCGTGCGCAGAAGTGGAAAACTTTTGACTGCCATTCACCTGGGAGTGGCCAGAAGCGATTCTTGTGCGTACGGTTCAAATCGCAGCTCACAACGTCCGGATATTTATATCCACGTATCCTCTGGGTAGCAACCAAACACCCGTTTGGGAGCGAGCTAAAGTGAGAAGGCGTAAAACTTCGCGAGAGAAGGCGTAAAACTTCGCGTGCGCTGGGTTTGGGTCCCGCCACGTTAAAACCCCGCCCAATGAAAAGAAAAAAACAGCCTCGGATGAGACCCCCTTTTTCTGATGACGACCACGGCAAACGTATAAAGGACTTACTTTACAGACTG
This sequence comes from Rhagoletis pomonella, assembly GCF_013731165.1. Classification (NCBI taxonomy): domain Eukaryota; kingdom Metazoa; phylum Arthropoda; class Insecta; order Diptera; family Tephritidae; genus Rhagoletis; species Rhagoletis pomonella. The sequence goes on from NW_023458564.1 coordinate 33,127,497, forward strand.
CTTTTGCTTTTAAACGCTATTTTTGAATTGGCGAACGCAAACGATCTTATTAGGCGCCGCGAAGCAAGCGGGCATTTTCTAGTTTGCTGAGAACTTATTAAAAGTATTGTAAATTTCGGTTTGTCAATTTCCTAATAATTCATATTAAGATTTCCGTAAAATAGAATTCAAATTATTGGAATATACGATCAAACACACATTTATAGCCCAGTTATGCATACTTGCATGATACAATAATTTTTAGAAGGCAGTTTCACTTCAAAATTTTTGACATAAACCGAGTCTGTGACAAACACGCAATGTGGCCACTGCTACGATATAGAACTTGGGGATTATCGCTTGTTATTTTAGATATTTTTTAACAGAACATGTAAAGATATATATATATATATATTATAACTGATCACTTAATTTTTAATATAAATATACGTATTTTGTACATACATTTTTGCCACTGCTAATCACATGAATAAAAATCATAAAAATGAAAATATAACAGCAATATTTCTTGTTTATAACGGATTAGATCCATCGCACACCACGGACTTTATCGGCCGCCAATTTAGATGTGCTCGCTAGTCTTTCCATTGCACCACAACTTATTGGTCAGAGCGATTAAGCTGGTGTAATGTGCGCACCTCCATACATCTTCATGTACATATTTCAAGCGAGCCCTATCATTTAAATAGGCGGCCGATAAAGTTTGTGATGTGCGGTGGCTCTTATAGCTGCGTCCTTATATCTATTCCGTGTGTTGCAATATCCACGAAAGCAGCAGTTAATTTTTTATGAAAAAAAATTATTACAAAATATTCGAAAATTTCTCTACTTATGTTTATGTTTGGCTTTTCTTTGTTTTATTTTTCCAACGTCAAAAGCTCGACCCTATTAAGCTGGAATTTCAGGGTACTATTTAAATAAGGAAATTTTGAAAGGGGGGGGAGCGGCTCGGGCACCCCCGCGCCCCTACCTGGCTACGCCCATGTTAAGTGCTATGCGTTGGGTTACCGCATACACGCAAACGGCGGTCGGTTTGAGTTGCACACAGAAAGAAAAGTTCTATAAACAGTTTGACCGAGACGCAATTATCTATTTTCAAGTATACATATCGTCGCCTGGGTAAAAGATTGTCGTATGTTAATTTCGGGAGGTTATGGGAAATCGCTATTGAAGTTTGGAATGCAATTTCTAAAAAACGCGAGGATAGAATTTCTCCAAAGTCTCTGGAAATGTTACTAGTTCGCTAAATTCTTAAATTATTTAATTTTCGATGTTTATTGTTAATTAGTTTAGAGTTTATGAAGGATTTTATTTAGTAAAATTTTGTCGTAAGCGTCATTTGTCCACAATTTGGCATGCACATTCCAAATAATATTTGTCTCAAATGCATATGAAAGTGATTTTCATTTTATCTAAAAGCATCCAAAAGTAGTGAGTATGAACATTTTTTAAACTTCTAATTTAAAACTTGCCTCAGAAAATTTGCGAATCCAAATGGCTGTTATGAATACAACAAATAATGTGTATCACGGCATGAATGTAAACACAAAACCATTATTGCCAGATTCAAATGACACACTCGAATGTTTCGAAGTCATCTGTGGTACTATTCTCTAACTATTTTACCGACCGACAATCTTTGTCGCAACTTCCCTGCAGTGAAAACCCAAACCAGTTAGAAAAAATACTAGTTCATAAACTAGTATGTGCCTACCAGTTCGACATTTTCGAAGAACTTAAGCGTTCAGCGACATCTGCCTTTGAATTGCCAAAGCCTAAAATAAAACGCAATTAATTGCTTCTCTTACAAATGTCGGCTGTGGCGTCACGTGAAGACTACTGGTTCTGGTTCTGGGATCGCAGGTTCGAGGCCGCTTGGAGGTGGTTAAGATTTTTAAAGTTAGATCAATGTAAGTAGGAATAATTATTTAAATTTAAATATAAATAACAAACTTAAAGATCTAGTTGCATTGCAAAAAAAAGAAACAAATATATGGGAAGAAATACAAATACTTGTGCCATAAAAAAATAGATTAAAAAAAATATATTTTTTTTAATTAAATTTAAGAATAACAAATAACCCTAAATAAAAAATATAAATAAAAGAAATATTATTAAAAAAAATAAAATAAAAAAATTTTCCCTGCGCCCGGGCTTGAACCTGGTATCTCAGGCATACCACGCGAGTGCTTTGCTCTGTCGGCCATTGCGACTGTTGGAGCGCCGCGAGCAAAAAGGCATATGCAAGACTCAAAGAATACCCCTATAGTGAAAGCTAAACGGGATTTTGTTTTGGATAAGTTGTATTTTAACCAGCTGCAATATCTGAAACGGAGAGAAAATTGACGAGAGGTGGCTGCCTTTCGTGTAAAATCGAAGAACTACTCGCTCGCTAGTCTTTTAAGAGCGATATAGCATTGGCAGGCGGCCTTCTGCAAACTATGGCTGACTTCCAAAACGTATCAATACAATGTTTGGAAACTGTTATACTGCGGTATTCAAACTGTTTTTATATGCAGAGTTGCGACATATTGCAACCATATACATTACATATTTTAAATATTCAATATAGCAATGAACAATTTTTCTGAATTTTCCATATTTAAAACACCAATGCTAACCAATAACAAACGAAGCATCAACTTTGTTTCTGATGCGCTGATTGCTCAAGCGATACGTTTCGAAAACTTATCGGCTGCGTTTTGGAACAGTATACATTGTCAATATTTTGTAGTTCGACGTTATGGAACCTTATACTTTGTACGCAATTGACGTTTTGGAAGTCAGCCTATTATATAACATACATTCATACATACATAGTACAACGACTAGTTCTATGAACATCTCTTAGTACTTTCCCCTCAAACGTAGAAAGGTGTGACGTGCGTAGTATGTGCCTTCAAGCCTTGCCAAGTGTGCTGTAATCTCTATAAATCTTCAACAGAAGCCAAAGTTTCCTTTCTATCGTCAGTAGGCTGCAGCTCTGGGGACTGGGGTATTTTTTTTTTTACTCTGGCGCACAGCTGGAGGAGTTGCAATATTGGCAAGGAAAAATACGCAGTCATCTGCATTGCTGGTCTCACGAAGCTTTTAAAAACTAAGTATTTATGCAGTTATCTATATTTTATCACAATCCTAAAGGCAGCATTCGAAAGTGTCGACAGTTATTGAACCACCACCCACCTTTTCCTTACTCTTATTTCCTGGCCTTCGATTTGCGTAGCTTGGATGTTGGTGCTGCAACAACACAGCGGGAAGCCATTGAACAGCAAAGATGCAACAACTAAAAAAAAAAAAACTGAAGATAACGGCGAAATAAAGGCAGTATAAAAGTTGTCCACTCAAGTAATTTTCTCCTTCGGTACTCTTACTACTCTGACTTTTTTGTTCAATGTAAAACGAAAAAGTATGCACATTAGACTGAAGTACCAAAAAAATTGCGGGTTTTCGCTGGCATTACAATATTTATTATTTTTTAAGACTTCCACCATAATATTTCGGGAAAATATTAAGATTTACGTGAGCTGGACCGTTTGGAAAATACCTCCAAAAATGGACTTTTTTATGAATAAAAATAGTTTCTTATAGGATTTTTTGAAAAAAATCCCCTCAGACGACAAACCAGTTTAAGCTTTAAAAATCTACATGAAAATAATCAAACAGATTTTCAACGGAATCATAATAATGAGATTTGTATGCTGTTTTTTTAATTTTTTCAAGCATTTGTTTAAGAAAAATTTTAATAACTGGGTCAAAACTATACCGATATAGACTTGTGAAAAGTATTTTCTTCTCCCATTTTACTTCTTTGCAAAAAAACTCATTCACGTCCCATTTTTTTCTTTATCAAATACCAATACATCTTAATTCAACATGGAATGAAGCTCTTTTGTCTTACCTTTCTCTTTCATGCTTTGAATGAGCTTATTTGCAAAGAAATAAAAAGGGTGAGAAAATTCCTTTCCAACGATAGCTCATAGGTCTGAATCGGTAAAGTTAGGCTGAGTTATTAAATTTTTTTAAACCAGTCTTTTAAAAAAGTTCAAAACCAGCATCAAAAATCTCATTATTGTGATTCCGTTGAAAACTTTTTTTTTAATATTTCTATGCAAATTTTTTAAGCATAAACTGTTTTGTCATCTAAGGTGAGTTTTTTTTCAAAAATACTTTAAAAACTGTTTTTATTCACAACTAAAACTAATTTTTTTTGGAGGTATTTACAAATCGGTCCAGCTCACTTAAATCTTAACATTTTTCCGAAATATTTTGGTGAAAGTTTTAAAACATAATAGATTTTATAATTCCGGTGGAAAAACAGTACCGTTTTTTTTTTTGTATGGGGAGTGACGCGCTCTAATGAACATATATAGTACAAATGTATGCAGGGATGTAAAAAAATCCTGTGCATCTTGGTGCTGGAATTGATGGCATACAATTGAAAATGGTTTTGATTTTCCATGCTGTTGTAGTAGCATCTCGCCAATTTCATATATGTATGTATGTACGTACATTTCTATTCTTTTTTGCATCTCATCCGCATGCACGGTGGTAATAAATTTGAGATTTTAAGAAAGATGCCAAGTAGTTTATTAATTTAAGATACCACAACACCTTGCATTTTCCGGAATGGAACAATTCTGAAGAACGGTGTTTAAATATTTTGTCTTTTGTTCATATTAAACTACAGCTTAAGAACGCCAAGTGTTTCTCTTCCTTGATAATTGACGGAAATTCCTCTTGCTTGAAATTGCTCTTTTCATCGCGGAGGGGGACCTTCACTTTCTCTGTTACCACCAGCGAATACCGTGCTGAATTATCTCAGGGCTGGATCGTTTGGGCCCATTTGTTCGATATACGGTTGCCAGACATTATTAGTCTGTTCCTTTGAACTTCGGACTAAAACCTGTGGAACTGTCAAACTACAATTTTACGCTCTCAAATGAGAGTAAAAGGAGAACAGATTCAGAAGTGCATAGGAACGCAAAAAGCACTATTTCCTGTAAAAACGTCAGACGGTTTGTTTACATGTCATTGGTACTACACTGATTTGGCTTGAAATATCACTAAATAATTATTAAAATCTATACATATTCAAATATTTCGTTGTTTACTTCCATTTTTTAACAAATATAAGGTTCTTTGCTTTCACCGCTTTCTGTTTTTGTTTGCACATGTAAATCAGCTGATCGTTTGACACTTTTCATGAACTTACAGGAAAAAAAACTCCGGACTAAATCCTGTAACTTCCGACTAGGAACAGTTGCTCAGTTACTCTCTCAAATGTGTTCCCACTTACAGGTTTTATGTCAATAGGAACGACTTCCTGTAAGTTCTGACTAAATCCTGTAAACCGGACTGCTATTGGAACACACTAACTGATTTGATCAGTACAGTACTTATTTTTCAACTCATGCTGATTTTATTAATTTCTTCAACCAGTACGCTAATGTCCTGATTTTTCAAAATGTGTACTGATTTATACTGAATTTTCAATTCAAACAAAATACTTTAGGATTTTCTTAAGGTTTTTACATAACGTTGGAACTTCCTTAAACTGTACTGTAAAAAGTAAGAAGAAAATAATTTAATTATTGTTGACATGTTTCAGATAATGGTGCATATGCACCAGAAATTAATATAACAAAAAGTTCAATCGTTTTATGGGCTTATCGCCGAGTCGTTACGTACTAGTTGCGACAATATGATGGAGCCTAAATTGTTTTAAAAAAAGGCTGACGTTTTCTTGTCGAGTGTTACTAGTTATCTCGAAAATAACTTTCAATTTAATAACAATGAATTTGAGTATTCGAAGAGCTTTTGCCTGTAACTTACAACTCTTTTTTCACAATTCACTGACATTGTAAAAGAGTTTTGCATACAAGACATAAATTTAGATATTTTTTTTAGCGAGTTCTTAGTCTTTCAAAGTTTTTACGTAGTTGAAAAAATTAATTTAAGCCATGAGGAATTATAGATGAAGTCCTTAAATAGTGGTACTTTTCTACAGTTTGAAAAAATATGTAATTTTTTATTTATTTTTTTTCAATACCGCAATCAAACGAAGCAACTAAGAGGATCTTAAGTATAATTCTAACTGAAATTATTTAAAGTGAACTTCATATTAAAAGTAATTTTTAAATGAAATTTATAGAATTCTTTGACTATTAAAACACTGAAGATGGAAATGATGTCAGTGTTGCTATTCAAAAATGTCATAAATATAAAATACATATGTTGGCTTCTGTGTACAATGAGGTTTATACTCATGTTAAAGTGTATAACCCAAATACCCTAAATATTGTTAAAAACATGTAGTCTGGCGTTTTAAAGTATTACCTGTTACTTACATTCGTAATTTTGCCAGCGGAGCTAATGTTCTACTTAATTCGCAGCAATACGTTTATGACGTAGTAAAGCTCAAAAAGCTTATTATCCATCGTCAACACGTAAAGGCATGCATATTTTCCATAGCATCTTTCGAATAATCCCAGCGCCGCCCATTGATGATTGCATTATCCCTGTTTCTACGCCATATAACAGGACGGGCAAGCCTAGTTCCTCACATACTGAAACCCCAGATCAATCCACCAACTCAGGCTTAGCCTGCGGTAGTTGGTGCATATGGAAGGGTCGCCCTTCTTGTGGTTTGATATGAGCACTCTTTCAGTTAGCAGGCAATCGTGCGCCCGAGCGTATTCTGCGCAGTAGTTAAATCATGTCCTCGCAGAATTCTTGAATAGCTCGAAATAGCTATTCGGACCTCGTCACAGTCGGGTGGTGGGATATCGACTCCGTCCTCCTCGACTGGGGGCTCGTCTTCTGAAGTGGTTTCAGTGCTGTCACCATTCAATATGGTGGAAAAGTGTTCCCTCCGTAATGTAAGCATGCTTTGGACTTCATTTACTAGGCCACCATGCTTGTTCGGCCTGATCTTAAAACCATATGTAATTCGTACAGTGGTTCAGAGCTCAAATTCAACACGAATGAGTTTTACGTATTCCAAATTCAAAAAACAAAAACTGTTACTACTGTTAAGAGGCTCATGTATCTAATCCTTGTCTAATCCATTTCCATCCCTTACTAAAGTAAGCAGTAAGGATTGCTGAACTAAGTACAAAAGATTACACATGGATTCGACAAGGATTAGAGACATGAGCCACTTAACAGTAGTAAAAGTTTTTATTTTTTGAAATTTGAATTTTGTCGTTATTGCACAGGATGGTTGTGACTATCGACTTCCAGCTCTACTGCGGAGTAGAAGCGGCCGCAGCGAAAGTATTTCCGGTTATTTCCAGGTGTGAGCTGAGCATGTTTACATACAAATAGTTTGTTCCAGTACTTTTCGGACTAAAACCTGTGGAAATGTCAAACTACCATTTTACTCTCCCTAGTGAGAGTAACAGGAGAACATATGCAGAAGTGTACGGGAACGCAAAAAGCACTTTTTCCAGCAAAAACGTTATTTGGTTTGTTTACTTTTCATTAGTACAACACTGATTTGGCTGAAAGATCACTAAATAACTATTAAAATCTATATAATTAATAATAATTGCATATATATTCGAACATTTCATTATTTACATCCATTGCTTTCACCGCGTTCTGTTTTTGTACACAAATGCAACTCTACCTATAGTTTGACACTTTTCATGAATTTGCCAGAAGAAAAACTCTGGACTAAATCTTGAAACTTCATTCTGGGAACAGTTGCTCAGTTACTCTCACGAGAGTGTTCCCAGATACAGAATTTTTGGCGTACGGGAACGACTTTGGACTAACTCCTGTAAAACCTGCAAATCGTAGACGTGCTGGAACGCTCTAATTATAAGCAAAAATTTACAACCAAAATTAAGAGGTTATGTTGAAGTTATCAGAAGTTACCATATTTTACTAGAAAGCGATCCCGTACTTTTCAGTGTTACTCTCTCGCGCTGGGCGAATTTTCATTTTTTGACAGTTTTACTAATTTTAGTCGAGGAAAACGGAATTGGACCTAATTAGTCTGTTCCAATAGCAGTCCTGTAAGTGGGAACACTTTTGAGAGAGTAACTGAGCAACTGTTCCTAGTCAGAAGTTACAGGATTTAGTCCGGAGGTTTTTTTTTCCTGTAAGTTCATGAAAAATGTCAAACGATCAGCTGATTTGCATATGCAAACAAAAATAGAAAGCCGTGTAAGCAAAGAACCTTATATTAAAAAAAAAATAAAGTAAACAACGAAATATTTGAATATGTATAGATTTTAATATAGTTTAATAAATAGTTAGTGCTATTTCAGCCAAATCAGTGTTGTACCAATGACATGTAAACAAACCGACTGACGTTTTTACAGAAAAAAGTGCTTTTTGCGTTCCCGTGCACTTCTGCATCTGTTCTCCTTTTACTCTCACTTGAGAGAGTAAAATTGTAGTTTGACAGTTCCACAGGTTTTAGTCCGAAATTCAAAGGAACAGACTAAATGAATGATCACGATCCAGAAAATAAAGGTCGCGGACCGCTAACCTTCTCTTCGTCGATTTGACAGCATCCACCCAATCGCTGACGTCATACAATACTTTTGTTTACATTCACTGTTACCAACTTAATGCTTTTCGCACCAAATTTAGTGGGTATTCAAAACGCGAAAATTTTTTAGTTTGGCGCTTGGTGCGTTTTGGTGCTTTTGTTTTTAGTTTGAAGTCACCAAATTTGAAAATCTTAAAAAAATTGAAGAAAAATTTATAGCAATCGTAAGTGTGGTAAGCAATAATAATAATAATAGATTGATTTTTATTTAATTTGAATCGGCATCCCTACAATAAAATTATGTATGCATATAAAGTCCATAAAATACACCAAATGCTTTTTCAAATTCAAAACATGCCTTTTGTACAAGCCAACGAGAGAAGCAATGAAGAATGGTTTAAGAAAAAGTAGTATGTTTCATACGTTTTTCTAAAAAGCATGCCCATTACCAGTATACATAATTATGCGCACTTACGTAAAAAACAACGATTTTTATTTCACGATTATATTTAATATTTTTAGGCTAATAATTAATAATAATAATAACAATAATTTTTTTACTAGTTTGCAAATTTAACCTAATTTTTTGCGTGGCCACACGTGTACATATGCATATGTAGAATATTCAATATCATATCGTACAAATTTTCTTGTTCAATCAATAAAATCTAAAGGCTGTACGGTTGTATTCTTTCGAGGCTTTTGCATAGATATCCGTACACATATTAGTGTTGCCAGATTTTTTTCCAGCCATACGGGATTTACAAAAATTTAACGGGACAAATGAGAAATAAAGGATTTGCTTTAAAATCCCATATATTAACAAAGGGGATCCATTTCAACGAAGTAGTGTTCAGATTAGTTATAAGCTGATAGATTTCGTTTATTTCATGGCAACACTTTTTAATTTATACAAAAATATGTACACTAGACGACAAATACAAGTGTACACCTTGTTCTAATATACTATTCACAGTTATTTTCATGAAAAATTTTTTGCATTACTTATTTATGAAAATAAGTTCTTTCTAATAATATAAACCATGTAAATACAATTTTCACATTTTTCAAAAAAATTTCATCCAAATTTTCAACCTTTTATTCAGACTCTCTAGAAAATTCTCGAGTATGCAGTTTTTAGCCCATACAATTTTAGTGCAATAAAGAGCAAGTTTCAACTGGCTACAAAATCGTGTAGATTTTTGAGAATTTTTTTTTTTGAGACTGCTTTTGCAGTTTTTTTTGTTATATAACAATTTGCAAAAACTGGCGTTGATTTTTTGAAAGTTTGTTGCTAACGGTATCCCGCATTTTATTTCATAAGAAATTCATGCTTACATGGAAAAAAGTGTAAAAATCCGTCTCAAAAAAAATTCTCAAAAATCGACGCGATTTTGTAGTCGGTTGAAACTTGCACTTCATTGGACTAAAATTGCATGGGCTAAAAACTGCATACTCGAGAATTTTCTAGAAAATCTGAATAAAAAGTTTAAAATTTTGATGATTTTTTTTTAATTTTTATGAACTTTATGTCAAAATTTGGTTTATATGGTTTATATTATAGAGAGAACTATATTTTCATAAATAAGTAATGCAAAAAATTTTCATGAAAATAATTGTGAAACCCATAAAAACAAAGTAGGAGATACTACATAAATGAAAGTTTCAAAGCTTGCACAAAGTTCACAAAAACTAATTAAACCTTAATTAAGTTCATCAAAATTTCGATATTTTTAATTAGATTTCCTAGAAAGATTTTGAGTATACAGTTTTATAGCCCATTCAATTTTAGTAAAATAAAGTACAAGCATTATTACATGCAACTCTGTAAGAGAAATATAGCTAAAAATTACCGTTGATTTTTTAGAATTTTTTTTTGTGGAGGGTCAGATTTGTGCATGCGTTATATGGAAGAAACACCCTCCACAAAAAAATTCTAAAAAATCAACGGTAATTTTTAGCTATATTTGTCTTACAGAGTTGCATGCAATAATGCTTACTAGTGACCTACTCACAATAGCCGCGTTAAAGCATGACCATGTTGAGTAGAAGTTTACAGGTTGAAATAGAGCTGGAAAACTATCGATGGTCGTGGCCATCGATAGTTTCGATAGTCGATAGTCGCAGCCATCGATAGTATCGATACTATCGAAAATGTCGCGACCATCGATAGAACTATCGATAGTTTTGATTAAAAAATTCCAAAAATTAGACATAAATACTTTTATTGAAAATGAGATCAGAATTGCTAAAATGTTTCCATATTTTTGTTAAGGGGAAAAAGTTTATTAACGATTTTGGCTTCAAGCATCATCTGCGCTCTAAAATTATTTGCCCTGCTTTGCTAAATGTCCCTTCCAACTCACAAAATAAAGCAGGTACCGCCGGCTTTTACTCTTATGGCCCGTTTACATACAACTTTGGCGTTGCGTTGGCGTTGGTGTCGCCTCGACAGCTGACTATGAATACATGCATTTATATGAAAGTCTCCATATAACCAAAGTTGGGCAACGCCAACGCCAACACAACGCAGAAAGATGGCCAACTCTCAACTTTTCGCGCACGTCGTTCGTCAGCTGTTCTAAATAATCAAAATTATGTGATTTAATTTTCATTTTTAATCAAATGCGGGCAAGAAATATAGTTTTTAATGCAATTATTGATGTAAAATTTTGATTTATCTGCCGCTGGTATGTTAATTTAGTGACCAAAGTATTCTCTGCTAAGCGTTCATTGTAGCAAGCACGGGCGTTACTCGCGCTGCTGTCAAAGCGACGCCAGCGGCAACGCAACGCCAAAGTTGTATGTGGACGGGCCTTAACTGAATAATATATGAAGTAGTGAAAATACCATCGATGTTTTCGATAGTCAAAAACCATCGATACTATCGATACTGCCATCGATAGTTTTCTAGCTCTAGGTTGAAATCTATTCATATAATACGCGAAGGCATTTTTTTGTGCAGCATAAAAGATCTGCACCGTTCGTTCGATTTTCAAAAATTGGGTGCGAAATTAAAGCGCTTGGACGGTAGATGTGCAAACTGGTTTTATTTTTTTGAAAAGAGTTGCCACCTGTTGAACAATTAAAACCAAATTTTTCAATAATCAATACCAGGAAATCCGTACCGTTCGTTCGATTTTCAAAAGTGAAGTGTCAAATTAAAGGACTCGGGCTGTAGATTTGCAATAAGGATTTATTTAAAATGGGTATTAATTGAAATGGTTTTGAAAAGCTTTGTTTTTTAATTTAACTATTGGAGGGTTGCCACCTGCTTAAAAAATAAAATTCAATTTGAATCAAGGGAAATAGGTAAGAGAATTATGTATGTATCACCATATGGGTGCCAGACGAAATGGTTTTATGAAGATAATAGTTTGAAAATATTATGAACAAGGTTGCCACCTGCTTGAAATATCGAATTTAGTTAACTTATACACAAATCATATGAAACATTAAAATATGAATGTCAAACGAAAGTGTGTTAAGAAATCTTCATTTTCAACGCTAAGACTATTTTTGAGGTCATGGAAAAGGTTGTACATATAGTTAAATTCAAAGTATTTAATAAATTGAATGAATTATTAAAATTTGGGTATCAATCTAAGGGCGGTTCAAAAATCTTCATTTCCGAACCATATTTAGTGGTGTTGCCACATGTTAAAAAAAAACAAACTCTTATTTCTCACTTAATTAAAAGCCTTAACAAGAGTTTAGCTTGAAAATACTTTTCAAGAGGGCTGCCATCTGTTTGAAAGGTTTAATTTAATTAAATAATGCAAAATTTATGTGAATTATATAAATACGGGAGTAAAACGAAAGAGTGTTAAGAAATATTTAGTCTGAACATTTGTAGCGTTCGAGAAGGGCTGCCATGTGTTTAAAAAGTTACATTCAAATTATTCAATAAGTTTGACGAATTATTAAAGGGTATCAATCGAAATTGACTCTTAATTTGCAACGTGTTTGAACAATCAAATTCAAATTTCTCACTTAATTAAAAGCCTTAACAAGAGTTTAGCTTGAAAATACTTTTCAAGAGGGCTGCCATCTGTTTGAAAGGGTTAATTTAATTAAATAATTCAAAATTTATGTGAATTATATAAATGCGGGAGTAAAACGAAAGAGTGTTAAGAAATATTTAGTCTGAACATTTGTAGCGTTCGAGAAGGGCTGCCATGTGTTTAAAAAGTTACATTCAAATTATTCAATAAGTTTGACGAATTATTAAAGGGTATCAATCGAAATTGACTCTTAATTTGCAACGTGTTTGAACAATCAAATTCAAATTAGTTCGTCTGCTATTGAAACACACATGTATCACAATGTCAGGCAAAAGAGATCTAAGAAGATTTAGTTTGATTAACTTTTGAAAAGGACTTCCACCTGTTGGAAAAGTCAAATTGTAGTTAACGTATACACAAGTTTTATGAAGTATTTAGATATGGATGTGAATCGAAAGAAATTTATAAAAGCTGTAGTTTTAAAATATCTTTAATTAGGCTGGCCACCTTTTCGAAAAAAAACATATCGATCTAAAGGTATAGGTATATGTATGTGTATTATACGGGAAGGTATTTTGTGTGATAGTCATTCGATTTTCAGCGTTCTTTTGAATTTAAAAATTAAAGTTCAAATTAAAGACCTGAACCTGTAGATGTGCGATAAAGTTTTATCTTTTTACTTAAGATCTTTTTTATCGGTAAAGGGTGATTTGAAATTTTATGAAATTAAAAGCCTGCACTATGCGAGACCTCTCTTCACTAAAAAACGCCTACCTACACGGATTTAGATGAAATATGGCACTTTGATCGCTTATAACTGTGACTATATTATTTATTTATTTATTTATTTATTTATAAGAGAAACAATTATCGGTAACTATTACACTTACGAAATAAGCACTGCCTGTTAGGGCCTTCGGCTTATGGTAACTTAAACTAGAGTAATAATATGTTTACACATTATACCATATTCATTGAAGGAGTTAAATGAGGAGGGGAGGGGTAGCTGGAAAATGTTAGAGGATTAGTGGATCATGCGGAAACGATGGCCGTGAATTGGAGGAGGGTATAACTTTATACATAATTTTAGCAAATGAATTAAATTTTTAATTTAGCCTGTGCAATAAATTTACAAATTATGCTAATGCTAGTACTGTCTGTGTTTTTGAGTAAATCTGAAAGTTTGAAATTTGGAGAAATGGCAGTTCTGGCGTCTTCCCATCCTGGGCAAGTATCGAGGAGGTGTGTTGTCGTGCAATCGTTTGAGTTACAGAAAGGGCAGTGTGGTTTGACTGTGTCATTTAGGATGTGAATATGAGTGGTTGTAGTGTGACCGATTCAGAGCCGCGTGTAAATTTCTTAAGGCTATGGCAAAACATGTTGGTAGGGTACAAAGGTTTGATGCCAGTAGGATTGTGCGTTTTGTAGTGGTGTTGGTAATTGTGCCAATCAATGTTGTACGTTTCCTGTAGAGATTTTTGTACCAGCTTGCGAATATCTTTGTTGGTAAAATGTGCACTGAAGTGTAAGGGTTCTTGGGCAGCTTCTTTGTCTCTACTGTCTATGGTAGATTTACTGTCCCTGCAAATGATGAACTTGCCGGCTTTATTGGAGGCATATAGTACTGCTTCCAGCAATGCAGCTTCTTCGGCTGTAAATACCGAGCAGTAGGATGGTATGCACTATGCGATTCTGCTATTCACTCAGAAACGGCTGCAAGGGTTTGATGAAATATGGCACTCGGATCTCTTATAACTGTGACTAATATTTGGAATATTTTTTAGGTTTTTGAAATTCAATTTTGGGCGTTTTAGAGGAAATAAATAATATAAAAAAAAACTTTTTAATATACAACGCTTTTATA
>NW_023458564.1:33142267-33259424 GCF_013731165.1 Rhagoletis pomonella
CGTTGTATATTAAAAAGTTTTTTTTATATTATTTATTTTCTACTTTTCAGTCCTGTCTGAATAAAAGTTTGCAATAGATATTAAAATAATTCAACGATATTAATAGAAAGGTGCACACACATGCATTTACATATGTATGTACATACAAACGAGCACCAATTAATTTTATTTAAAGAAATGGTGTGTCGTCTATTTCCGGTGTAGCAAACGTAGTACATAGGGCGACATCTAGATGTCATCTACCTCGCCCTATTCACTATGCTTTTTTATAGGAGCTTTTCAAAGCTTTGCTTTATGGTGTCGGACACACAACATTGAAAGTTTCTGGAACACAACATTGAAAGTTTCTGGAACACAACATTGCAAGTTGATAAAAGCGTTGTAAAATGATAAAATAACACTAGTTCACTTCTGAAACTGCTTTTTAATGTCCAAGTAATGGGAATTATTGTGTATGGTGTTATTGCATGATGCATCCCACCCATAGTGGAATTTACCAGGTGCCACTGCTTTATATGAAAATTTGCCTATAAAATGTGACTATAAGGCAGCCGAATGTCAGAAAATAAAGCGAGAAACCCGGGTTTATTACTTCATCTGTTTATTGCGACATGGTTCCATGCAAACATTTTAAGGTTTTTCCAGCAATGTTTTTAACATATTAAAAAGCATGCAGAAAAAATTCATAAAAAAGCGCTATGTCCAATATGCGGAGCAGTTTTTAAAGACGATGCTTTTCCTATATTTAGTTAGACTTTTCATAAGTAAAAATATTTTGTGAATATTACTTTCTTCATATGAATTATATCACATTTGACAACGCAAATACATACATATGTAGATATGTGTCTTAAGTATGTAATGTACTTGTGGACATACATATGTATGAAAATTGCTGTGACTGTCTGTTCGCTGAACCAATGTCCCGGGTATAAAAAGTTTGATTTCACTAAAATGTTCTTGCCCTTCTTGTTCTGCATTGGTGACCACAACAAATTAACGATTTGGTACCCCATGGTGTAAATTATATACTTACTTTAGCAGGGAATTATTTATTGAGCCATAAATAATAAACTTTTCGTGCAGATAATAACTATACGTCAACAAAGTCAAAAAGCCAAAGTACTATACTTACTTTACATATGGGTATGAATATGCATGCCAACATAAAAAGGTATCTATTATACATATTATGTACATACATGCATACAAGCTTATAGTTTACATTTGGTTTCAGTAAAAAGATTGCCAATCCTTACAAAAATGATTGCAAGTAAAAAATGTTTAAATATTTTCTTTCGTTGTTATCAAATGCTAAATCTTTAAGGCGCTAAATGCGAGTACAGGTATATATCAATTTGTACACACATGGAAAAATAACCATTATTAAGATTGCAGATTGATCTGAACTGCACATAAATACATGTAAGTGCCTAAATATGTTTGACTGATGTTATCAACTGCTTGCAAATATTTGTTTTTTTTTACCACAAAATACCTGTTATTTGGCCTAGTAAGCGCATATTTTAAATGGTTGCCAAACTATCGTACCATTCAGATACTCCAATTAGCTTGAACGCATTGAAAAGACGGGCCACGAGCCTGTTTAATGTTTATCTTAATTATACTATAAACGCCTTGTCGATGGCGACATGCATTTTTTGAACACGGCAGCGATATCATGCTTTTGCTAATCTGGTCACAACCACAGACCGACCCGATTGTAGCTCTCTCGCCGCCAAAATAGTTATCAATATATGAGAACGTTTTAAAAAAATTTTACAGAGGTACCCCGCATGGGGTAGTTCTCTCGCCGTTGCTTTGGGTCGTTGTCATCAATGACCTGTGGTTGGCTCTGGAAAGAAGTGACTGTCGGGTGGTTGCCTATGCCGATGATGTAGTATTGATAACAAAAGAAAAGTTTCCGGAAGCACTGTTTGAACTTATGCAGGGTTACCTGAGCTTGGTTGAGAACTGGGCTTCTAGTTGCTGGATGGGTGTAAGTCCCAGTAAAACGGAGCTTGTTCTTTTTACTAGGAGGTATAAGATACCGAATCGCCGTCTTCCCTCAATGGTTGGTCTTCCTCTAAGGCTCTCTGACAGGGTGAAGTACTTGGAAATATCCTCATAAGTTCGATCTTCAATAGGAGCTTTCACTAAACGTTTCGATACGAGTACTTATTTTTCGATACCTACTCAGTACTTGGTTCAAAAGTATTGATGCCAAAATTACTTGGTATCGAACGAAAAGTTTCGAGTATGTGCTTGTATTTAATCGTATCGTGTCATCTCTATAATCGTTTCGGCATACGAAGTTATGAAGCTTTTATGCCGAACACATGAATTTCAATGAAGCTCTGTACATTACGAATAACAAGTTTTTGCCATTTCAATAGGAAATAATTGAAAATAAATGATTTCGTGCTAAAATTCGCGCAAATTGTATTGAACCATAAGCGTTCATGCAATATTTCACTGCAGAAATATGTATTTGCAGAAATGTTTATGTAGATGAAAAGAACGGCCAAAAAATGTGTGATGTGTAGAATATGTTTATTCACTGGTGATGAGTGCAGGGCGAGCAAGTGTGCAGAAGTCGAGTCGTCACGTATTCGTTTCAGCATGAAGCAACGATTACTCTACTATGATTAGGCCCGTAATGTACGGAGTGCCTAAGGAAGACCTTAAATTTTTTTAATGCGTTTAAAAACTAAAATAAACGAAAGAACGTTATTGAGATGATTTCCTCAATGTTGCCTTTTTTTGAGATATTCAACAAAAATCTACTGACTATAGAATGTGGCGTTTATTATTATTACTCCACTGCGTGGCGGAAGCATCAATGCAATGAGAGCATTCGAATGTTGTTCGCACTACCAGTGAACTCAATAGGGGTATTATCGAAATCTTCTATTGGATATCTACGGAATAACCGGCACTTCCCAAAATTTATTTATGTTAAGGGTCGTTTTCTCAAGTAACTTTTAACTTTAAAGCTCATTTTATATTTAAAGGTTGCACTAAAATTAATTGTTGTTTTAAAAACCGTTAACAGAAATTCCTTACTCCTTATTCCTTAGACATATCTATAAATTTTAATGCAACATTTAAATATAAAGTGAACTTTAAATCTAATGGTTACTTGAGAAAACTGCCCTAAACCAGTAAGCTGCGCAAAAAGCACAAAATACTGAATAAAGCAGAACTTAACTGCATACAATCAAATTTGCGCAATTAATTGTGCCGTCTATTCAGGTCAATAGTAAAACGAGCGAAGCGCCAATTTTTGTCGTTGTAGCTGTTAGTAGATAATTAATACTGTATGACATCATGCTTCCAATTCCTAGTGGTATGCTTACTGAAATTCTATTGCACTTTCCAAGCTTTAAATGATTGTAGGCTCGAAGCGATTAGTGTTATCATTTGTTGAGATAATGTTGTGAAGTCAGTGGGGTTATATTGCATTATTACTCTGCAATTCCCTTTAACCAAGTACGAATGTATACAAATTTATATACATACCTATTTGCCATTTCCTGCTGACCAATTAGCTAAATTTTCTTATCTTTACCATATATTTTCAGCGCGATATCCACTGTCAGCACAACAATAAGTCTACTTTACTAACAACATTCGAGCTTTACTTACATAATTTCAAGTTATTGGTTGGGAATGACTGGTGGCACATCACAAACAAATCAAGCGGAAAATGTGCAAATTCGCAGAATAGAGTTGAGTGACCACGATGAGGTGCTTCAGTTTCTTCGAACGCATTACTATCTGGAGGAACCGTTGACCATCGGAAGTGAACCAAAAGAACAGGACCCCGAAGATGAGAAATTCAATATGTCACAGTTGGCGAACGGAACCTGCCTGATGGCGGTTACTGAGAGTGGTGGCGGTGAGAAAAGGAAACGCATTGCTGGAGTTCTGATTTCAGGACCAAAGGATAGCAGTGAAGCTGCACACCTATTCGAGGAGGTCGCACGTTTGGGATCCAATAAATGGGGTAGAACTCTTAAGCTGCTAGCATGTATAGAAAAAGACTCCAATGTGTATGAACGCTATAACGTTGCGAAAGCATTGCATATACATATTGTGGCTGTTGACTCGGCAATACGTGGACGTGCGATTGGTGCTAGACTAATTGAGGAAGAGAAAAATCTCGGCCGACAGCTTGGGTACCCGTTGCTTACGCTTGACTGCACAAGTTACTATTCAGCGAAGCTGTGCGACCGACTGGGTATGGATTGCGTAAACGTTGTAAAATATGAAAGCTACTTGGATCAGCAGGGCAAACCAGTTTTCACGCCGCCATCACCGCATGACTGTGTAAAAACATTCGCTACGAGATTGTGAATTCAACCTCCATAGCCAGTACTTATTTTTACATGCATACATATGTATAGGGTTGCCAGATGAGTCACGTAGGAAAACAGTACTCTGAGTCTCGCAATAAGCTTTATGTTTTGAAGTAGTTCAGGTTCTAAAAAACAAATATATTCAATAGAGAATCAGAGCGGAGTCTTTCAGGGCAATAAGAAAATTCATAGTAAAATCAGTAAAACAGGACCAAAAATCAGTAAATGTACATGCCGACTTGGCATTTCCCGTTTTTAAGCAATAAATTGTTGGTATGTAAAACAAATTCTTTAAAGCATTAAATTAAAAATCAAAAGAAAACTGCTTAATTCACTGTTATTGGGGGTTTGATGGTGGAGAGATTTGAAGATAACTTTTGGTTAGAACATTTGCACCAAGCATACGGACTGAAGTCAGTGCGTAGCCCCGTGAGTATTTGGTATGTACATGCAACGACCATAGCAATTTCATAATTTTTTTCCAATATTTAAAATTAATTTGAAAGACATGTGAATTTTTCTTAGTTATAGATTTCGGGACCCGCGCTACAAAACTGAAAAACGTCGTGATGGGCAGGTTCGGGGATTAAAAATCTAATTTCGGGATGGGCGGGATTGGGATTGAATAATTACTCCCGTACCCATCTCTAGTTCAGATACTGTTTTGTATTAGGTGCATTCAATAACTTTTCCATTAAGTACTTGCAGCTAGATCGTAAGAAAAAGAGAGAGTAAATTTGATAGGAAAAGAAAATTATCAGAAAAAGTTATTGAACGCAAAACTAGTAAAAACTTGCGACTTATGCCATTTTGACATTTTCTGACGGTTAAGTTTTGCCGCGCAACTTTCTTTTTGATTAAAAATATTTTCCATCGTCATATGTATAACAAAAATATCCATTAGATTTAAATTCTTCATCCATATTTTCATTTCACTAATTATGTTTCATCAAATCATCCTCTTAAACACTTTGTTTACATTTGAATTTGAAGCATAACCTTACTTTTTGATAGTAAAATTTTTACTTGCAAGAATTCGCAGCTCCCTCGGGTTATTACGCTCCCGAATTCGCTCTCTCTGGCAAATTTTTTGGGTTAGTGAATGCATTTCCAGTAAAAACTTGCAAATACCTACTAGTAACAATTCGTAACAATTTTTTGATATTGAATGGACCTATTTTAAGGTTATCTAGATCGGTGTTGTCTCCGAGAATCTTCGTATAAGGTTGCCACCCATTCGAACTTAGTTGCAAACTGAATAAGGATCAATATGTGTGTATGGAATGGAAAGTATGTATTTTAAAAATTCCTAATTGAGTAGTCCATTTGCAAACAAAGTTATGTGATTTTATAATAGTAAGCCATAAATTAAAAAAAAAGAACTACGACAACAAGTAACATCTAAATTGAATATTTTTTTATTAACTGAAAATTGGATAAATAAGAGCCTAATAAATATAACATAACATAAAATAACATAACATAACATTAACAGTCTGTACGACCTAATGCAGTTTTCTAAGTTCAACAGAAGATGGAGACTTTTGAAAGTTTATAAATAAGTACGACAGCGACTTTTGCAAGAGTAGTTAACATTTGATGCTATTCTTTCAGAATATAGAAAGATTTTCCACTGTGTTGTTAGTAGACATGAAACTACTTTAAATACTGGTGCGTTACCCACCAAAAACTAGAAATCGAAAAAATTTTTAATGGCGCACTTTGCAAGTGAACAACTAAATTCAGGAATATTTTTAATAGGGTTGCCACCTATTTTCGATCGTATATTTATTTAATTTTTTGTTTAGAAAATTAAGATACAATATTATTTATGATGGTTAATAAAAGAAAGCTCTCGAACAATTGCTTGCCTATATAGTAAGTGTTATACCTTAGGATAATAGTGTAAGGTTGCCACTTATTTTCGATTTCACAAAATTTAACTAAAATAACTTAATATGGATACAAAATTAAAAATATTTTTAGACCTTTAATACAGAAATGTTATGTTTAGGGTTGCCACATTTATATAACAGCCCTTGGCGAGCGCTCAAGTAAAGCGTTTAATTTTTAATATTATATTTTTCTTTTGATAGAATTATGACGTTTTAGTAAACCATTTGATGGTTTTATTAAGTGGACATATAAATATGGCTTTTTCTATTCTATGTGGTATACATGTGAAAATACATACTATATACATACATGTTTGTACTTAAATTAACTTCTTTCAAAATCAAATATTTTATGTATATATACTATCTTACAGTTGTTGGAGTCAAGATAGTTTTGAATAATCGTGTTTAAGGTCCGATTTTGCTCATATTTTAATATATTACCAATTACACCAGTGTTGTCCAACCGTTAGCTCGCAGGCACCTAGTACCACGCGACCTGTATTTTATCGCCCCAAACAAAAATATGGACAGAAACAGAAGAATACTCTGTATCGAACTACGCCAGTTCCAGTTGTAAATGCGAATAGCCAATTGTAAATAAGATTAGGCAATTGTAAATAAATATATTTCTGAAGTCCAAAGACATTATTGAAAAAATTCTCACTGACCATGTAGATAAGGCTCTCCGACTTGACATTTTTCTAATGATGTAATTGCAAAACTAAATAATCTCAATAAAAGTTCTCAGAAATTATGACTGCGATCTCAGCGTTTGTGGATCAAATCGACATATGAAAGAGCCTGTTGGCAGATAAATACTGTCACATTTTCCCGTCGTTTGCTCTTCTTTTGGACCCGGAAATTCTGGCGCGTTACGTGGAAAAATTTCTTCAGTTACGACTTTTGTGGGGACTTTTAATTCGATGAAAAGTTTTTTTGCTAGTTACGGCCTTTTGCATTTCAGGCAACAATGTTGGTTACAGATTTTTGGAGTTTAGGTGACGAAATATTTTCCATGCAACCAGTGTTATCTTTTTCCAAAATTTATGCATCATGATGGAAACACTGCTTTATCAATTGAGAGGAAATCGTTGTTGTCACAATACGACGAATGTTCTTCATTTAAGTGCATTCCTTTATTTTAGCTAGCCGTATAAATTTTATTAATAAATAAAGTCTTTTATGGGGATCAATTAAGGTTGAAGTTAATTTAGCCGGTGCCAGCAAAGCATAGCTATGGTTTCAAAGTAGTCCTCGGTGCGGATTCGGTTGGACACCACTGAATTATACCATTAGATAATATTTGAAAGAATAATAAAAAAAAATTAAAAAAAAGAGGAATGTGTACATATGTATACGGTGACCAGATTTCTGTGGACAAAAATCGGGACATTTGTAATGCATCGAACCGAGCATACAATTTTGTGTTTAGAATAAAAGGACATAACATCCTTTAATACAGTTTTATTTAAAACAAAAAAAGAGAAAAAACTTGAAAAATAATCGCAAAAATGTATACACAAAATATATACGGTGGCGAGAATGTCAATAGGGAAAGACATTTTGGTAAGTCTTGGCAACTTTTCTTTGTTTATTTTTTTTATGAAAATATAGCTTACTATCTAAAAAAAACTATGTAAATAAAAATTCCAAAACATTGAATTTTAACAAATGCTGATAAAAATTTTAAACATTTTAAACAGATTTTTTAGAATTGATTTGAGTATGCCCATTCAATTTAAAGTACAAATTTGAAGTAGCTTGGACTTACCGTTGATTTTTGGCAATATTTTTTTTCGCGCGTATTCTTCCATACAAACTATGTTCGATAATTTGTTTGTATGGAAAAAATGAACAATACCTTGCACAAAAAAAGTTACCAAAAATCCACGCTAAGTCCAAGCTACTTAAAGTTTGCACTTTGAATCGATTGGGTTACAAAACTGCATACCCGAAATGTTTCTAAGAAATCTTATTCAAAACCTCAAAATTTTAATGAAACTTTACCGAACTTAGATAATTTTTGTACAACGTTTGAAATTTTGACTTGCATGGTCTTTGTTAAATAACGGCCTACACTTTCATAAAGAATAATAAACATTAAATATTCGAAAGTGTAATAGCCAAAGAATGTTAGAATTTCTCTTTCCTGTTTATATCTTTGCCACTGTATCTACAGCTTATATTTTTCATATCCATGAATTTTTTGAGGGAATAAGTATTTCACTAAACTCAAGTTAAAATCGTTTCACACTTATACGTCCCGACTTTTAAAAAATATCCAGCGGGACAATTTTCTCAAAATCGGTACTGTCCCGCCAAAATCGGTACGAATGGTCACCGTACATATGTATGTGCGCTTATGTGAGGTTGCATAAATTATTTTCTAGAGAGTAAAAACACTCATATTTCAAAATGGTTTATAAAGCATTTGCATTTCTGGCTAGTATATTTCAGGGCGAATGGATAAGGACTGAGCCAAGTATGAGCAAACCCAATTTTTGGCAGCAAATGTCAGTTACGCGGTTTTGCAGAATGACGATACGCGGTTTTGTACTTTTAACGACGATATGTATGTATATAACAACGGGTTTAACATTCCTATATATAAGATGGTCAAGATTGTCCTAAAACTAACTTAGCTGTTTATTAACAGCTGAACTTTTTGAAGTAGATATGTATAGTGAAGACCAGTAAATTAGGGATTTCAAATTATACCATCGTAATCCTTGTTTAATTCTCTATAAAAAGCGTGGTTCGAAGTAATGGGGGGTTTTCAAGAACTATTTTTAAAATATTTTTCTTTATGACGAGATGGTTTATTTTGTGCGAATCAACAATCAATCCATATAGGTATTCTGGCGAAATCCACATTAAAGTCTAAATTTATGAGCTTTGGTTTTAATATAGCTACGCCCATTTCTAGAATATTCTTGAATTGAAAAAGTTGTGGAACAAATGTTGTTAAAGAAGCGATATTCTGCCGAAATCCCCAATAAAATCTGCGTTTTGCTAACTTTAGTCCTGCAATTGCCACGCCCATTTCAAGGGGTTTGTCACCTTACAGAAAAATATTGCCATACAAATATTATTTTTGATCTCGTCATAAAGAAAAATATTTTAAAAATAGTTTCATTTTTCGAACCACGTTTTTTATAGAGAATTAAACAAGGATTATGATGGTATAATTTTAAATTCCTAAGTAACTGGCCTTCGCTATACAAATCAACTTCAAAAAGTTCAGCTGTTAGTAGCTAAGTTAGCTTTAGGACAATCTTGGCCATCTGATATATAGAAATGTTAAGCCCGTTTCTTTAGCTTTAAAACGGCGTTAAGATGAAGTCTCTACGATGAGCAGAATCCGAGATATAACGATTTGAAGAGGTGCATGATTAGTTAGAATCATGAAAAAATGCAAACTTTGAGAAATCATTTCTCCGAAGAAAAAAAGTCTAAAAAAAATTTCCTCGAATACTTGTTAGCTTATTTAATGTATAGAACACATAAAAAAAATTTGAAGCCAATCGAAAGTGTGACACCAAATTTGGTGTCCGATATGAAAACGAATGTCTCATATATTTTTCTTAAGGTGTTCTTACACGACATGTTTTTGTATGTGTACATGCCACTTTTTATATATGGAAATGTCAACATATCGTGTAAAGGCAAATTAGATGTGTTTCTATTTTCATTTGACACACATATAGAATCCTCTGAGTTTAGTTTATTTCGTTTTCAAAGAACGATTTTTAAATAGTTAATTAAAGACTGTGAATTTGACAGACATACGCAATTAAATATGTATTAAAAAAGACACATTTACAGATGCAAATACATGTCGTTTAAAAACACCTTTACCAAACACTTGAATTATGAATTGCAAATTATTTGACAGTACTTTCAACAAAACCTACTTTAAATTCACTCAAACAATCTACTTAGAACTTGATTTCCAAACGTAAAAAGGTAATACAAATGCATTTTAAGCTTTAATTAGTTATTCTTTTGTTGGTTCAAGATTTTTTCAAATGTCTTATCCACACGTTTGTTAGTTAAAACAAAAATATATAATAAGTAATTTTTGTACCAAGGTTCAGTTTCTCTTGGAACCTCCGTTATCGTAAAATGTAACAAAATGTTTGCACTTACATAAATGTTATAAAAAATGTTCAACTAAGCGAGAAAATGGTTGAAATTATGCAGTGAATTAGGCTTACTACTGGGCGGAAGTGGGATTAACGGGATGAGATGAACTATACCCTGCAGGGAAAGCTATATGTATTTTAAGTTGTGACCTAGAATACTAAATACCAGTTTGCTTTGTAGCTCAACTAGTTCCATGCTGCATGTACTTTTATGTACAATGACCAACTGAGTAGACCGCTGGCGTTCCATTTGAGAGATCTAGGGTTTGAATTTACGGGCAGCGGGAAAAATATGCTGTTTTTAATTTAGCTGTGTTTCTTCTTCCTTCTTGGATTCTTTTAAATTAATTTGGCTAGAACGAAAAATATAAATTTTTAAACTATTTCAATTTTATTCTTTTTTGAAATCAAGTAATTTTGATTGGGAAACAGATATAATGACTATTTTTATGAACGAAATGGCACTGGTATTTATTTATTGTCATTAAAAATTACCTAGTCAGTTTTACCAGTTGATCTAATAGAATGGGTGGCTTTTCACAGGAACGTAACTACAATCGTCCATAAACAGTGAAACCCTCTTAAGTACCCTCCCGCTTAAGGGCCTAACCCCCTTAAGTGAAATTTTGGATGTAATCTGAAAAAATTCATCTCTTAAGTACCTCCCCGCGTATAAATTTACATATTTTAAAACTCATTGCTTTATCTATTTTTCTAATAAAATTTTTCTCTATATGGTTATGTGTTTAAATAATGCTATGGTCTTGGTTTTAAACTACGTATACTTCATTAAATGTTGATGTTTTATTCAAGGATTTATTTATGTAAGTTAATAACTACATCAATAATTATGATGGCTTAAGTATTCGCATCGAGGTACTTAAGCGGGTTTTACTGTACATACATTACCCTTCAAAAATTGAGCGGCTTATATTTAAACAGCGTACTTAGTCTGGGATTATTTGTACTCTTCACGGGAGACAATTAGGCATAAGTAGTTGCAACTAACCTAATACGACTATCGTTCTAGATTAATTAGTCCTCGACTCTTTCCTGACGGGCAGTGTCGCCATGTTTTGAATTTTAAAAAGTACTAAAACTTAAACAAAATCGCGGAGCTTTAAACGGACTTAATATGCATAAAATTTTTTTGTAGGGATACTGATTTACATAAATTAATAAAAATCAATGTTTCTTGCTCGACGGTCGAAGTTTTTCAGTTTTCTATAAATTCAACTATTTTCGTCCAAGCGACGATAACATTCTTGTTCTTATAGAAAAATTTATAATATTTTTCCTAACTGTTTATATGATAAATTTTCCTTCGTTTTGCATAATTTCTTCTACAATTCCTATCAAACGAAAGCAAAAGCAAAAAATTAAGTTTCATGAACTATGTGGTAGTTTAAATCTACACTGCAGTCTCTTATGATCTCGTGGACTAAAGGAACATAAAGAACTTTTATTTCCGACTGCTTGACACCTGAAACATCGTACAGTTCCATAAGTAAAGTAACTCTTCTTCTTACCGTTTTTTCTGGCAGGCTGTAGGTGTGTTTTTGATTAATGTATTGGTGTTTTTGGTTCAGTGTGTTAGTGTATTTTTAATAAATTGTAATAGAAATGAAAGAAATTGTAAAAGATAAGAGCGCATGCCAAATAACAGGTGATCTCAGCTGCAGGCATTTTTTGGCAATCAGCTGATAGTGTTTTTACTTATGAAACTGTACGATGACCTGAAACATAACGAAATTTGATTTCTCTTTTTAATGTGCCTTATTTGAGCGCATAGTGGGAAATATTTTTTGTGTGTCAAAAATTTGTTGGCAAACATATGCTCGCTTGCGATTGTCATTGTACCAAGATTGTGTTTCCATTTTTGTAAAGCTGCTAAAATATTTTCGATTGCTATTAATTTAGCTTCGATTTTTTTAAGATTTACAGATTTGTTGTCGTCAAACTAAAAAAAAAAGCACCAAAAAACGCACCTAGCACCAAATTCAAAAATGTTCGCGTTTTGAATAAAGAAAAGCCCTAAATTTAGTGTGAAAAGCACCAAGTTGGCTACAGTGCTGACGGGTACGGTCCCCAACTCATCCCTCAAGGGTACAATTTAACTATCTATTCAATGATAGATACGCAAACGTTAGCTTAATTTTAGTTTAAAAAACCGACTATCCGCTTTTCATACCCTTTCGAGTATAAACTGAAAATATTTATTTATTCCATTCAAAGAGACCAAAAGTGCTTTTAACCGCGAGTGATCCGGAAGTCATCGCGGACTACCCGCATTTATTTGTAGGTTAGAACAGCTTCAGAATTGTCTGTACACAATACTTTCACATAATTCTTTCACTTTCGAAAGCTTACGGCCAACCAATCTCGCCCGACATAATGTGTGACGATAATACTTTATGGGAATGCTTAAAGTTGCATCAGCAGCATTTGAAGTAATGAGCAAAAGTGGTGGTGGTTGGGTTTGTAGCCAACAGCACTTAAATTATTCCCTGCTGCTCAACACCAAATCCAACTTCACTATCATTTAATCATTAAAATGATTTAATTTGCTCTGGTTGATGAGTCGGGATAAGTTTTTTCAATGCATCTTCTAGTGGCGTTGGGGTCAAAGAAGCAAACTTATAAAGAAATGGACTGTGCATGGGTAGCCCTCAGCGTTCACGGTTAAATCATTGCGACAGTACATAAGCAATGATTGGAGTTTCCTTGTAGTTTCAGAATTTTACCAGGGAGCATTTATGAAATTCACGCAATGTGAAATACATATCCGCCTGCTACTTTACTACTGTACCCGTCTCCTTTTGCTACTCGTTAAAATAAACTAATTTAATTTAATTATGGCGAATGGAAACGAATTAAGCATTGTGCGTGGCAATGAATAGAAATGTTGACAAACTGGTAATGAGTTCATAAGAAAAAAAGTTCGTCCTCAGGTTTCTCGGTCAACTAAGTTTAAATGCCATGGTTAATTTCCTTTTATGCGCTTGAACATGTGAAACGGGTTGAAGATTTATCTGAACTTTTTCACCTGTTCCACTAACTTTTCCAGCAAAAAAAGGAAAATAAAATATACACACACAATACTTACTTAGAAAAAGAAGTTAATACATACCTACACTAAGAAAAAAGTGACATGATTTTTTAAACAGAGTTTTTTCGGTGTTTCCTAGTTAGCAGTTTAAAATTTTTGAACAGAAGATAATATTTTTTAAACAAATTTGATGTTAAACGATTGCACAATAAGTCAAATCTCCCCATTTTTGGTGCTAAAGTCAAATTACAGAAATGGAAAAATGAATAATTTGTTGATGTAGTCACGTTAGAAATATTCTAAAGCCCAGGAGAGAGTACTTTAGATTTGCTGAATGTGATAGACCAGCTTTATTGTTGTTGTTGTCCCGGCTACTAAACCCCGCTCGTCAACGTTATTGACTGTTTCAGGTAAGGGGAGGCCCAGGAAGTGCGCAACTTCAACAAGGTCGTTAGGTGGGTGGGGTTCTCGGGGCATATGAAGAGGTGCCGTGAGTCAGGTGGCGACTTTCCACATGCCGGACATTGGTTGGGCACATCCTCGTTTATTCTGTTCTGGTATGAGTTTAGCCTGCTAAAATAGCCAGAGCGTAGTTGGGCTATTGTGGTACGGGTTTCCCGAGGCAGACAAAGTTCTGTCCCGTCCAAGTCAGGTGTTTGTGTGCCCAGAACGGTATTTACAGGTAGGGAGTCTACATAACTTGAGACCGACTCCCTGTGAATGTCGTTTAGGGCCTGTCTGTATGCGGTTGGGTCCAGTGGTTGTTTAATGAACCTCTGAACTTCATCCGTCAGTTCGTAGAGATGCCTCCTCACGTGCCTTGGCGAGGGCTCTTCTGCGAGCAGCTGTTTGTTTGGGTGACCACAGACCGGCTCCCTACAAGAAACTGCTTGCAGAGCATTGTGTTATGCTTATTGATATGGAGCATCTGGGCCTCGTCGTGAAGGTGGTGTTTGGGCGACATCAAAAGGCATCCCGTAGCTATCCGAATTGCCGTATTCTAGCGGGCGCTGTATAGTTTAGAACCGGCTGGCCAATTGCCTTGTATTGTGCCAACAATGTTTCTTTGTCTTTACCCCAAGTACTGCTGGCCAGCGACTTGAGCACATTGTTGCAGCTCTGTACTCTGTTGACAATTGCGGTTGTGTATGCAGAGAAGGGGAGCAGACTGTCGAAAGTTACTCCAAGTATTTTTGGACGCCATTATGAAACAATAATCCGCGTAAGAGACAATCGAGACTTCCTCGTGTGGTTGAGGGAGCTTGGAAATATAATAGTTAAACAGTAATGGGGAAAGGACACGACTTTGTGGGACCCCCTGTTTTATTTTTCTAGGTTTGCTCGATTGTCTAAACATTACTGACGCGTATCGACCACTCAGATAATTCGCCGACCACCGTTTGAGTCTCTGTGGAAGAGAGGAGGCCTCTATGTCTTCTAGCAGCGTGGAGTGCCTGACGGTATCAAACGCCTTTGACAGATCTAACGCTACTAGAATGGTTCTCTCACAGGGGCGGTTGTGGTTTAGGCCACGTGTTATCTGAGTGTTTATGGCGTTAGGTGCTGTGGTTATGCTGTGCACTTTACGGTAACCATGCTGATGCTTCGCTGGGGTCAGGTGGTTTGTGTAGTGGGGGAGTAGAAGGGCCTCTAGTGTCCTCGCTACGGGGGAAAGGAGGATAATCGGGCATTCCCACGACAGCAGGCTCTACGTACCGAAATGACTTTTTATCTTTTACGAGTAAGGCGTGCACCTTTCAAGTGGGCATACAAAAATACCTACATATGTATGTAAATATGTTTGTTTACATTGGTACGCTGACCAGATTTCTGTGGCAAAAAGTCGGGACATTTTTAAAGCATCGAACCCGAACATACAATTTTGTTTTTAGAACAAAATATGTTAATTTTAATACAATTTTATTTACAACAAAACAAAGAGAAAAATATTGGAAAATGATCGCGAAAATGTTTACACACAATATACACGGTGGCGAGAATGTAAATAGGAAAAGACATTTTGGCAAGTTTTCGCTACTTTTCTTTGCTTAAAAAAGTTGTATTATCTTTTATGAAAATATAGATTAATATCTAAAAACCAAATACATACATCAAAATTTCAAACTTTGTAGAACATTTACAAAAATTCGACGAATTTTAACAAATGTTGATCAAAATTTTAAACTTGTTAATCAAATTTTTTTAAATATTTTTGAAATGCAGTTTTATAGCCTATTAAGTTTTAGTATAACAAAGTGGAATATCGAAGTAGCCTGGACTTACCGTTATTTTTGGCAGTTTTTTAGGCGCATTTTCTTCCATACAAACTATGTTCGGCAATTATTTTGTATGGAGAAAATGAGCAACACCTTCGACAAAAAACATTACCAAAAATCAACGGTAAGTCCTTGCTACTTAGAATTTCCACTTCGTTTTACAACATTGAATGGGCTACAAAACTGCATACTCAGAATGTTTCTAAGAAATCTTATTAAAAATCCCAACATTTTGTTGAAACTTTGTCGAATTTTGCTAATTTTTGTACTAAACTATGTACAGGGTTTTTGGTAATTTCGAGCTTACACTTTCATAAAAGAATAATAAACACCAAATAATCGAAAGGGGAATAGACAAATAATGTTAAAAGGTCTCTTCCCTATTTATATTTTCACCACTGAATCTACAGCCTATATTTTTCATATTTACAAATTTTTTGAGGGAATCAGTATTATTTTTTATAATTTCACTAAATTCAGAATCGATTCACTAAAAAAACCACAAAACTTTACAAACAATTATAAAAACCCTAAAATGAATTTAGTCAATAATGATGACGGTACGAATGATCACCGTAAAAATTGTTTGGTCTTGAATGGGTCAATTTATGAATTTTGAAGCCATCTTTAATTTCGCACAGTAAAAGTTCATTTGACCTATTGTGGCTTATAAGACATTTGATACAAACCGAAAACTTGAAACACACATTTACATGTTCTGGCTGTGGATAAGTATGCAGAGGCGCAGAGGACAACCTTGCCGATTTGATACAATTGTATCATTTTTGATACTTTTCTTCTAAATTTTATGATTTGATACTTTGATACTTTTTTGTTCACAAATGCCCCATTTTGATACTTGTGGCTGGCAGAAATTAATTTTTGAAAACTATGAATAATATTACTAGTTTAAAGGTACATAATGGGATTTTCGTTGACATTTCTTAAAACCTTTGTTTACAATTGCTGCAAAAAAAAAATCTTATTCTTTCATTTTATTTCCATTAACCTTTTTCTTTTATTCTTATTTTAATTTGGCAAGCCAATTAACAATTAATCCGAATTGGCATATTAAAGATGATAAAATATGACTTCCACTTAGATAAATAATCGAAAAAAGCTAATGCAGACACCGATTGGAATGAGTGGAACGTGAATTTTCAAGAAGTTTTCAGCGAAAACTGGTTTTCGTTGGACAGATTTTATATGGACGAAAACTCAAGTTTTAGATCGGAAACCCGTTTTAGGTCGGAAACCAGTTTTAGCAACGAAAACATGCCTTCGATGTCGGTCCGAACATGGTATAAGGCAAACAAAATCCGGAATTTCTGTGCACACGCTGCTGTTATAGGGCCCCTAAACTAGAGCTGGAAAACTATCGATGGTCGCGGCCACGATTGTCACAACCATCGATAGTATCGATACTATCGAAAATGTCCACACTATCGATAGTACTATCGATAGTTTTGATTAAAACAGTCCAAAAATTAAACATAACAACTTCTATTGAAAATGAGATCAGAATTGCTAAAATATGAAGATATTTTTTTTTCAAGGACCAAAAGTTTATTAACGATTTTTAGCTTCAAGTAGCATCTGCGTTCTGAAATATGTATGTTACTGAATAATGTATGTAAGAGTGAAAACTATCGATAGTGCTTACAAAACCATCGATGTTTTCGATAGTCATTTAGTTGTCATTTTGATTTGAAAATTATAATTATAATTAAATATTTTTTCTGGAATATGGAATGGATTTGCTGGAAATAAAAATGCATAAAAACAATGCCAAACTTGTGAAAATAATAAAAAAAACTACAATCAACATTGTGCCGTCCCTGCTGGGCGAAAAAAATATAAATAAATTTAAATTAACCGAAAAACGTCGGCGGTAAAAACGCTGCCGCCGCATATGCCTTTGTGAGTGGTGGACCGCTTTATCGTCGTCCGCTGCATTTTTTTGTTTTTCAAATAAAAGTGGAAAAAATAACAGTTGTGTTTGCTTTTGATATTTTTTCTGCTTGGCAACTGATACTTTTTTTTCAAGCTCTCGGCAACGCTGGCGGAGGAAATATGTTTAAAGGAAATACGATATCGATTGACGACCTATTACACTATGCGACAGTCATTTTCATATACAAAGAATAATAATATATTTGAGAAACTAGGGGCAAAAAATAGTAAAACTACGTTTTTAGTTTTTCTCTCGGAATAATTAAACAAGTTGAAATTTTTTGGTGCATAAGGATGAATAGGTATTGAAAAAGGTCTTTTTAAAATTTTATCCTTGGATAGTCTTGAAAATTTTCAATATGCATTTTTGAAAAAATTGTATTTTAATTACTACTAAACACACGATCACATCCAGGAATTTCGCCCTTCTAACTTCATTAGCATAAAAAAATTAATTAATTAGAATGGTGATTTCAAAACCTATTCGTCCTTGCGAAAAAAAGCCTCAAATTTTTTGAATTCTGCAAAAAATTATCTTTCATTTGGTATCCATTTTATATTGCACTTAATTATAATTTTTTTTTTAATATTTCTTTTTTCATATTGTATATTTTAAAATTTTTCGGTTTTTGTCGCACGGTGTTATTTATATGAAATAAATAGGATGCGGTTTCTCTTTGTTTTCTCCGTGTACAAAAAACGTTTGCTTTAATTTTCGTACATGGTAAATATATAATTTTTAGCTTTAGTTATGAAACTCGACGACCACATTGAGATGACTGTCAGCAGTAATATTGTACTAATTCATTGGAATAATAGCTACAATTAGGGTGATTCAGAAAAAAAAAAAAATTCTCGGAACCATGCTCAAAAGTTTCGTTTAGTTTAATATTAAGAATGTCCTCATCGCCCTTTTCGATTTCCCATAATAATAATACAGGTAAAACTTTTTGTTTCAATTCTGATATTTATATTTACGAAAGATACGTTGTACTGTAAAAATAATCCAAGATCTTTACAGTACAACGTATAGTTCGTTAAATATAAAAATCAGAAGAAAAAAAAACAATATTTTCTGTATTATTCTTATGGGAAATCGAAAAGTGCGATGCGGACATTCTTTAAATTAGTATTAATGTGTCATATTTTCTGAGACTTATTTTGGCATCTAAACGAAACTTTTGAGCATGGTTCTGAGGAAAAAAAATTATTTTTTTTGAACCACCCTACTACTTATATATGTACATATATATACTCTATGTACAAACGTACATTTATATATATGTAAAATTACGTATTCCGATAAAGGAGATGTTCACCTCCTGGTAATCCTGTGTGGATACATGTACATGTGTATGTATCAAATTATATTATTAATTCGTAAGCATGTTGCTGCATTCTTACCACTCTGTCCTAAGTTCAGTTCGAAGATTTTAGTTTCAGGGTGAGTTATGTTTGTTAGTAGCCATGTCCAGGATCTAACAACTCAATCTGTGCGTGTTGTGGTAATTGACAATTGTAATAAGTAATAAAATTAATTGGTGCTGTGCGTGCATCTCACAGTGTGGTTTAGGGAATAAATATTATGACAAAAAAATTAAAAATCGAGAACTAAAAGTGGTGATCCACCGTAAACATAATATCGTTATATTTTGCATACATGCTATATATTATCTGAGGATCAAGTATAAAAACTATATCTTCAAAAATAACTTGTTTTGGGGAAAGCTGAATAAATATTTGCACATCGGAAGATAACTTATTAACAGATTTCAAAAAAAGGAGTTTATCAACTCGTCGGAATATTTTTTTTTTATATTATTTATAACTTTGGACCACTTAACCGATTTCTATAGTTTCATTAGATCATGAAGAAACTAACGGTAATCTTACATTTTTATATGAGAACTGAATTCGGTTTCGTTTTTTGCTTAAAAATTACTTGTTTTTAATTAAATTTTCTTTGAAATTTGAAATTTTATTGTTTTCAAAAGAAAATTGTTATTTTAAGTTCATTTAATTTGTATATTTATGCCTTTATCTACATTTTCTTTTTTAATTTAGTTTTCTTTTAATTTTCATATTTTCTTATTTAAGGAGAAACATTTTTTTTTGTAATTTCATTAAATTTTTACAAACTTATTTTTTAATTACAATTAATTCTTACAAGCTTACTATATTTTTGTTTAATTTATTTTATTTTTTTCTCTTTTTAATTTCACTTTCTTTTAATTTTTAGGTTTCATTATTTACAAAAGAAAAAAAGGCTCTCTTAAATTCATTTAATTTTTAGGAACTATTTTTTTTCTTCTACTTTTTGATTCACTAACTTTTTTCTGATATTAATATAACTTTCTTTTTATTTTTAGATTGTATTGTTTGAGAAAGAAAAATATTTCATTTAAATTAAATACAATTTTCATTTACTTTTTTAATTTATTAATTTTTTTAATTTTAATTTTAATTTTGTTTTGAGGAAGATATATATTTTTTAAATAAATTCTTTTTCTAGAAAATTTATTGCTAAAACATAAACAGAATAACGGTAATACCTCCTCGTTAGCACATATTTCAATTAGTCTTTCGAAAGGTAGAAAAAAGCTTTAAAGATAGTTGCCAGAACTGGCAGTAGTCTTACGAAGGACTTTTGTTGTTCGAAAGACTTTGGTGAGTTGAAAGACAGTTGCTTGAATAGCCTCCGTAATCGATTTTGTTAAAGAAGTCCTGTATTTAATTTAAGCTATTAGGTCGTAGTATGTGTTGGTATTATAATAGTCAAGCTTCTGAATTACCAAACGCATCTTTATAAATTGGTATTTCAAATTTCAGCAATTTGTCGCACGGTGCATTGTCTTTGTTCTGTTCCCTGGCATATTAGATTGTGAGTAAATGTTCGTTATTATAGTGATTAATACAAATTTGTGAACATTTCACACACACATATTCAAACACATGGACTTACATACATAAGTACTGAAGCTTACAAGGAGGATCATTTATGGTTAAAGATAATAATTGTTGTTGGATAATATATGTCTTTAAAATAAAACGCACAAAAGTGTAAACATTACAAAGTCAATAGATATTTGTTTTAATTTCTGTCTTTAATTCTTGTCTTTAATTTCTGAAACACGATAACTTATAACATTACAAAACCTGTATCCTAATGTTTTTCAAGGTCAGTATTCACAGGAATAATATGAATATATTTTCTAACTTTGATCATATCCTATAACTACGGTGACCATCCGTCCCGTTTTTGCAGGACCGTACTGTTATTCAAAGGTATGTCCTGGGTATTTTTTAAAAACAGAAAAACCTGAAAATGTACTGATTTTTTCCCAGTGTCCTGCATTTGTCCCGGATTTCATTCGATATTTTAAAATTAACGGCGGGAGCACTTATCTATCAAAATATAAGCAGTGTCGATAACTGATTGATAGCTACATGAAGGTGAGTGAGGCTGATTTTGAAAGTTCAACCAGTATGTGCGTTCTAAATTTTGTGCGGCCACGGACAATGGATGGATGTTATCTGGTACTTATCGGAGCTTCTAATGTAATTATAATAGGCTTTTGTATATTTATATAAATATTCATTAATCATCAATTAAAAAAATAGGATTTATGTTTAAAGATTAAAATTGAAATTAAGAAACATATACCATATACGTTTTTGTTATTTTTATTCTACGCAAATATATGTAGGTATATTTTTGAAAAATTTTGCTGCATTTTCACTTCAATTAAAGTCTATACCGAGGCTCAAACCTCCTCAAATATAAGTAAACTTTCACACATCTAGTAACGCAAATTAATTTTCAGGTACTCAAAACAATCTGTGGGCCATCTGCCGTACAGTCTTGATCTGCCACCAAAGTTTTTTTTTGGTTCATATATATCAAGGATAAACTTCGCGGAAAACGGTTTTTATCGCCAGAAAAAAACTCTTAACGCATTTAAAAACCATATTTGTGAGTTATCGGCTTCGCTGCGGAAAAAAATCGTCATTAATTGGTTGGGTCATGCTGAAGAATGTCTTGAATACCTATAAGACAATTTTTGTCGCCAGAAATTGTTTCTTTCTTAGGTATTCTATGGCCTTTTTAGCAGAGACCGAGAACAAAAGGTGTGATCGAAACTAAATATAGTTCTCGTAGTTTTGTTCCCAAGAACGCTTCAAAACCAAAACCAAAATGAGAACAAAACTGTCGATAACGTCCTCAATAGGAATTATATAAGAGCAAAACCCTGTGGAACGTTTCCAAAGAGAAAAAATTCGAACAATACTTTCGGGAACATTTCTAAAAGAACATAATGGGAACAAAAGACTCCGGAACTTATTGGAAAAGAACTAAACGGAAACAAAAAGCTTCCTCTCGAAGAACAATTTGGGACCTAAAGTCTCAAGAACGTTCTAAAAGTGAACGAAACGGGAACAAATCTTCTCTGAACTATTCGCAAATTCATTAGTTTTAAATGTTTGAATATTAAAATTAATAAAAAAAGAACTGAGAGATATAATGCAAATTAAGTCAAGGAAAGACTTAAGACACAAACTTTTCTTGTAAAAAAAATTAAAAACAAACGGATGATAAACGATCTGAAAGGTGAATGGCTGAGAATTAGCAATCGTTCTCAATGAAACCAGTTTTCATCCAAACACGCAGACTCCCCTCTCATTTTTAACGCAAAGTTCTTAAAGCTTTTGTTCTCTTGCCGAACGTTCCAGAGACTTTTGTTCTTAATTGATCCTCCTTGAAAACGTTCTCGATATTTTCGTACTCATTCTGTTCTCATTGGAAACGTTCTCATTCTGTTCTTCTTGAGAACGTTCCCAAAAGTTTTGTTCGCATTTTGTCCTTTACGGTAACGTTCCAAAAACCTCTTGTTCTCATTTTCTTCCCATTCAAACTGCTCTCAATACCTTTCTTCCCGTTTGGTTCTTTTGTGGAAACGTGATTAACATTACATTTTGTTCTCATACAGAACTAAACCAAAACTGGAACGCGTTCTCGGTCCCTGCTTTTTAGCTTTAATTTTCCCCGATTACATGTTTTAAAATACAATTGTTAATTTAAAAGCAATAGTTTCAGAAAAGTTTTAATGTAGTGGAAGACGTAATTCGAGTTTGTTTGTAGTGCACACGAACTGAAATATATGTATATAAATATAATGTTGACTTTTTTAAAATTAGTTTTTAGATTGGTTTAATAATAAATAAATACAAATGAAAAAGGACGGTGATCAAAGCTTAAAAAAATAGCTACCTAACCTAATGTGTACTCTAAGTACGCACGTTCCTTCAAATCACATACATATTTATGTAAACTTAACTGTAAATACTGTATGTGCACCTCTTAAAGTGCGTTAGCATTAAGACGAGTGGATTTGTACGTTAGCCGCACTTAATTCGCATGTTAATTGAAAAGTCCTTCAGCACAATGTACGAACAAACAACTAAACCTACAAATTAGCCAAAGTTCTGCAGTTTAAATCTATGTATGTAAGTATCTAACTATGTAAGAAGCATGTTATTGGAGGGTGAATGTTTTCATTTCTGTCAAGAGTAACATTTAACTAAGACGTTTATGCAGTTGCACATTAAGAGCCCCTTATAAGTATATATATATGTATATATGTACATATTAGTATCTTACGTACATATATTGTCAAAGATACCAAATCTATTTGTGGATGGCGGAGGTGCCGAATGGAATGAGACATAGGAAGCAATACGATGAGCCAAGGAAATATTCCAACGGCATTGAAAACAACAACAGCAATCGCCATCGAACGTACAAAATACACATCGAGTTAATCCTAAAGATTTACTAACCATCTTCCCGGACTGCATTTTTTCTGATTACGTACACTAAGAAAATTTTAACAAGCCTTTTTAAAAAAATTGAGTATTTTTTCAGGTTAATCGTTAGTTGAATCAAAATCTTTTGGACGATTGTAAGAAATTCGATTTAAACTGAATATTTGAAAACACATTTGCAGGTACTGGCTCCAGCTGAGCAGGGTGCCGATTCGAATGCTGTCAGATGCAACAAGTTAAAATGATACTCGAATTTTTTGTTAGGCGTTTTTGTTTTAGTTTGGTTATTTTTTTTCCTCTGTGTACTCAGGAGAAATTTTTTGTAATTGGAATATGTAATACATAATCAGTTGCTGAATCGGGTAGTTGTTTTATTTTTCGCATGAACAAACAGTTGGTTTTTGCATATGTATTGAATTAATTAAAACAAGTAAGGAAGTATAAGTTCGGGCGAAACCGAAATTTATATACCCGACGCGGGTATCAAATGTCGTCGTTTCAACTTTCTCAAAACTACCTTTGCATGATAAGCAGGGGTGTTTTCACCTAATTCAAACATTTTCGATAATCCGCAGAGTTGGAGTTAATGATATGATTGAACTAAGTTTAGCAGAAATCAAAAAAGGAATTACCTACTGAGATACACCTTGTAGTCATAGAGTGGGCGGTGCCACGCCTAATTTCTAAAAGTCTATAGCAGCCTTATTAACTATTAACTTGGAGTAAATTAGCGTCCTCAGTTACTGGAATATCGGAGTTTTCGTATGTCTGAAGTTTACCTTTATACGGGAAGCGGGTGTAATTTGCCGTACCATGTTTATCAAGTACACCGAGTTTGGTCGAAATTGATAAATCGGTTACAGAGATATACATTTGTGGTCATAAGTGGGCGGCGCCACGCCAATTATCCAAAAATCTATAATAATCTAATCTTCTGCTAAGTTGCTATTACAATCATTGATCTTGAGTCAATAAGCTTCAGTAGTTATTGATTCATCGCAGTTTTCGTATTTCTGTAAATTACCGTTATATGGGAGATGGACGTAATTACTGCCCGATTTGGAAGATTTGCTACACAAGGATTGGTCAAGGTTCTACTGTGACACAGCATTTCATCATAAGTGGGCGGGGTCACGCCCAATTTCCGAAAATTTCATAATTGTATTATTTCCTTTCCAAAGTTTCATCAATTTGGACGTGATATTTACTGAAATATCGCAGTTTTTGCATTTTTCGAAAATACCGTTGTATGGGAAGTGGGCGTGGATACAGTCCGATTTCGTCCATTTTCAACATCAACCTACCTTGGATAAAGGGCAGTCCAAGTACCAAGTATTTCGTTAAGATATCTCAATGTTTTCTCGAGTTATCGGTTACACGGACGGACGGACAGACTCCCTTCTCTTTGCATTCTGATAATTTACGTATGCATTTGTTTATATCTATCTCCATTCGTTTTGGCCGCTACAAACAACCGTTATGCGAACAAAGTTATAATACATTTGTGCATAAGGGCGCTCGGGTATAAAAATTCTGGG
Source organism: Rhagoletis pomonella (assembly GCF_013731165.1). NCBI lineage: Eukaryota > Metazoa > Arthropoda > Insecta > Diptera > Tephritidae > Rhagoletis > Rhagoletis pomonella. The sequence goes on from NW_023458564.1 coordinate 33,167,311, forward strand.
AAGAGAAAATTTAAGCCCCTAAACCGGTTTCGAGAAAAGCCTGTTATTTTTTAAGTTTTTCTTCTGAGTCAAGTTTTCTCAAGTGGGCCACCCAAAGTTGACTTTTCGATTTTCAATATTTCATTGACCGATTTTGAAAGTTAACATGGTGTGCAATATTGACTCCGAAAATTTTGGGATAATTAAGGTTAAAGTTGATTAGTTATTGTAAATCCTGGGTAAATGCATTTGAAATGATTCTTGCCTAAATGAATGCAGGTTAATTAACTAATTCAAAGTTTACTCTTTGCCACCAAATAAACGCTATATTTAACTATACAAATATGAGTATAACTTATATTTTCAAAAAATTTCAGTTAGACCCTTATGATTCTAGCCCCTTCAATTATTCTTTCATAAAAAAATTACTGTACCTTATTGTACCTCATTGACTTAAAGTTTTACCACAAAAAACAATTAACCAAGTTTAAAAAAATATAATACAAATGAACAAAAAAGCAAAAAAAAAATTTGATAGTTCTTGAATTGATACTTAAGTTTTAAAATTTATTTTTTTTTTGCTTTCTAGTTCAATTGGATTATATTTTTTTTAAGCTTGGATAATTTTTTAGTAAAAGACTTTAAGTCAATCAAAGGACCAGTAATTTTTTTTATGAAAGTAAAATTTAAGATTTAGCGCAAATAATGCTTTTTGAATTTTTTTCCTAGCTGCTGTCAAAAAATCATAAGATTCGATTGAATGGTTGCTGAAATATTTCAAAAAGTGTAAAAGCCTGCATACAAATTTGTTTGCAAATAACTCGTAAAAAAATAAAATTATCGCAAAATCTTTGGTGTCAATACACACACATGCACACCATGCTAACTTTCAAAATCGGTTAATGAAATATTGAAAATCGAAAATGAGAAAACTTAACTCTCAGTTAAAGATTGATTTTTTTTCATTTTTTCATGAAAAAAAAAAAAAAAAACTGGAATGATTAATTAATGTGTCAGAAACTATAACTCCTATCGGAAAGTGGATTATAAATGTTTTATGGAGAACTTTATTAGAGGTCATTTGCCGTATTTCGTATTAAGATTGTTAAATTGGTTCATAAGATATACGTGATTAAGTGGAACCAATTTTTGTTTTAAGCTGAATAACGGTAAATAGCAAATATTTCGAAAACTTATCCATACAATAAAAAGCTAACTAGATTTTCGGAATATGCGAGCAATTCTATAAAGGAATTAGATAGTGGCATCCATTGAATATTTTTCCTGTAAACCAGTGTAATGAACCATATTTACAAATTTCATTATTTGGGATTTTATAGCAATGTACATACACGTAGCGCACCTTAAATCAAAAACGTCATAACTCAAAAATTACCAAATGTTTACGAGGGGCAAAAAACTGTTGATGCTGCGCAAGCGACGCACAGTGGTCCGAAAAGATAATCTAAAGGGACAACATCATTTAACGAATTCCGTTTGCTTGAATTTTTATAAAATTTAGTACTTAGGTATATTTTGATCCTCCAATTAGAAAATTATAAAATATATATAAAAATGGACGATCCAATATATTTTTAAAAATATTTTTTTTTTTTTTTGTGAAATTCAATATTTACAAGTTTTTGGTTTGCTACAGCGACGTTTTTGTAAAATTTAAAAAACTCACAATTAAAATTACGAGTATCAAATAAAAAATGTATATCAATGAAAAAGAAATAAATATTAATATAAATGAAATAATGCCTTCCGCGAAATAGAACCTGTCAACAAAAACCTCAAATTATTATATGGGGGGCGGACGTAGGCGGAATCAAAGTTTATAAAACAATAAAGTATGATAACACAGCAGTCTAAAAACTGAATTACCTTTATCGCCACTCATAGGTGAATCAATCTCTCAATAAAAATTTCTTGCATTCCAAAAATTAAAATTTAAAATTGATGTTAATACGAAAAAATTTAACCAATTGATATTTCATTGAGAAATATGACACACTTACCTGAATTGTAGGCACTTCCATGATAAAAACATAACAAGGTAGAACCGTTCTCTCAATTTGTCGGCCATGATTTTTTTTTTTGAAGTTTGCCAGCATTTTAAAATCATATAAAATTGAAAATAAAAAATTGAAATTGTTCGAAATTGTTGTTGCTTGAGATTGAAAATGAAAATGTGTGTGTGAGTTTGTGAGTAAATTTAAAAATTAAAATGTTAGGAAACGTCAAGAATCTTAAAAGTAACTCTCCTCGGTTCTACCTTGCTATATTTTTATCATGGGCACTTCAACAGCTAGTTACAATTTTCACGTCAGCAGCAAGCAAATATAACTTGCGTACTAACTATAGCGTAGTTTTTTAACAAAAGCAAAAGATTCTTTTGCAGAATGGAAAGAAAAATTATTATTTGACACTTCACCAAAATCACAAATGTCGCTGCTCTAGATCAGGGGTTCTCAAACTTTTTTCACCTCGGCACCCTTGTTGTACTAAACAAATTTCGCGGCACCCCTACTCTTCAAGAAAACAAGAAAACACAATGTAAACTTTGAGCTCCTTTAGCTTTAATGTGAGGACTGAAATTGTTTTGATGATGTCATTATTTCCTTTAGGTTTATTGGGAGCTTTGACAATTTTGCCTTGAAATTATTTGACGCTGAGGCTTGCTGGTGTATTTTTTCTAAACGACTTCACAAAAAGGATAAGGTTATCAATTCGTCGGAATATTTTTTTATTATTTTTTTAAATGTATGTTACGGCATAACTTTGGACCACGTTAACCGACTACTATAATTCTTTTTTAAAGGAAAGGTGTTACCTGACAGGTGGTCTAATTTGGTTTAAATCCGATCATTGGATCATGAATAGATTAACGATAATCTTAAATTCTTAAATGGGAATTGAAATCGGTTTTGTTTTTTTTTTGCTTAAAAATTGCTTGTTTATGTAAGAATTTGTTGAAAATGCAGTCTCACATAGAAATGTAAAAGAAAGGCCCCTATTATAAGTTGCATTCAACTGTGGTCGAAAGTGCTGATCGAACGAATTTTCATTTGGTATTATGACGCTCATTCGATTAAGAATAGCGCTATTGTGAATTTCGCTCGGTTAGGTTGTTTACAATAGTATATTTTTCACCGCTGAGAAGTTTTGTTTACAAATCGAGCAAACTAAATAGTGTGCTTATACATATGTATGTAAATTTGTGCAAATTAAAATGAAATAAAAAAGAAATCGAGTTTATAAAAACGTGGTAAAAATAAGTACAACGGAGTTCTGGTTCAACGATTAGTCAGAGGATGAGAGCTTGGTAAACTGGCCAGGAGTAGAAAACCGAGTGCAAAATCATACATTTTTCACAATTTTCTAATACTTCGCCGATGGTGTACATCGAAAGCAAAATTCTATTCGACACAAAATTCGATACTCAACGAAAATTTCGATACGGTTGCATAGCTCATAATTTCACTTTCGATGTTCGATCTTCGTTAGCCAGCGAAGATCGAAAATCGAATGCAACTCATAATAAGGGCCTAAAAGTCACTAGTATTTTTAATGCAATCTTGCCAACAGCAGTGTTTTCTGCATACACTTGCATCCAGAACTCTCTTGGCTCCCTTCGTAGTATTTAATAATCAAAGTGCTGTCTTCACTGATGTCCAGAAGGTTGTCAAAAGCTTAATTGGTCATCTCAGTAGGTTTACTTTTCGGGGCACATGAAAACGGGTTTGTTATCCAGCTGAAGCCATCCTCAGAGTCAATGTTGGGAAAATATTCGACAATGGTTTTTTCTAAACCTTCCAAGTTGATGCTGGTAATGCGCGTTGACGCTAAGAAAATAATTTTTACAGCCAATTTCACGAAAGCAATTTAAGTGATAAATGATTTTAATTTTTTGAATTTTATATGGAAATCGCTGTTACCGGCTGTTATCAATTTTCTTAGCGTTAACTTCTATTACTTTGTTTACTTATGGGGCTTGCACGCAAATTGATGGAAATTCTAAAATATACATTTACCCAATAAAAACAATCTCGACGTGCTAGGAAAAACCAGAGATGTATTTTAATTTCGCTGGCCTCTCTTATCTTCGCAGCGTCATCCAACACGGGTTTTAAATCTAGTGGCGGCATCTTCCTAGTCGCCAGGGAATACCGAGGGATCATACAGTGACTTCTCGTGGCGTTTTCTGCCTCATGCTTCATCCTAGACATCGCTCCTTTCGTTTTTCCAGTCACCGCAAATATCCGCACACTTGCTCCATTTCAAACCATTGTTCTGTACAAATTTGTCGATAGCTTTACAAATTTCGTCGCTAGTGGCGTAAGTCTGAAGTACTTCGTTCTTCTTCGATTTGCATTGCGAATGGGTACCTTACTAACACGAGAATACTGCGTCTAAAATCGTGTTGATTCGCTCTTTGACAGTGTGATTGTGAAGTTCCAAAGAATAAGTAATATATACACGTGCGCGAAGCTGCTGCGCTTATTACGAAAACAGCCCAGCCAGCAAAAAACCCGAAAATTAATCCAAAGACGGGAATAAAAGTGGATGAAACGCGGACTAGGTCTACAAAAGTACCGAAAGCGGTTGTGAAAAGGGACGTTTTCGGCTATTTTTCTGAAAATTTTCTGATTCAATTTTACGTTGACAAAACGTACTGGGGCACTACGCTTAAGAGCGAAATATCCCTTTGGGTTTGACGTTCAGCGGCTCGTAATCGGTAAGCGGCGGTAATTTTAATAAAAACCTAAATTTTTTGATTTTCTGGCCTACATGTTGAAGTTTGATCAAACCGCTTGCGTTGTATATGGAAAGTCTAAAGAATTTGTCCGCACCACTATATACTCTAGCCACTAGCGGCTCCCCAGGCATACGCTGGCGGCACCCCAGGGTGCCGCGGCACCCACTTTGGGAAGGCCTTCTCTAGATTACCGTTTCGGATTTCTGTGCGACGTAAGCAAAACGAATACAATTTTAATTAAGTATATTTCCAGTTAAATAAGATAGTGCTGAAGAAGAAATTTTGGGCGAACGTTAGTAATGTGGTCTGTAAATTGTTTTATAGGGAAAAATCAATTTGGAAAAATTTTAATTTGTGACTGTTTTTGATTTAGGATGAGATATGTCCCTACATATGTATGTATGTACGTACACGTAAGTATGCACAATATAGCAAATATTTTCCTAATGTTCTGCACCACATTTTCCTTCCAACCGCCGCCGTTTAGAGTTTACCCACTTACGCAGTCGTTATATTGCCTCCAAAACATTTATTTCATTTCGAAATGGAAAAAGTTTTTAATTTGTTGAAACAACGATTCGATTTTTGTGGCAAGGCACTGCCACCTATCGCAATTCTGCTTAGCTTCGAGTGTATGCATTTGTTTTTATTATGCTTTCTTTATATCCTCATGTGTTGTCACACGCTATGGAGTGATCAAAGTTCAATAATAACGGAAGTCAAGCCCACTGCAAACTAGCAACTGCAAGAAGGCATACGCAAAAAGTAAGAGCAAAACAGCGTATAAACGATTCAAAACTCGACAAAGTGGGCAACTCAAACGACCAACAGTAGACACCCAATACTACAAACAAATATTTTGCCCATGTATATCCATATCTGCCGTCAGTATTGTATGTAAGTTTTTAGCGCATGTGTACACATGAACGTACATACATATATGTATATATGTAAGCACGTATTTATCTTGGTTTGTAACCGATTTTATGGTTATGGCGAAAGTTTTTGATTTTTAAGTTAAAACTCATTTATGAAACTTCACCAGAAGGAAATTACTTGCAAACCAAAAGAAAACTCTGTCCCATCCAAAATACATACATATGTGCATATGTATACATAGGAGGACGTACGTTTATATATATCTATCTTTAAGATGCCATTTATGTTTGTTTAGCTGTTCTAAGAGCATTTGGCGATTGTGGCGCACAAATGGCCAGCACATTAAATTTAATTTTCAAGCTTTACCAAATAGGGACTGTAATAAATATTATTCAGGGTATGTCATAATCGAATAAATTGAGAGATTGGGAAGGGGGGAAAAAATAAAAGTAAGAGTTTACTGTTTTTTTGTTGATCAAATTATTACAAGTAGGCGCCGCTGTGAAGAGTTGTATTGTTGCTTAACATAGATGTGGAGTAGCCACTGATAAAATTCAGAGAATTGTTTAAAAAACTTGGTATTAACTTTAACCTTTATTAGGCGCGTTTTTAACAAACTTTCTATATTCTTTGTGATAGAAGAAATTGAGAGATGCAACAGGGCTGATGAGGTTGTATATATATTTGTTTCAATAATTCTTTAGGTCATCTACCTATGTCATTTCACAAATAGTGTAGTTAATCTGGAACGATTTAATAAGGGGCATACCAAAAAATCTAAAGGCCCTAGAAAAAGAATGTCCTTAATAATATATCTAAAAGGTATAGTCGAGCGTGATCGGGGTATTATTTATTTAAATGACTGAAAAGTTAGTAACTCCAAGAACTATGACTGCGTCCAATCAAATGCATTAATCAAAAAGAGTATAGTCCTATATTGTAGAGCACTTATTTACATAATTTCAGTGGGAAATACTACGCCACGACTTATCACTTTCTTGTCATCGATTGGTAAATTCAAGGATTCTTTTTGTGAAATATGAGCAGAAAATAATGTTACTCATACGCCATGTACGCGAAAGTTATAAGTCTCACCATAGTACCTTAAGCTGCAGTTATGTAGACAATTTCTTCCTCTACAATGTAGTAGTTTTATACATTTGATTTGACGCAGTCAGATTTCTTTACGGTGAGGTGGACAAAAATTTGTTAGTTTTTCCCTAATTGAAATAGTACCCCGGTCACGCTGGATGGTCCTTTTTTGCATACATATTAGAGCGCAATTTTTTTTTGACTCCCACCTCGAAATTTTGGGGGAAATATCCAAAAACAAGTTCTTCAAAATTTGAGCCCTTAATATTAAGCACTAAACCCAATATATTCATTAAACTCCCGTACGTAACTCTTTCTCGTAAATAACAACAGCTAAAGTAAAATTGCAAATGACAAACTTCTAGACCATTGAATTTCCTACAAAAAAGATCCGGAATACAAAATCGCTAATATCGATATTGCATGAGATATTTCGCTTTGAAGTTGACCAACAATTTCCTCAATTTAGCTCAATCATCTATGAAAATTCTACACTACCTCAACTTCAAATCCCAATATCTCAAGAAATATCGATGTTAGCGATTTGCTTTAGCTCTTGTTGTTTAAGAGATAGGGGAAAGAAAACTGGAATTTAATGAAAATATTAAGCCGCAATGGACAGTTTTGTAGAGCATTCAATTCTGAAGAAAAAGCATCACTGACAAAGATTGTACCATAAAATGTCTCTGAGCTATAGAATTTTGAAGAAAAACAATCAAAGTTTACGTGCATTTTCAACGGGAAATATTAAGGGATGGAATTTTCAAGGAACTTGTTTTTAGATACATATTTCACAAAAAATTTCGAGGTGGGAGTAAAAAAATATATATACAGGCCTAAATATTCTGCTTGCTACCGAACATTTTGAAACCGGAAAATTTTGTTACCAAAAAATAACACCACTTCTTGTAACCGCAATTGTAAGTACATTGGTAACAATTTAATCTATTCAGCAATTCAGCTATGAAGTTTTGTATAAATTCTGGTGTTGCATACTTCTCGGGGCAATATTTTGTTACCTGCTTATGAGATGGTAATAAAATTTACCAGTGCGCAGAATGCGAAAGGGTTTTCAAAATTACGAGGAACTTTACTTACCGGGAACAAAATTTTTATTACCAACGTAGAATAGGCTAGTCGCCGAAAAAGCACCCTAATGCATATGTATGTCATCCAGGAATTTTTTCTGAGTCGCTTAGAAGGGCCGGACAGAGTTAAGCTCCAAATTTTTTGTTTTTTTGATAAAACTGGAAGCAATAGGCGTAGGGCTTAAAAATGTCCCTCAAAAATGAATGTAGAACCCCGAAATTTCGCACATTATTAACATAATGGAATGGTAGCTAATGTCGAAAGGCTGGCTTTAGTATAATGCGGCATTCGCAGCATACGATTGCGAATGACTCACTGGCGTCGAGCCGTTGAACAACTTTTGATAAATAAACGTGCAAGAAATAGTTCCGATACTAGCAAGTCAATATTCTATTAAAGGCGGACCTCCATAGTATGCGTATCCGTATGCGTGCGTTTGACATTTGCGCTTAGAAGTCAAAATCCATATAACTTTCTTACGTTTTCATGCACTGCTATGTAAGTGCTGACATAAAAATTAGTATATTCAATTTTTCTGTCAAACGCATGCGTACGTATATGCATGCTATGGAGGTCCTTGTCCTTCCTTGTCATTCCTTGTCGTTTAAAGAATAAAGGGAATGCCGCATTATACTAAAGCCAGCTTCCCGACATAGTAGTTAGCCATACGAACATACCCTGCAGTGAAAAATTATCAATTGTTAAAACTAACCAACTTATAGTTAGCTTTTTGGCGAGATTTCGATTAATACCTCACTTTTAATTAGCTATGACAAAACCAACTTAAAGTGAATTGTAAAGTCGTGCAGGAGTCATGCAGACGCAATCGGGAGTTGGTTTTCTTTACAAGTTTCTATTAAATATCCTCATACAAAAATTACTTCCAATACACTTTTTTTCTGAACTTCGCAGATTCTTTTTCATATTCAGGACAAATAAAAGGAAGATCGAAATTTTATACTATCATTTTGAAGTTATGTCTGACGGTGTTCGAATATGGGGCCACCCAGAGCAGAATATGTAAACAAATATGAAATGTAATATAATAAAGTAAATAAATAAGTAAATAAAAAAGTAAAAAAACAAAAAAATATTTTGTTTTTCTTATTGATATTTTATGTCCAAAAGTAGTTAGTTACAAGTTAGTTGACATGTAATGCAGAGGTATCCAGGTCTGACTTTTTTGCGGCCATCGCCCCACAAAAGTAGTTAGCTTTTTTCGAACAAAATACACAGTTAACAGTTAGCACTAGTGTTCGCGTAAACAGACTAAAGTTAGGTATAAGCTAACGTCACTCCCTGCAGGGTATATATGTATAAAAATGGGGCCTCACGGTATGTGAAACTGCTTATCTTTCAAGGTTGAGAATAGAAAAATTTAATTTTTAGACTAATGCGTCCATTGCTAAATTCGGTGTTACTTTCTGAAACAGACAATAAAATATGAAATAAAAAATAATAATTTACCCTCGTATACTTTAGCACGTCGTTTAAAATTTAATTACCTTGATTATTTATGATCTATAACGCAGTACTTTCGAAGAAAAACAGGGTTTTTTAGTAAAATGAGTCATTACAAAAAGAGTTGCATATAATTGCAGCTGGAAGAGATTACATATTAATCCTAACTAGTATAGAAATACGGCAACACTCGATTAGTTTGACAGCACTTGCAGCAGAAATAAAATTTACCTTTTCAATTTGGCAGCGAATTGCGTGAAAAAGTTGGATATATTACCGAGTCTAAAACGCCATCAACAGTCCGGTTTATATGGCATATATGTATATTTTGTTGTTCAAACGAAATTTCCACCAGTGACATAAGTAATTTTTCTAAAACCATTCAGCTGTTGCACTATTATAACAAAAAAAAATAAGTTTTTAAAGTGCAATACATATATTTTTCATTAACAGGCAACAAGAACAAGAGTACATGATAAAAGTCCTTTGCCAACGTTAAATCGACAAAAAAGCGCTGCTTGTGAGGAATGAATAACGATGCACTTTCGTACAACTCTTTTGCGCATTTGTGTTTTCATACATATGTATATAATGTATGTAAATGTGCAAGCGAAAGTCCTGCGGCAAAGGAAGCTGCACTGGTAACAGCTGCCTTAGCTTCTTTTGGAACTAGCGATGGCATGAAATTCGTAATACTCTAAGCGGAAGGTCCTTGGGACGACACAGCTCTTTGTAGCACTTCTCTTTACAGCTTCTATCTTTATCAACATCTTTATGCTTTTTTATCCTTTGCATGGCTGAGTTTTTTAATACTTATATATGTATGTGTATGCGTTTGACACAAGTCTTCAAGTGTTGCAAATGCGATTTCTTATGCCAAAGAAGCAAACGCGCTCGTTTTGACGCATTTCCTCCTGCTGTTTGTTGCATGGTTGCATTTACTGCTGTATGTTTCGTATGGGGGCGTTCAGAAATCACGTGATCATTTTTTTTACATTTTGGGACCCTCCCCCCTCCCCCCCCCCCTCCCCGCGAAAATCGCGTGATTATTTACTGAGAAATTAAAAGGTTTTTTTGCTCTAAGCAGAAAAATTAAAATTTTCATTTAACACTTCATTTAAATAAATACAATAAATACGTAACATAAAAAGTACAAAAATTCATTTGAGTTAAGGTAGTGCGTCTTAGCCAGGGAAACATTTTTTAAATAACCTGATTATGCATCAAGCCATGGGTTTGCACATACGTCAGTTACACTAACGATAGAAAGCTTCTCATCTATAGGTGCTGGCTCTACGTCATCATCAACAATATCGTTTTCATCGTGCCACTCTACCACATTTGTTCCGTCACTTCCATTTAAAATACACAGAACTTCAGCTGGACGACGATTAAGGATCCTTAACGAACGTATTGGTTCAAAATTTCTTTTCTTTTTATGCAAAGACTGAAGATGATTATGCAGACCTTTTTTTGAGCTGAAGTATAGCTGACAGTTAATGCACATGCGTTCGGTGATCAACCCTTTTATGGTTGGACAAAAGAAGTCGTAGGCCATTTTATTTATATCAAAATTTAAATGTTTCGATCCCAACGATAGTCTTAAAAGTAAAGGCGCGAATTGTTTTCCATCATGCGCGTCAGGTTTTGGGACAATTAGACCACTAGGTGTTTGCAGAAGAGGGTATGGAGGAGGTAAAAAGCGGTGATGTAAAATTTGAAGCAGGGAGCTCCGCATTTGTCCACAGCAATCGATATTAGTGCATTTAACTATTTGAAGCATATACTGACTTTCTCGAACGTGTGTGCTGTACCACTTAGTACATGGTAATACCGGAACAAAATTTTCAGCTCTAGCATCTGCTTCAATGTACTCTGCAAATACTTCGTAGCTGTCGATGACCATACCACTCCATATTTCAGCTAACACCTCACCAGCTTTACGAAAATTTATCTTCTCTAATGTTGGATCAACAGTTTTCCCATTTCCATCTAGATGGTTGCCGAAAGAATCGTGAGGTAGTATTACCCCCGCCAATTCCCGACTTAATGGAGCCATTCTGCGTTCAACCCTATTAAAGGCGCTTCTACCAGGTGCGTTTGTGAATATAAAAATAGCGTCGAGGTCATGTTTTTGAAAGTGATGAATTGCATGTGCAACCACCTTGGGGTATCTAGGATTTTCATCCGGGCCTCCGTCAGAAGACACAAAAATAACCGGCTTAACACGTCCACAATTATCTTTTATGACATTTCGGAATTGAGTTAAAGTGATAAGTTTTTCAAAATCAAATGCATGTGTGGATGCGGTCGATGACGAGTGCTTTCCACTTCTGATGGCAATATAAGATGGTCCAGAGTAGGTTACTGCTTCCGAACGTCCTATTTCACCATTTTGTATTACACATGCAGCATAAACGCTAGGTATCAACTTGTGTCTGGCGGCTATCATCCAATCGTGATCAGGAAGCGAAACGCGGTACTCCATATGCATTAAGACAGGTGCCTGCTTGTTAGCAGCTGCTAAACCTATTGGTACACGAGCTTTATCATCTTGCGATAGAAAGCATGCTTGCAGCGGGCCTAGAATACTTGCCAGCGTTTCCAACGATCTAATTGTAGCGACACAGAAGTGCTGGTCCAAATGGCTTTTGTGATGATCAGCCTCTGGCCGACTCAATTTAACAGGTACGGTAACAACGTGCTTTTTTCCTTCCGACGTTTTACAATTTTTTGGCATTAATCGCAAATATGTCGCGCTTCTAGATATTTGGTAACCGAGATGTAACAATTTTTCATGAAGGTCGCTTAAGGTTTGACAACTCCGTACAATTTCACTTCGCCGACGTTCGTTGGCAGAAGCACCAAACATGGCTATGTCGACAATTGTTTTGAGTAACTCAGGCTGCTTACATTCAATACGAGGACGGCCTGGAGTACTATGTGTTACATTGGCTGCGTCGACATTATTTGCACTTATTTCTGCTAGTTTCGATTTAAGAGTTAACCTATGCTTTTTGGAGTGAATAGCGTGAAGCTTTTTTCTTCGGAGATGTTTTTTACAAGACTCAATACGTTTTTTGATTTTAGAAATTTCGTTTGATTTTCCACGGAGCAATGCCACATTGTATTCAGCTTTCAGTAAAGAAATTTGATTCCGCAGAACGTCCTGCGCTGGGGTATTACGACAAATTGGCGTAGTAAACTCTTCAGAGGCCTTGCTATTTTGAACTACGTCTGCGGTTTCACTCTGGCTGCAGTCGGGTTCAATTGCGGGGGTAGAACTATCGTTCAGTTGAGGCGTTTCTTTATCATTGTTCTGAAATGCATAATACAATAATGCATTACTATTACAAACTTTTAATAAACTAAAATCTGTCATCACCTTTTCATTGGGGTGTTGGAAGTACTGGGCAATATTGGTGATCTTAACTTTTGTCGTTGACTGCTTTAGCTCTTTAATTTTATTTAAAATAATGCTTTCGAAATCAGTTTTGTCTGTACAAGTTTTTTTAGCATCTCTCCAGAAGATGTTTGTACTTTCCTGGCACGCTGCTTTTGTTTTATTTGTATGTCGTGCAACATATGCACGAAATAACTGCAAGTGAAGATTGGAATTCATTTCACCATAACTTTTTGAACTTAAATCATAGCAAGAGTTTGAATAAAAATTGGAATGGGTTCTACGCGACACGACTTGCAAGTTTTCGGTTATATTTTGAAACTTTTTACATAAATACATATATACATATTTATCGACTACGCTCTCAGTCAGCTGATATGATTGCCATATGCAAAATATTTAATAGAAAGGGAAATGTGGTTATTATTGAGATTAAAGCAAATCACGTGATAATACGAAACCCCCCTCCCCCCCCCCTACGTGATCGATAGTGATCATTTACCTTACCCCCCCTCCCCCTAAAGTGGTCACATGATTTATGGACGCCCCCTATAGTATTTTGGTTTATAAACTCATTAAAAAGGCTAGCAACTCAAGCTTTGTTCATGAATAACTTTCCGGGTCTCATTTTCAATGGGCTAAGAGCCAAATGAAAGGTTAGCTTCCTCATACACATGTGTATTTAAGGAATTGGTTCGCCTTATTTTCGGATGAAGGCCAAATTGCTACGTTGTTTATTGTCTAGTTAACATAATTTTTTACATAGTCATTGAGATGATGCTTGAGAGCCGACTTGGTCATACCTAAGCGAAGCGAATTCAATAGCAGATGCAATGGGAAAACATGGCTCGGAAATGCAATCAGCAATATCGGATATATAAGGATCAAATGGAATTACTCCGAAATATGTATCTAGGTCAGTGATGCTCAAAGCAGCGCCCGCGGCCGGAATTTTTCAAAGCTCTCTGTATATTTTATATGAACGCGCACAGAGTAAAAGCTCCCTCTGTGCATCACTGATCTAGGTGTTTGAATCGATGCTGGGCACTGCTTTGCCCGCGGGCAAAGCTCTTTTAAGCTTTCTATACATTTTGTATTGGCACGTGCAGAGTAAAAGCTCTCTCTGCCAATCGCTGGTTTACAAAGTCAACGCCAAAGTTGAACGAGAAAAAAATGGCAAACTTCTGAACTCAAGCTCGGAACACTTTGACGACGGCAACTTCACGACGTAACGACAGCGACATCATTTTGTCGACAAATGTCGCCTTGAAGCCAGCTTCTTAAACATTTTGAAGACCTCAGCGACATAGCAAACAGCTGATTTTAAAGTTTGACATTTTGGTATATTTATTTCACAAATTGTGTATTTTTATTTAAGTAAATAAGAAAAACATGAACAATCAAGAATATGTGATTAATTTTGCGACAATTTAATTTTGCAGCACTACATCTACTCATTGTCGCCGGCAAAATTAGAAATAGATTTAATTTGGCGACGCCGACAATTGCAGTCCTGCAGCCAAGATGTCGTGCTGTCGTCAAAATAATTGTGTCCGTAAGAACGTGTGTATTTAAAATTTGACAGATGCTGCTTGTCGCTTGCTGTCGTCAAAGTGTTCCGAGCTTCACAGTAAACGTCCCAACCGACGTCATCGCAAGAGCAATGCGCCAACGATCGCGTATACCAAAAAGCTTCCTATGCAGAATTTGTCGGATTGATTGATCGATTTCAGTCTTTTCTACATACATATGTATTTTGAAGTCCTGGATAACTCCGGCATTTGGTGTCGTTCTTTTTCAACAGCTTGGGGGAGATAGCGGAAGTGGGACCCTCAAATGTTTCCATTTTCATCTGGGGATAGCCTAGGTGGTGTATTTCGCTCTTTAATTGCGTTGAATCTGTACGATCCACAAGAAGTTATATTTCCCGATCTGATTTTTGTCGTAGCTCAGTTTAGATCAAACTGTGCGATATAATAGATAGTGAGATCACATCGAGTGGCTACGAATATTTACTTCACAGATTCGTCTACTTAGAGTGTAGTGAATACACTTTGTAACGGGTATCTTGTTCTGCGTTGTAGGGATTTACTTCTACATAAGTCATTACCTTCACTATATTTCTCGACAAATCTGCCCGTACTATTTCTCCTGCATTCGAGCGTGTGGTTGAAAGCCTACTAGCATGGGGCCTAATTTTATCTCCATTACCTTTAGTTGCAATGACGACACGCCCATCTTCAAGTAACCAAATATGTTTCTCAAACAAATTCAATTAACAACAATTATACGCTCGAATAAATTGTATCACCACGTATTTAGATTCTAAATGCTCATAACATTAGGGAGCCAAATATTCACTGGCAGCCACAATCAAATTTTGACTACCCTTGCATATACTTATGTATATACAGGCATACATACATATGTATGTATGTACATATGTATATACCGACCCAAATAGGTATGGCAAAAAACAAAATAATCGATTCATTAATCATATCATTAATCACAATCCAAAAGAATTAATTGCAATTATCGAGAAATAATCGATAAATTGAATTTTTGACGGCACTTTATTAGAGTTAGTATTCACAGAAATATTTTTTCATAAAAAATTTCTAATTCTCTTGTTAATAAATAAGCCTTATATAACATAAAACGAGTATTTTTAATGCCGATAATTATTTATTATTTAACCATGTTTGCGAAAACAAAAGTTTTTTTTTTGATAAGCGTTTTGTTATGAAGCGGTTGCGGCTGTAGCACCAGCTTTTGAAAAAAGGCGCTCAGCAGGCACCGAGGTACCAACTAAATGGCAGTATTTTTTCGAAAGTCCGTAAAGTTTGGGTAAACAACTTTTATTTCCTCAGGGTTGACCAACTTGCCAAAATACGGCTGATTTACAACCAACCTGTAGCATTCGACCAACTGGTTCGCCGATAAATCAATGCGTGTGTAGGGCCTTTAACGTCGCCACACTTAGTTTTGTAGGTTTTCTTTTACAATGGGCACAACTATTTATACCATTGCATGCTTTGAACTTGAACAATTTCTGTGGCTGTTTGCAATTTTAGACAGCTACAGAATTCATATTTCTTGAAATCGGTTAATGAAACTCAAAACTACGATACAATTAATTTGTAAATTGTAGAAAAACAATCGATTAATTTTATCAAATGATTAATCTCTGCCAGCTCTAAACACAGCATGTGTGTGTACCATTATCTATAAGTCTTAAAACGAATTGCTCACACGTATGCTCAATTTTTGAAGACGTTTCGCCCACCCCATCTTCGTCGCTGTGTAATGATTGCCCATCAACCCAGTTTCCTCTTATTCCCATCATCGAGTGGTGACATTCTCAAACTGAGCCGTCATCTCTTCTGTCGCCCTTATTTGCTGTGGCTTTTTTGTGTTTATATAAATAAAAATGTAAATAAAACGATAATGAAATTAAATTATGTTTTTTTTTTCGCCGGTTTGCATCCCCCCAAAATACCAAGTGACTGCCTTGAAATGCCGCACTTATTTGACTGTGTTTTCCAACGGCAGCTGTGCGCCTTTTTATTGCCTTCTACGTATTTGTACTTTTTTCTCTACTTATTTGTGCGTTTAATTCTCTCGTCCTCTGTACTTCCTAACAACCAATTTTGTGTGAAAAAAGAAAGCCCAGAACAGTCGAGCGGTTTTTGAAAATAAGGGAGCAGTCATTGAAGTGCATAGTTGTTGTGTTGCCGTTAGCAACACGGTAAGTGACTTGACTTTATTTACTTATTTACTTTTGAGCCAATGCTGCAAAACAGCCAAAGAAAGCTAAGGCAGTAAAAGCATCCAAAAAAATAAGGACAAATCCATAGCGAAAGCCAAGATGAGCTGCCTTCAAAGCCAACGGTGATGTTGAGGTAACAGGCAAAGCTGAGTCCTAACGAATTGGTGATGACGGGCAGAAAACACTGTTGATGCCATAGTTTTGCATCGAGCTCAAAGTGTGTGTGAAGAGTGGAAAGATGTGTTGCTTTTACTCCTGAAAATGATGTCAAAGAAAACACCTGTTACTAATTTGCGCTTTTTTGCCACCTCACCACTTCGGTGTGACAAGCCAGCGAAAGAGGCATCTTGTTGGAGCGGCAAGCAATGGCATGGCAAAACATGTAAAGCAGTTTGAAGCAAGCGCTTTTTTGAGGAAGGAAGAGGTGAAAGGATGTTTTTATGACTCCAACAAGATGCACTTATTTGTATTTTAGGTTTGGTGGAATTATGTAGACGTGAAAGTAAATAATTTTTGTTTAGAAACATATGGGACTTCATTTAATTTTTAATTGATATAGAATTTCTTAAATTCGTTATATTAGTGAAGATTTCAATATTTCAAAATTCCAGGTCATTTCCAAATGATTAAGAAAAGCAAGAAAATCTTAATTCGAAATGAGCTGAAATCATTTATAATTCTAATTAAAAGCATTTAAAACTTGTTATACTTAAGGCGGCTTGAACACGCAGTTAAAAGGGTAAAATTTCTGGCAGCCCTCTTCAGAACATAAAGCATGAAACTAATATTTTAAGAATTTTCTAACTCCATGTTAGGATCAAATGCCCCGAACTGTTTTTTTGGACAAACGATTTCCTATATCTTGATTCCATATATATACTTTGGTACACAGACAGATCAAATAAAGACTTGATGTAGGCATTTAAGTTATAATGCAACAGACAGAGCAGTTCTTATCAAGAAAGTATTGATATGAGAGGGCAAAGCGTCCGATTTGCCGCCGCAGTCGAGAGAAGATTGGGCAGTACCACTTGGTCAGACCGAGGTTGGATCGCAGATCAGAGCAACATCGATAAAAAGAATTTTCTAATGGCGATCGCCCCAAAATTTGGCTGCCAAAAATACGGCAACACTGTGCTGGGTACCAGGCCACTGTGGAATCGAAGGATATGAGATCGCCGAGGAGTTGGCGCGAGTAGGATCTCTAACGGCCACTTTGGGACCTGAACCATTCTGTGGTCTCAGTTGGTCCTCCACGAAAGTCATAATTACAGAGTGCGCACACTCTGAACGCAGTAAGTATTGGGGAGCGGTGAGGGGCCATAGACAGACCAAGCTCTTCGGCTACCCTTTCAATAGGAAGGATATTATTTTACCAAATAGAAATGAAATCGGGCTACTTTCTGGGTACCTGACGGGTCGCTACCGACAGCGATTCCACTTGCACTGAATAGGTATAAACACAGAGTCGGTATGCCAGGTCTGCCTTGAAGACGGTGAAATTTCAGAACATATTCTCTGTTCCAGTGCGACTTTGGCTAGACAAAGATTTATGTATTTCCAACGGTCGAAACCTTCGTTATAAAGAACCTCTTAGGATTTATTAGGATTTATAAGGCATACTGGGTTAGAAACTCTTTCTTGAAGAGATACAAAAAATCTTTCAGCTCGCTGTGTCTCTTGTTCTGTTATACCCAAGCTCCAACTAACTGACTAACTAATCAGCTCCTCGGAAGGCAGTCTCAAATCTTCAAGTGTGCTTCTGCTTTGAAAAA
The DNA here is from genome assembly GCF_013731165.1 of Rhagoletis pomonella. Taxonomy (NCBI): domain Eukaryota; kingdom Metazoa; phylum Arthropoda; class Insecta; order Diptera; family Tephritidae; genus Rhagoletis; species Rhagoletis pomonella. The sequence goes on from NW_023458564.1 coordinate 33,185,523, forward strand.
GCTTCACTCAACATCAATTTGCCGTGAGACTATAAGTTTCTAAAGGTGGTGTGTCATTCAAATTGGAGTAAATACTCAGCCAAACATGTAGAAAAACGTGAAAGCGCCAAATATATTTTAAGACGTGGAAAATCCTTGATGTATAGCAATGCCGGCCAAAGCCTGCACGTTGTGTAGAAAGTGTTCGTGCATATGTTTTAGTACTTATGTTTTTAAATCGGCTTATTCTTATGATGTTTTCGTTTTTACCATAAAGTTTCGTCTTTTGAGTATCCCTTTCTCTTTTCGTGTTCGATTCTAAAGTAAAAGAAAACGGTGGGAAAATTTTATGTACGTTTCTTAAAATGTCACATTCTTTTATGGCAAAAAAGGTACATTCTCTTCACTTTGAGTATTTTTCAGGGGAGATACATAGTTGCCCTGAAAATCAGATGGCTGCTCAAATGACAATATTATGAAATGCGTAAGCTAGACAAGGACAAGAAGACAAAAACCCCCACTTTATCGGGTTGAGTGTAACGTCAAAAACATTTTGCAACGTTTAACTGCAACATTTTTTGGAAGAAACGAATTCACCATTAGACTACGTGGTAACGGGGCGTATACGCAACATTCTTAGCTACAATGTAGGGTATGTAACACTTGAGGGATTCACAACGGTGTCGTAATTGTCATATTGTTGTATGTCGTAAACTTTAAAATCTTAAACAAATGTTTAAAGAACTTGAAACGGCAACCAACTATTTTTTAACACTGCAAAAATTTATAATATGACTTTGATGGTACTTTGCGGATCCCCTTAATATATTTTTTAGGCGTTTAAAGTTTACGACACACAACAATGCGACACTTGCGACACCGTTGTGAATGCCCCAACTGTGTTCGGATTTTTAACTTATTTTGCGCAAAGGTACTCAATTGCGGGCCTCCGTTTTGTTCGATTGGCTCCAGTTTTCGAGATAACGGTATTTGAAACTTAACTTGGGCCGCTGACAGCACATTGAGAAACACCTTTTTTTCATAAATTTTGAAATACATACTTAGAATGCCATGCGTCAAAGAATAAAGTTGTACACTACCACCACAGCTCCACAATTTTTATGAAAGAACCATCCAGAAAATCGGGAACTAATTCCATAAATATAGGGTAACTCACAAGATTTGTAAATATTTCCAAAACCACCGTATAGTGGCGATAAGTAATGCAAGAACTCGCCACCTGTTTGTTGCAGCGAAGATATGTAGAAGGAGAGACCGTTATTCTGCAAGGAACCGTATGTATAAACATGCATATTACAGATGTCAGTGTACATCAGCATAACTACGAAATGTACATATGTATGTAGGTACATCACTTGATGTGCTAGCGATGTGCTTGTCAAAATATCGCATTGGCAGGGAATACATAGCAAAGCCATGTGTCATAATTTACAGCACATATGCATGTACGCATTACGCGGAACCCACGAAAGAAATGGAAGCACTAAAAGTGACAGCAGCAGTGCTGAAATCCTTTGATATATTCGAAAAGATTTCATGCATGCAACAAATGCTTTACTTTCACACGCAAATGCCAGTCTATAATAATAAATACATTCACAAATTTTTCATGTGTACTTATTTACTCTGCATAATGTAAATGTGCATAGGTGTTTTAATGTAGTATGTATGTTAATACGTATGCATATCGTCGTTTAAAGTACAAAACCGCGTATCAACAAAATGTAAAACCGCGTATGTGAGGTTGCATAAATTATTTTCTAGAGAGTAAAAACACTCATATTTCAAAATGGTTCTCTTTTTTTTATAAAGCAATCGCATTTCTGGCTAGTATATTTCAGGACGAATGGATTAGGATTGAGCCAATAGCTTGTGTGAGCAAATCCAATTTTCGGCAGCAAATGTCTGTTACGCGGTTTTGTACCTTAAACGACGATATGTAATATAGCTACTATACACCTGTGTGTAAGAATAAGCTTATAAGTAAGATAAAGAGGTGAAATAAACTGTGCATGAGTAGATTTAACGTCAAATAACACATATTTATACTCCAAATCCTGCATAGAAATGTATATACTTACTATGTATGAAAATAAACTCTTTGCCTTTCTACATATTTTACATGCACTGGGTTATTTTTAAGAGCTATTTTAAGCAGTTAAATAAATGTGAGCTTAATTAACTCACGATTGTTACATGTATGCATACATATGTATGTATATACATAAGTATGTATTCGCATATACCCAGCGGGAAATGTATCTAACTATAAGTTAACTTGGAGTTGATTAGGAAGGAACTGAATATATTTTCTTTGAAGAAGGCTAACTATATTTTTAGGGCGATGGCCGCGAAATAGCCAACGGGGGTTACCTCTGCTTTAGATGTCAACTAACTTGTAAATAACTACTTTTGGAAATAAAATATCAATAAGAAAAACAAAAGTTTTTTTTTACTTTTTTATTTATTTTATTATATTAAATATTTGTTTACATATTCGTACTCAGTCAGACATATCGAGCCCTAACCGCCAAAATAACGTAAGCGACATTTTTTTCAAAATTTTCTTTTTGATGCAGAAATATTCCTAGAGCAACTAGATGCATTTCTGCATCAAAAATAAAATTTTGAAAAAAATGTCGCTTGCGTTATTTTGGCGGTTAGGGCTCGATATGTAACTTGAAAATGATAATGCGCCGTATGAATAAACAATAAGCAATTGCTTTTTCTTAAAATTTCTTACACTTTACTCGATTTATTCAAACAAAATTGAAGTAAAAGGTATGCAATTTTAAGAAAAAGCAATTGCTTTGTTTTTATTCATTCGGCCCAATATAAAATTTCGATTTTCCTTTTATTCGTACTCAATTCGTAAAAGTATTTGTGAAGTGCAGAAAGAAACTGTGTTCAATGTAAACTTTGTTTGGGGATATTTAAATAGAAACTAGTTTAAAGAAAACAATCTTCTGATTACGTCTGCATGACTCCTGCACGACTTTACAACTCACCCAAAGTTCCCACCATGCAAAACATGAGAAATAGGCAACAATCGTCAATGGCAACAAATTGGCGACTCACCGATTTATTGCTGTGGTGACAAATCGGTAACATCACTTCATTCATGTCAATTTTGAATAAAAAAGTTCTCAAAAATTCCGAAACTTATGAATATGGCGTCAATAGTATTGGCCAAAAGCATCTAAATTATGCCCAAGGACAAGATTGAAAAAATAGGAAGCCTCACAGCGGGAAAATGAATTAATTCCGATTGTTAGTTGCAATTTGGTATACAAAAAAATAAATGAAGTATTAAAAAGAATAAAATTATTCCAAATATCGCCTGATGCGATAAGAAAAGGACTTATTCAGGTAATAAGAAAACGACTCGCCCAGGCGAGTTGCCTTCGGCGGACGTTTTAAAGCGACCGGTAATAGGAAATCGATTCGATGGCAATATTACCGGCAATAAATTTGTTTCCGAGGGCGACACATTTTCTTATTGCTGGCAACACAAATTGTTTGGTGGGTTAGTTTTGTCATAGCTATAACTACAAGTTGGTTATTTTTTATCAATTCAAAATTTTTTCTGCAGGGTGTCCTTTTATGTGTGTGTATGCATGTGCGTAGACACAACATTTAAACTAATTTAATTAGGTTGTTTTTAAGCCTTTTTTATTAAACTCTTTAACGCATGTTTCCTTTAAGGAGTTTTTCGGTAAGAGCCTTTAGCTCCACTTCATCGCAATGTTGTTTTACAGTGGATTAACTTTTGGTCACAAATTCAATTATACCTCAGTTACTTAGTTTAATGAATAAATTAATATAAAACTTAATTCTTATCCTAGAAGACATATAGTATAATTTAAAGAAAAATTTTTTCGTAGAATATTTTGATGCTTTACCTCCAACCATAACAGAAAAAAGTTGCTAAAAAACAGTTGGAGCACTAAAATGTTCTAACAATAAATTTTTGTCAGAGGGATCATCAAAGATGAAAAAAATTATCCGATTACATAAAAGTGCGAAATAAATCGTTATCTTAATTTTTGGTAGTGGATGTAAATTAAAAAATAATGAATAAATAGATTTGTGAATTTTTTTAACCCTTTTATTTCTTCCGTTATAGGTCTCTATAGGTTTAACTCTTATTCGAAAGAGTTCTACAAAGGGCAATTTCACCCAGAAATAAAAATTCAGTAATTAAAGATTAGTCCATTACACGGCCTAATCGAAATTGTTAATTTTCAAGACAGTTTTTTTAGTGTTGTAAAATATAGTATATACTCATTCCTTTTTATTAAAAATTTGATTAAATAATCTTCATAGAAATATTAAAAAATATGTTTAAAATTGTGCTGGCGGGACTTGTTGTTGTTGGTGTAACAGCATACAAATTCCACAAAGAGTTGATGGGGAGATTTGCTGGAGTGACAGCCTGGGTCGTTCCGGTTTCGGAGACCCGACTGTCGTGGGACCATGGTGGGACTGGTCTTTATGGTTGGTGTTAAGTAATTATGTATGAAATAAAAGTTTCCACGGACAAAATTTGCAGCTTTTTTAACGGACTTGGAAAAAGGCGGTAGGTTATCAATTTATCGGGATATATATTTTTTATGTACATATGTTACGGGATATCTTTGAACCATTGGGACCGTTATTGTATTTCAAACAAGAATGAAGCAAATTCTATAAAGTTTTATCAAAATTAATTAGATTTGAGTATGTAGTTTCATAGTCCATTAAAGTAAGATATGATAAAATGCAATTTTGAAGTATCTATGAAAAAGTACGCCATTATGATAAAAACTTAAAACTTAGATGCATTTTTTTTTTTAATTTATAGATTTTGTCTCATTTTCCTACAGAATTTGAAATTCGGACTTACATTCATACATGAAATTTTTTAGATAATGAGCTATACTTTTATAAATAAATAATAGACATCGAACAAGCAAAAAAAAAATATATAATAAAAATTTGTTAGAATATTTCATACTTTCGCCACCGTATTTATATAGATTTTTTACGGTATCGAAAAAGTTCTGGTACCATTTTAATTATATTTGAATTTATTATTCAAGCAAGCTAACTTCAAATTAAATAATGCGTGTTTACTACTACCGATGATAGGTATTTAGATTCGCTTTTACTAATATTGTCGAAAACCGCCATTGCAACACCTACCCCCTACATCCAGCAATTTTCAAATTTGTCTTCAAATATCACTTATCTTCCTAAACACTACTGGCGTATTCACAACAGTGTTGTAAGTGTCGTATTGTTGTATGTCGTAAACTTTAAACGTATAAAAATATTAAGAGAGTTCGCAAGGTACCATAAAACATATAAGGGGTATTCTTTCTGAACGTTACCCCCACCCTACCCATTTTGATCTTAACTTAATTTTTTTTTTTAATGTAAAATACATGAAAAAACTCAAGCTTCCCAATGCCGAGTGGCAAACTAACGTGAGGATCAATTTCAAGGTCATCTCGAGATCAACATGGGTTTTTAAACTGGTAACCTCCTTTTTTTTCTCGAGTTAAGAAGGAACGGAAAATTCTACGTTCAGATAACATACTAATCGTAGTTGGGTAAATTTGGTGAAAAAAAATTATTGAATAGGAAGATTGATGCTTCATATGACCCTGGCGGTGAAATGAACCCCACATATGATGTGTTATCTGAACTTAAAACTTTCCGTTCTTTCTAAATTTGGGATAAAAAAGGAGGGTCACCAGTTAAAAAAAAACCATGTTGACCTCGAGAAGACCTTGAAATTGACCCTCACGTTATTTTCAAACTCCGTATTGGAAAGCTTTTGTTTTTTAATGAACTCTACATATTTTGAAAAAAGTTTTCAGTCAAAAGAAAAAAGGGTAGTGGGGGAGTAACGTTCAGAAAGTATACCCCATAAATAACAGCTTTTAGACTTTACGACATATCACAACATGTTTAGAAAAAGATTAAGAACAGTGATTTAGCAGACTCTAAGTTCTGAAAATAGTAGTCCGATGTTTGTAAAGATTGTTTTAAAAATTTTCTTGACAAGGAAGAGATATAAATTAAAAATGTACATTAGGGGTGTCCAAAAATACAGGGAAAGTTTACTTTTCGAAGTTATCTGGTGCCACCCCCAGATCTGAAGGATACCGAAAATAAGGAGACCTAATTTTTTCTGAAATCGGTTGATAATTAACCGTGCCACCGGTGCTTGATGTTTTCATGGAGAAAATACATTTCTTGGTTGTTCCCTCTAAAACTAAAAACAAAATATTTTTTATTAAATAAAATATCATAAATTTTGGACCATCAATTGCAAAATATCGATATTTAAGAAAGTAGTGTCGATAACCAACGAAATTCGCGCATCCCTTGCGCGACAAAATATTTAAAAATACGCGGGTTTGTGGTAAATTGTATACATATCTGTGGACTTACATGCTTGTGCATAAGTTTATTTATGTACAACTGTTTTATTATCTCAAAATTTGCAACTCTTCTCATTTCAAGTTAACTCTTCTAACTTCCCATTTTTTATTCCAAATTCAGAAGCGTTCGTTAGTTGGGTCTCAGTTACACTAAACTTTTCCATAATATTGTACGTACTTATAGCTGACAGAAATTAATAGAATTTCAAAGACAGCAAAGAGAATAACAAAAAGGGCATAAACACGTTTCTGATAAAAAAATATTCACAGCAATCTTGGAATACAGGAACTATTATTCAACGTCAATTTTATTATGTGCAACAACAAACAACTTGAGTGCGACGAGACTGAATAGCATCAGCTGCAACAACAACATGAAAGTGTGAGCACTGGTTAGTAGCGTTATGGCAAGGGCCAACTAACTAGAAAACAAGAGGAGTATGGCCGCTGTGCCATTGTTGTTGCAGTGATAAATTATGTTGCAATCCAACTTTGACGCTGCTGTCATTGCAGCAATCATTGTGTTGCGCCTTCATTGTTGCTGCTGCTGCTGCTGCTGCCGTACCAAAAGTGAGTTCATTTTTCTCCTTTGTACTCTTTCATTCTGCATCATTCAAGTTGCAATACACTCCCATTCACATTTTAATTTTGATCAACCCTGTTAAAGGATCCAAGCACGGCTGTGGCGTTAATGGACACTGTCAGCGCTCTATTGACACGATTTGCAACGCCTTTTCCTATTTCGAAAGCTTCAATACCAAATACGTGCTACACACACACATGCATATGTACACAAATTTGCTAAATTGACGGTTATTTTATTTTATTCAATACAACTTTTGTGTTGTTTATCAGCAAAGTTTTTCACTTGCCTTCCTATCGGCCAACTCTGTGATTTAGATAGATATTTGTTTCATATTTAATGATAAATGAGCGCCAATAGAATTGAGCCAATAGAATGAAGGATAAGTGGAAAATGTAGTCCACAGATAAGAACATCGCAGACGATAATTTTCTACCAGTTACTATTCATCACATGATAAAGAATTTGCAGGGATTTGACCGAAATTTAAATTTGAAAAAAAAGCAATTCGAATAAGAAAAGTAAAGTGGATTGTTTTTGTATTTTCATAAATATTCCATTAATTAGGTACATAGAAATTATCCTGAAAACCATTATGATCTTCGGATTCTTCAAACGATGGGCGGTTTTGAACCCAATTCTGAGATAGGGCGTTCTTGAAAAGTTTTCTGATATAGGGCGTTTTCGAACTGGCTGCCAAGATTGGTCGATCTTCCACTCAGGTATCGATATGAAGTTTACTCCAGACTGGAGACTATCGAAAAAACCTCAGAACTGGGCTTCCTTTAGCTCAGTCACGCAACGACGTTGACCTGGACTGGAACGAGAAGTCAAGCGTGGAAAGACAGTATAGCTCAGCCGCAATTGGTATAAATATTTCTCGAACTCTTAAATAAGATCAGATTTTCATCAAATGTAGGATATGTAGTATGTATGTTTGCTGAAATTAGTAGTCTGAAAACGGGGTGCAAAATGTATATACAGTGAAATTTTACTTGGAAAAATAAAACCAAAGCAAACCAACCAGGAACACAGCTTTCAAAAGGATGTTGAACATTATTACTTAAGAGTAGAAGTAAGATTCTTTTGTAGAGAGATACCAAAAATAAGTATATACTCCATTATAAGATATGTAAGTATGCAAATCCCGCGATGTCTTCTGCATATGTTGATAGTATCATTTTTCTATGTACATATGTATGTATGCTCGCTCCACAAGTCCTCAGCTGTCCGTACCCGTCGTTGCCTGTTTTTATATTTATTGCAGTCGCGGTCCTTGGTGGTAGACCAACTAAACATTGATGCAATACGCTCATCACATAGCTTTACTGGTGGCTATGCTGGCGTATAGTTGCTCCTTAGAAAGAGTATTTTAAATCGTTGCATTCGCTTTCGCGGCAAGAGCCATTGCGCCAATTTGAAGCGAACTGACAGGAAGTTTTGAATTTGCTCCAGCCTGTGGTTGAACATATAGCAGCTACTTCACAGTCTCATACATACATATATAAGTAGTATATACCACTGAAATTGGCACTTGAGTGACAAGTAAAATCCTTTAAGTCTTCAATTACTCAAGCTTAAATAGCGAGTACGCACATTTTTCGTACAGTGAAAGCGAAAGAAGCAAAAGTGTGAGGCAGCTGCCGAAGATATGTAGTGGTTGATATCCATTGAATTTAATATAAAGATGTTCTCAATTTTAAGAAAAGAATATACAGTTTTCGAGGTAAACATTAGTAAATAAGATTACATAAGTGGAGGAAGAGTCGTCATCTTCAGTATCCACGCGAAATTAAATCGGTACAAGGCTTCAATATCTTCACGAGTATGCAACTGATATACATATTTACATATGTTTGGATACATTTCTAATCTTATTCACCAATAATCACATTTATATTTCAGGTGAAATTCAAATGGAAACAATAACTATAGCGCATCGGATCAAGACAGAAGAGATACCTACATATGCATTCATATACTCATGAATTTATGTATGGGTGTATGTACAGATTTGTATTGTGGCTGACTGCAATTTACTGCGAAAATAAATTAACAACTTTGTACGATACTGTTGCTTCTTTAATTAGCCGGTACGGAGTTTATTATGTTACTTTGCACCCGCATTCTATCGACGGCTGATTAAGAAGGCGCAAGAAAACCGACTCAATAAAATTACAAATGAAAATTCAAGACATGAACTGCAAACATCAGACGGCGAATGGCAAATGTGGTCAAATCCTTGCTTCTGTGGGATTTTATAGAAAAGCAAGTTCATTGCAGGCAGTCAAAAAAAAAGTGCAACATTGATGCAGTTTCTCAACTCAAGGCGAATTGGCACACTTAATTGTAGCAGCAACAAGGACGTTTAATGTTCAGCTACAATGTAGAAATAATTAATGGAAGAGTAGAATGAAGTGAGCGTGTAGGTGGAAGATCGACTTACATATCTCGGCAGCCGGTTCGAAAACGCCCTATTTAGAAAACTTTTCAAGAACGCCCTACTTCAGAATGTGGTTGAGGAATGCCCCATCTCAGGATTTGGTTCAAAAACGCACTATCTCAACAAAAAATATGTTGAGATAGAGCGTTTTTAAACCAAATTCTTAAATAGGGCGTCCTTCAATCAAATTCTGAAATATGACGTTCTTCAGCCAAACTCTGAAATGGGGCGTTCTTGAACAGTTTTCTCAGATAAGGCGTTCTGAACTGGCTGCCGAGATAGGTCGACCTTCCACTCAACCGTCGATATTTACATATGTATGTGCAGATGTATATGTACTAGGGCAGGTTAATTTTGTTCGCACCTTTCCAAGCAAATTAAAGGGTAATTTTGGTACTAGTTCGGTGTCATTTCGCGTCTAGTCCCGAACAAAGATGTTTACACATCAAATTTAATGAGTATCTGGTACTCACGCCTTTTTAATACCAACTTGTACGCGCAGGGTCTTCGGTACGAAGAATTTATTTTAGATATACATTTTTTATTAAAAAAACCGCAAGATGGCGCTAATAAATAAACAACATGCACATAATTACGAAGAAATACAATTAAAATTTTATGTAGAATAAATATAAAAAATAACCGCCATAATATGTACATATTTATCTATGTATTAGGGATATTGCCAATGTGCAATTTTAGACATCCGAAGATGCCAATGCGGATGCGGTTATCAAGTGTTTTAATGCAATAAATTAGGTAAGTAAATTAGGTTATTTAGGTAAATGGAAAAGATTGTAGTGTTTATAACTATTTTATTTGGTACTAAAAATTTAAATTTTTAATTCGTTTAATAACTAATTTAACATTTGAAATTCGTTTCGATTTACGCTCCACCAGTTGAGGGAAGTTTCAGTTTTATTTATTCTATTTTATTGCAGTACAAGAATAATTCCTTTTTGAGAATAAATTCGGGGCTGCTAATGACGGATGTGTGCTCCTAACTTTCATCTTCACTTGAAGAATGTAGCATCATGGCGAGGTCGCTCTTTAAACACCGCTTACTAGCCGAACCAGATGTTTCAGGTTTCTCTAAAGCCTGTTTTTATGAATGTTTCAGAATTTGGAGAAACTATAACGTCATCAGCGTCTTTCGACTTTAGTTCTTGTAATTCATTTTTAATCATTTCTTCTGTGACTGGTTTGAAAAATGTGTGCTTATAGCAAGGGTCTAAATAGGTGGAAATAAATTTTTATTTTGCCGGGATGAAATTTTCTGACAAAATTCTCAGATCAGGTTCAGAATCTTGTGATTTTGTTAAAAAAATCACGCAGGTTTTTATACATAAGCATTTGAATTATTAGAATCCCGGATGATATGAGGGTCCCAGCGCAACAATTTGTCGTTTTGATTGCCATATAATCGTTTTCTCAGTGCACTTGCACAACATTCGCATTCGCAAAAACTCCGCATTGATTACACGGTGCTACAAAAAAGTCATTAAATACACCCGAAAAAATCCTAGTGTAGGTCGAGTACAACATGAAAATTGGTTCCGCATAGTTCTTGAATGATCAATTTTTTCTTTTTCTTTAAAAACACCGTTATGTTCGTACTTGATGCACTTATCTATTAACAGCTTGACTATTTTTAATCCGATTTTAAACGTACAACCTACACTGAGTTTTGTTTCGAGTGTATTTCATGACTTTTTTGTAGCCCCGTGTTATTGCGAATGCTTATGGTAAAATTAATACTGAAGCACATCGTCGCCTGGGTTAAAGATTGTCGTATGTTAATTTCGGCAGATTGTGGGAAATCGCGATTGAAGTTTGGAATGCAATTTCTCAAAAACGCGAAGATATATTTTCTCCAAAGTCTCTGAAAATGTTACTAGTTCACAAAATTCTTTAATTATTAAATTTTTAATGTTTATTGTTAATTAGTTTTGAGTTTATGAAGGAATTTGACAGCCACTTTGTATGAAATACGACAAAATGTGATCAAAATTTCTACAAAATTAACGACACTTTTTACTCAATATCTCGGAAACTAAAGGAGATATCCCAAAATGGAGAACGCCTTTTTAAAGATATTGATTAGTTTAATATATTTACTATCGAAAAAATTGTAGTCAAGATCTCGGAAACTTAAGGAGATATCTAAAAACTGATAACACCAATCGAAAGACTTATTTCAAAATATATAACCGCATCTAGAACTAAAAATCGTATACGATATGTATGTATGTAATTATGTCCCAGCAAGAACAGTACTAGGCAATTGATGGAATTTAAGACCGGCACTTCTGTTAGAATGTGGCGTATTCGTTAGCAAATCGATGCAGTCACTTTATTAGGATCACAGGAAAAAAATGACCATCATTTGCAACTCTCATCAATATGTACATACATGCGATTTCCTATCCCTCTCGCTCTCATGATTTCGCAAAAACTTTTGATAATGTGTTAGTAAAGAATACATTTTTCCCCCTTTTGTTGTAGTTTTAGTTAGCCTCGTCTTGCTGGGTTTGTGATTTGCAACAAGCAAGTCTGACAGTAACACAAAGCGCATTTACGACGGATACCATTGCAATTGCTGTTTAAGGCTTAAATACATACTGCAACAATATCTGCTTGCTTATCTATTTACGTACATACATATGAATTTATATACATACGAAAATGTGGGTATGTTGCAGAGTTACAGCTAATTAAATGCAGGAACTTTTTATTAAAGAAGAAATTAAATGCAGTCATCACAATAAAATGCACCAAATCAAGTAAATGTAAGATGTTTAGCAAAATATTGTGTGATCTTTAAAAAAACAAAGTTGACTTGAATAAATTATATACAAAGACCTACGAGCGCTGTACCGTCACGTTCATGGTGGTCAAGGTAACGATCTTCGGCCCTACTGCCGGAAAATTCTTTCGGCGTTGCCGTGGGCCCGAAATATGCAGCATTATGCTGCACTAGGCTTCAGCATAAGGGAATTTATCAGGCTAAATGGTTGACTCGAAATCGAAAGGCGAGAAAACCAATTGATCAGTGCTTTAGAGGTACGTACGATTTGTGGACCAAACATCGACTCGCACCACTATCTTTTTGTAGCGAAGATACGCAAATGAGCTTGAAAAGCTCTCCAGCAGGAAAAACGCCGGAATATTTGATCAGAAAATTAGGCGATTTACGAAAGGTTTCAAGACTAGCAGTAGAATTGTGACAATGGATCCGCTAAATTGTAATTAGGTGTTGCATATAATAAAGCGCGCCTCACTCTAAAAAAAAATTGTGTAGATTTCCTACCTAAAAGGTAGGTTACTGATTTCCTACCTTTTTATTCGCGAAATTACATGCTCGATTATTCAACGGATAGTTTGTATAAATGTCAGAGTGTTTAGAGTATAATATAGCTGCTGCGGTGTGCGTAAATTTACTAAGAAAGTGTGTTCAAGCTACAAAATACACATCTGCTGTTTGATTCCACCCTTAGAATTGTGTAAAGCCACTAGCAAAAAGGATTTTTACACACAAAAATTTGTAAACGAGGAAAATACATATTAATCGTGTAAATTTACCAAAAAAAAATTAAAAATAAACAAAAATATACTCGATTTATAGTCGCATTTTTAAACAGATTTTTTGGAGTGCTGCTATAGCGAATGATGGATTCCGGCTGCAGGCCAAACTTCTGTAAGAACAACTACGGCAACCTAGCTACCGATGTTTGAAACATACTAAAATTGATAAATGGAAACAGCACTGAACCATTGCAGAAGTTGAAATCTACCATAGACCATATATGTATCAACCAACGGCTATGTATCTTGGAAAATATAGAGAAGAGGATCCACATTCGCGAGAAGAGGACATATCAGCTAGTAGGTGCGGATACTTATATCCAGACCTCAGTAGTGGAAGTGGAACCTACCTTGGATTCTGCCACGTAAAAGCAGACTCCTCGGTGTAGGGCTGAAAAAATATGAGAATACGAAATATTATATACGAAATAATATTTGAAATGAGGCGGCACACAAATTTGGTATGGATGGCTATTTATGGTTATGGGTGGTTTCAACGAATTGGGTGTCTGTCCCTCTTTTAGCTTAGAGGTCCATTTTTCCGATACCGTCATAGCCCTCAAGACCATGCATCCAGACAAGGAGGCTCTATTCTGAATGGCTAGATTATTGAGTGGTCAGAATAGGCAGGTATCTAGAGCTTTGAGAACAGATTGACTGTCTGAAAATATTGATAACTTAGTGCTAGCCAGAGCTTCGGAGCGGAGCTGAGCAAAGGAGCGAGGGGCTAAAAAAAAAATAATTTGCTCCTTAGCTCCTTAAAGAAAACAAAATTTACTTAATTTTTGATTTTTGCCACTGAAAATAACCGTGTTAAATAAATTTTCATTTTATTTTTAATTGGAAATACTGTTCATTGCACAATGCTCAACAGTCAGGTATAATTTCCACGTCAATTTGAACGGCGATGCAAAAACAATGACTTCCCAACCAGCAGAGATACATCAATATTTTCGACATTTCGGGAACGTACAATTTTACGTATCTGGAAACGAACGGAAAACGACTAAAATTTTTGTTCATTTACGTATTCAAAAACGTTAAAAAAAGTGCGATTTTCCTACCCGGACACGAACAGAAAACGCCTTAAATTTTCATAAATTTTTCGTATCCGGAAAACATTCGAAAATGATGATGTTACTTGAAAGCAATAATTGTATTTTATCTTTTCATGCTGCTAGTATTTGTTAGCTTTCAGAAGATGCCGGCTTCGAATGCCCTCAGGCGCTGCCTTATTTTTTTTTTTCGAACTATGAAAAAGCATCTGTGAAGTTCAGAAAGAAAACGTATTGAACAAAAAATTCGTTGGTAAACTGACAAAAATTCGCATTTCATCCCCTTTTTTCTTTTTCGGATCCATTTTCGGTTTTTTTTTCTGGCTGGGTTAATATTTATCTACCATTTTATTTGCAAGACAAAATAGTATAATGGGATCATATAGTACATATACGTGTGCCAACCCATTAAAGTACATTCATTTCTAGTATATCGAACCCTAACCGCGAAATAAACGTAAGCGACATTTTGTTTTATTATTCTTTAGACACAGAAGTGCTATTAGAGCATGTAGATGCATATCTGCATCAACCAGAAAACTAAAAAAAAAATGTCGTTTAATTCTTTTGACGGTTAGGGCTCGATAATTAAGTAATTAATTACTTATGAAAAAAAAATATTGGAGCGGAGCGATGGAAAAAAATCCTTCCCTAGTTCCGAAGCCCTAGTTCTGGCATTTTGCCTGTTTAATAAGACGTGGGCGGTCTAAAGTATGGCAACTAGTTTCATCAGGAATATTGTAGCGCCTTTACTTAAAGCAAGCATCCCCCAACAACCGTACCAACATCGTAAGGTATTTTAGAACCATCGGTATTCCATTTTTGTAAATCGTCGAGCAGCCATGTTGGATTGGTTTCCCACTCATCACGAGTAGGAAATGTGGTCTTTTACCTCTGAGGATGGGATCAATTTGATCTGATACCAGAGTTTTAGCCAAGGAGGCCTTCTTCCATTTTAAGATTTCAAGGTGTCCCATAAGGTTATCTTTTTTAACTTATTTTCCCCACGTGAAGCGGTTGGTGGTTAGAAGGATGCTGCGACACCTTTACTCCAGGTTCAGCCCCATTACCGTGCTGTGGAGGGTTGGCTACTATCACCAATTCAGAGATAGCCGGTAATACGAAGAGTGTTGTGTCACTACTGGAGATAAATTCGTAGCTTACCAGGCCACACTGCAGGCAATTGCTACCAGAGCGACAATTGAGCTATACTGAGAGAAAATAAAGCAGGAGATACATATTAAAAAGAGAAGAAAAGAAAAGAGAGACAAAAAAATATGAGAGCGAAAAACCGAGTAACTGAAGTACAGTCCGGGATTCTATTTTAAAATAATGCAGTAATTAAATGGGTTAAAGACCGGGGCCGATGCACCCAGAGCCGAACATGGAAATGTCGTAATAGACATCCAGAGTACATTGGACATATGAAGTCTGCAATTCTCAGAACAATGTAAAGGGACGATGCTCACGTACTTCACTCGGCCAAACGAGGTGAGAACGGAAACACTGCGGCTTAAAAGCAACAAAGCTCAAGAAGCCGACGGACTGCCGGCCAAGCTTGTAAAAGGCGACTAGGCGAGGAGCTGGTAGGGTGCATGTACCAACTGTTAAGTGCAAGTTGGTCTTTTGAATAACTACATGCCCGAGGATTGGAATATCAGTGAACTTCTCCCAGACTACAAGAAGATATATCCTGCTGTTCACATAAATTACGTATCTACAGCGGGATAAACTGTTTCTGTTTTGCCTAAAACATCCTTTCGATTAGACCTTGTGAAAAACTGAAACCCTACACCATTTACCACAACTTCACAGTGCGTTGAAATCCTCGAAAATACACTAAATCCACAAATCAACAGCCACCAACTTTTCGTCGATTTTAAAGCCGTTTTTGACTTTTGTACGACCTCATCAATTTGATATTAAAAAGCGTAATAAAAGGTGCCCATCTGAATTCCAGCAGTACAAAAGACAGCAAAAGTATCATGCCGCTGGTGTGTGCGGATAACATTTTCCAGCTTACAGAAGCAGGCAAAATACAAAGCAAAGGATCTCCTGGCAACACACAAGGAGTCGTTGCGTATTGCGATACAGCGGTTGACAGCTATAACTTTGATTAAGTGAAGGACTTTGTCTACCTAGGATAAAGCAAAAACGCGACCAATTATCTCAGACTGCGGATCAGGTGCAGAATAACTCTTGCCAAAACGTGATACTTTGGGCTCGAAAGTCAATCGACGAACAAAAAAAAAACCCCAAAAATATATTATCAAGCCCGTCCTGATAAGAAAGCTTTCAGAACTTTTGAAAGAACTATTCTACGAAAAATATGGAATAACGAACTGTGCTCGTTTAATAATAAGGACATCGACAAAAGCATACAAGTACAACAACTGCGTTGGCTTGACTCTGATGAAAAGATCCTATCCTAACTGAACCCAATGTCAGAGAGGCGCCGGCAAATGGGTATGTAACAATTTTTTTTAGAACGTAAGCGTAAAGAAACAAAAAAATAATACGCTTTTGCAACGTACATATAGAAGGTTAAACATACATATATTGGGCATGTACATGGCTAATGATTTAATACTGTATTAAGATATCTGTGGGATTGAGACACTTTAACTTTATTTTTGTCGTATTTGAATTTATCCAAACATGCTTACTTGACTCATTTTACATACTACGTATGTATTTCCTATGTACATTAGGGTGGTCCTTCAAATCAAATGAACGATTTTTTTCTGTCGCCGCCTCAATCAGTAATACCACGATCACAGAGATCACATAAAAGGTTTGATTACGATTGGAGACGGGTAAGGCGTGTCGCACAGGGGCAGATTCCTCTATAGAGACTCAAAAAATTAACATTATTTGTTTTTATCTAATACCCAAAATCGATACTACCATAGTCGAAGATATCACATATAAATCTTCGACTATAGTAGAATTAACGTAGGGGTTGAGGCTTAGGAAATATGATGTACAAATTTTCTTCCTACATTTAAGTACCACCCTAAGGTACATACATATATGTGTACATACCACTTACGCATGTATATATATTAGGGTAGTAAAAAAATAAAATTAAAATCGGAATTTTAATTCTCTCACCCCCTAGGATTGTTCTATACCCTCTATATATCTCTAAGTTCGCTCAAAGATTTCCATGTATGTATTTTATATAGAAAAAAAAATCGTTGAAATGATATAGATATCCTGAAAACCAATCATTAGCGCACACAAGGGGTGGGTTTTGGGGATCAAACCCCCCCTAAAGCTAATGACTTCAAATACAAACTGTATACTAAAGGTTAGAATGCAGCTCTCAATAAATATTTTTCATTATTTCTGTTGCTTGCAAAAGCACTTTGCTTTTAAATTTTCTTGAAGAAATAAATATACGAGCATTTTTTTCTTGAGAGCTGCAAACTGATTTAAGAAATTTAATAGAAGAAAATTTCTTTTTCATTTCCTGTGCGTCATTTTATACTCACTTACCTACTGTTGTTTTTTTTACCCTTTAAGCCAAAAAGAGTCTACCACTGATATGTACTTAACAAGGATTCGAAGATTTAATTTGCCAACTTCGAATTCGTTCGACCAAAATGAGCTACATAATAAAAATACAAGTTCAGTTAATTTTTTCGGTATTCAAATATAAAAAAATTAGGCAAACGTGAAAAATCACCATCTGCATCGAAACCCATTTTTTATTACTTTTGAAAGTTGACCGCATCTTGTGTCTATAAGACTTTTTATTAAACAAGTAATTTTAAATCACAAAACACAATCGACTTCAATTCTCATGTACAAATTTAAGAGTATCGTTAATTTTTTCTTGTTCCAACGATCGGATCTAAACCAAATTTCGGGACGACCCTTGAGGTAGGTACTATCTGCGCTAGCATACATAAAAAAAAAAACATTCCGATGAATTGACAACTTCTCCCTTTTTTATGAAGTCGGTTAAAAATGTTTGAGTTGTTTGTTAATTTTATGTAAATAAAGTGCAATTTATGAAACTTTAAAAAGTTTATTTATTTATTAAATACAGTACAAAAACTTGCGTAAATGTATTTTAAAGAGCATATTATTTGAAGCGAATTTCCAGTACTTGCTGGTGATATATCTCTAGAAGTGTAAATTTTTATTTTTATTTAACAAAAAAGCAGGGGTGTATTTTTGTCGGTATAGAACAACCCTCGGGGTGAGAGCATTAAAATTCCGACTAGTTTTTTTTAGACCACCCTATTGTAGATATATATGTACATATGTAGTAGGCATTTAAGCTCATAAACTTCAACGAATACGATTTGTGATTGGGAATTCCCCCCAAATACTAAAACGAAAGCAAAAACATAACCAACAACTTGGGGGAAATATTGATAACGGAGGCTATGGTAAAATTTAAATGGCGCCAACATGCCTATCCTTTAGACGCCGTAATAACATAAAAAGCCAAAAGGCAATTGCGAAATGGCTACGAAAGTACCAAATAACAAACAACAAATAAATAAATTTAGGTATTTTCACTATAGTATATTTGTTTATTTGCAAACCACCACCCACCCACTCGCACTTATGTACGTACACTACATTTGCACGCGCATTTGGATATTTTTTGAGTGGTGTGTGGAAACAATAAAAGTTGTGAGCAAAAATAATAATAACAAATAAACAAGAATAATATAAATAGCAAAAGTAACTGAAAAATAAATAAATGCATACATTTTGTTTGGCTTTTACGTGCTTTTCTTGCTCAAAACTGAAAACTGTTCTTTTGTCAACACTTGCCAGCAAGAAGCTTCAACAAGACTTAAATAAGTTTTGGCGGATTAGTAGTTGAAGGATGAAAAGTTTCTTTACAGTCTGCATTGGCAGAAGAATGTATCAAATTCCGCAGCAAAACAACATGTGGCCAGAAATGTGAAGTTTCCCTAAGCCAATAATGGTATTTTTCTTTTCTATTCTTGAGGTACAAACGCGTATTTGTTAACATATAAATGTACATACATATGTATGTATGTGTATGAGATGTTAACATCCTTACCATATAACCTACAGGGATACAATACTC
The DNA here is from genome assembly GCF_013731165.1 of Rhagoletis pomonella. Taxonomy (NCBI): domain Eukaryota; kingdom Metazoa; phylum Arthropoda; class Insecta; order Diptera; family Tephritidae; genus Rhagoletis; species Rhagoletis pomonella. The sequence goes on from NW_023458564.1 coordinate 33,204,700, forward strand.
AACTGAGAATTATCATAATAAACCTATTAAGTGCACTCAAATCGCTTGGAGCTGGTACAGAGTATCTGCTTATTATGGATAATAGGAAAAGTGTGTTCTGCGCCACATAATTACAAAAGAAATATTGAAAACTGTTGCCGTTTCAATATTATCGCAATTGCAAAGTCTAATTTGAGTTGAAAATTTGTCATTCTGTGGTTCAAGGCGAATTCATATAAGCTGGTATCGATTAAACAAATTACAACAACAGTAATTACTTGTATATTTTTTTTCTTTGAGCGGGTCATTGTCAAATTTCAGCTATTCTTCTACGAATGAAAATGGGCGACAGAAAAAAAAACACTCCCACGTTTTCGCTCACTGACTAACGAAAAACAAAATTTTTACATCCAAACACTACTCATAGCAGATGAAACAACACCACCTCATATAAATTCGCTTTGCGGTGATGATGCATTAATCGTCAATTATAGACTAAAACACCCGTTCTATTAGGATTTATCGAGTTAAAATCTTCTATAAAAGCATCCTTGAGTCTACAGTGAAAGTTAATAAATTTGTGCTTAACAAAGCATTCAAAACTAGCACAGAGTGCATGGGCCCTTTAAACTGCCGAAAATGCGAAAATTTACAAATATGTTCTAACTTTTTTCAGTGAACGAAAATGTCAATATTTCTTAAAGAATTCAAAGGTACAAAGGTATTTTTGGTGGACCAAATTGTTTATGCATATTTTTGCAGTATATTTGGGATGCTGATTTCAGATTGGTCACTGCTTGCGAATTTTCCAAACTTTCGGTTGCGCTGAAATTCCGAAGGCTACAGTATTTTCCATCACCATGTGAAAAATTTATTTATGACAACGATTATGGAAGTTTTGAGCTCGTACAAAGGCGAAAGGCATGGTTGGTTTAAGTGGATTGTCACCCTGGTGATAAGCAATAAGCAATTTGCCATTTTGACTCCAAAACTTCATAACTCGTGCAATCTACAGTCAATTGACGGCTTTAGTGAATTCAAATATTTCATTCACAGAAAGGCAGCTGCACTCTGAAATATTCTGCAAGAATGGTACGCACCCAAACGGTCCAGTGCCCTGTGTACACTGCATTCTCTTTGCTCATTCCTATGGGGGCTTTGATTTTAAGTGGGTCGTAGGACACCCAGAACTGCTTCGTAATCCTGTAAGATCCTGGGCGGTTCTACCACTGCTTGGCTTTTGAGTGATAAATTTCGGTAATTTCTGCTTTAATCTCCCTGAGCGAGGCGCCCATGTCCACCTCATGAGACACATTCAGTGCGGAGCCGCACCTTGCTAGTTCGTCCGTTGCCTCGGATCAAAAATATAGGCCACCTCTCTCCTACAGCAAGCCACTAGTTGAGATGTAACAAAGGTAGAAGAGAGTGCCTGAATGGCCTCTAGGCTATCCAAGAATGTATTCACCTGAATTATCGCGGGTACATTATCTTTTATGCGCCTTAATGCCTCCTTAGTTGCAAACGTTTTGGCATGGAAAAACCTTGCGCAGTCTGGTAGGCGTAAAGATAATTTTAGGTTATACTGCTCAATGAAAATCCCTGCACCCACCCCGCATTTCGTATTTGACCCGTCCGTAAAGACAATTAAGCCCTGCAAGAACTCGACCTTTCCTTGAGTCCAGTCACTGCGACTCGGGAGCTTCGCGCGGGGTTGTGGTGAACCCAGGTTTTCGAAAGGATATAGTCAGTGGGCAACGCTTTAATTTCAGGCGGTATTGCGTCTAGGATGGAACCGTGGCCGTTCGCGCACATGCGAAAAATAGTTACATTGTTCGAACTTTAGTTATTTAAAAAAAAAAGGGTTTTAAAAAGCTGAAAGCACGGTACCCGGTCAATACAGCGCCGTTTCTTTTACTTCTAGTGGAGATACATACAACACATGTATTTTGTATGCAATATTTTTTTACCGAGCAGCTGGTTGAAATAAGCGGGGTCTATTACGAGTGGACTACTGCAGGGGGCCGCGGTAAGCCAGTTTTTAGAGCTGCATACTACCCTATATGACCTAAGCTCGTTAATGGTCTCTCATCGGCAGACAAACCTCCGAGTGCATTTTACCAGCTTCCCATAAAGAACCATTTGCAGTCGAAGACGTTTTGAAATTTTAAATAGGCTTTTAAGCAATCAACCGCTTAACAAAAAACAAATACATAGACATATGTTTACCTTAGAAAGGTAAACTTCCACCTGATGATCAAGGGCCTTTCGTACGGCAGATTCTATCTGACCAACGCTTGATAAAGCTGTTTACGGTCTGAGTTTAAGTTTGAACAATTACCATTCTCTTGCTTATTAAATATATGGCATAACTCAAATGCAAGTTTTTTATTTTAGTTTAAAATCTTTTGCAACAAATAGAAAATGTTGTCATCAATTATGTTTACGCATAGTTTGTAATTTGTAAAAACTTGTAATGTGTAACAACAGCATTGCAGAAGAAATAGTTGCATTAAAAATGGCGTTGCGGTGCAATTTGTTATTTTTCTCAAAGTTTTTGCTTCCTCTGAAGAGGAAAAAAATCTGCCGGTTTTCAGCTCCAAAGAAAGATAATGCTGAGTAATTGTATCCCAATGAAAATGCTGAATGAATGGTAATGGCAATGTCAGAGGAAAAATTCATTAGCGTTGCAGGTCTAAAATACAAGAAAAATGTAAGACGTTTAAAATAAATAGTTACACGTACATATTTACATGCACATAGATGATACAAAAGAACCATAAAACACTGCGGTAGTGCGAATGCCGCTTTTTAAACATATGTACTCTAGGGCGGGCCGAAAAACACAAAATGTTTGATGCGAAAGTTGTATACATCGGTCTTAAACGGTTCTATTACCTTCCTTTTATTAACTCGGGATGTAACTATGTAATATTGATGCGCCTAAAAGATGCAGCGATTTCTATTCTCCAGTTACACATCTGATGACAGTACGAATGGCAATTATAATAGGGAGGTTTTAGTTTTTTAAACTAAAATTTTATTTTAATCCCTTATTCTAGAAAATAAATCCTGGTCCTCTGCGACTATATCTTCAGTCTGCGGAATGAGCTTGAAAATTTTAAAATTAGAGTGGAAATACCAGTTTTATAAATTTTTACAACGACTTATGTAGATAAAATCCGTAAAAAAAAATCATAAACAAATAAATTGGGCAAAGTAAAAGTAAGTAACACCAATATTTTAATCAATTAATCTTTATTTCCTACTTAATTTATTAATTGATTAAAATATTGTCGTTACTTAATTTTAATATGCCCAATTTATTTTTTTTATGATTTTATGAGAGGGAATAAGTTCCGGATTTGAGTACTCGATTAAAATAGCACCTTTTAAGACCAATACAATTTTCGTATCAAGCATTTTGTGTTTTCCCACCCGCCCTAATGTACACTCGTCTATATATGTATAAGAGGATAGATGTATCTATGTGTATACAAAAGTTATATATGTACATCTATTGTACATATGTATATATATGTATGTACATAGAAAGTACCAATGGAACAGAAAATTGTTATTATCTGTTCACCCTTTACAGTGCTAATGGAAAACTACATCTAACAGATAGTTTCTGATGTGCTTTTGGCAGCAGCAGAAATAAAAAGTTTTCCAACAATTGTATTTAAGCGATTTCTGGGTTTGATATATTGGCTGGTGGGTTCGTTACGACATACCGTTACATGCCATGTATGATTGCACAAGCTGGAGAGAGTTATAAAAACAAAGAAAAATAATGTGAAAATGGGCAGTGCGGCAGAAAAAATGTGTTGTTTTCAAAACGTCTAACGGCAATTAAATGCTGCTTCAAGCGGAATTCAAGAAAACATTCATTTCTCGTACTCGCACCCACTATCATAAGCGATTTAATGCGCAACCATGCAGGCGCCTCGGTTAACTACAGAAATGCAACAACAAGTGCCCCGCTGTGTTGCTGCAGTGTTGCGGAATCTTTACCAAGCTCAATTAGCCTTGCCACAAAGCAAAGAAAGGAGAAAAACGCTGAGCCCGGATTGCACAATATTGCCACACCCACTTGCCGCTGTGTTACGCTACATAAACTGTAAATTGCAAACTGTATGAGTGATTGTGGCCCTTTAGTAGCGCCGCATGTGCAAGTGTCCATGGAGGGTGGGGCCAGCCTTTGCAAGTTTGTACTCGTAGCGAGTTGTAATTAACGCTGGAATTAATTTTTATAACTTTGCAACAAATTATTGGACTTCGCTTTCGTTTGTCGTCATTGAAATCGGTGCACAGTGCGACCATAATTGTTGTTATTGTGTCAATTATGAACAGATAATCGGCGCTATAATTGATGAAAAAGTGTGGAGCAAATGATTCATTGCCCGGAAATAGGAAAAAAATCAATGCGAAAAGTTCAATCCGAAAGCAAACCGGACCAACGCTATTGATTTGTACTTTTCTCAAAGTTGCAGACCTGTCTAAACATTGCTGAGTGGGGAAATATACAAACGCCGAAAAGAAATTATGTCCAGATCTATTCAAAGCGAATAAGATGTTAGTTCTGTCGCGATCAGGTTGGGGGTCAAAATTTGCTGTAGTCTTGGGCATTATCGATACAAAAATTACTCAGAACTCGATTCTCAAAAGGATCGACAGCACCCGATTTTTAAAATTATCGATACTGAGTACTCCAAAGTACACCAGAGTACTCAGTATTCACAAAAGAACTCGAAAGTACTTAGGGCTCAAAAGAACTCAAAAGTACTCAATACTCAAAAATGCTCTATTCCAACTATCACTTTGATACATGTACTCAGGGTCGATTCAAAAGATGTTCATGTGCAATAGAGTAAGGCACTCAATCGCCGCAATTTGGGATTAATATATTAATTTGAATAAAGTGCAGCCAGCTTGTGATATTTCTACACTAAGCATTGAAATATTACCAACATATGTATATTTAAATAAGGTACTCAGTATTCTCAAAAATATCCGATCCTTAAAAGTATCGACACCAAAGAACTCGATCCTCAAAAGTACTTCATATTTCCCACTACTAATTTTCTGCTAAAAGCCCAAGTTTGAATTAAGCTCTTAATGACCGATCAGTTGCAAATGGCATATTATGCGCAATCTTGTCTGATGAATCAATTCCCGAAGATTGGAATATCACATTACTGTGGCTAATCCGCAAAGTTCTTCATTTAGTGCCAATAACGCGGAAAAAGCCGTCTCTAAACGGATACGTTAACAATCCAAACTGCACCCACAAATATTCACTGCTTCTGAAATTACGATCCCCACAAAACTTATACGTTCAGGTAGATTGACGAGGTTCACACTTTGAAGGCCTCTGAGCAAACCTTGCACGCCGTTTATCACAACATCTTTCAGCTACGTCGTACGAATTTTTTAATCTACATTAGGGCGAAGAGCCCGAAAATTTCACTAGAGAGTTAGGCAACTTACGGACGGTTTAAAGACCAGGGCAAGCTCCTGTAAGAAAAACAATGGCAACTTAGTGGCCGATGTCCATAACGTACTTAATTTAGTTGCACGGAACAAGGATTACCTTGACCTTTAAATTTACCTTCAAATATATAACGTTTTAAATATTTATCCTTTTTGTCCCGAAAGCAGTTTGAAATTAACTTTTTAAAAGTTCTAAAAACATATTTTTACCAGTTTTGGGTCAAGAAATCGATTTCCATGGTTCCAAGAGACGAACTGAGATTTTAGAGAATGCACCTGGAATGTGTGGACCCGACGCCGATAGGAAAAACGCACGAAAATTTTACTAGAGAGTTAGGCGACTTACGGAAGGTTTCAAGACCAGGGCGAACTCCTGTAAGAACAACAATGGCGACCTAGTGACAGGTGTCCAGAACGTATTTAAATTACAGAGCACACCCTACTGAATGGAAGCAGCATTGCAAGTTGTGGAGAAGACGAGTCTGAACCCCCAGTCGATGAAGACGATGTTCCACCGCCTGACTATGACGAGGTACTGGAGATGACAGCCTGCCAGCTGAGATATTCAAATACGGCGGCGAGCAGCTCATAAGGTGCAAGTTCAACTATCATCATCATTACGATTTTGCTAACCGATCAGTCGATAGCGAGAGTTATAATTTATTGGTATATGCTTTGATGAAACAAATAACTAAGAAACCACACTCTCCTGTGACAAAGTTGACATTCGAACCCGCACTCATAGATTTGCCAGTCCCACTGTTTATAAAGACAACTTTGACAATTTTAGTTCGATTTTAACACTTATCCCACCCACCCCACAGGCCATAGAAACTGCATACATCCGTTTATGTGGCAGCTTTTGTGTAGACAAGAAAAAAATTTACAGCCCCACAGGCTATGGCAGATGTCCAGCTGTGAGTTGTCATCCTTAAGCTTTCGAAGGACGCACCGTTTACTGGGACAATAAGTTTTAGTCTCACACAGCGCAACAACAACAAATTAATTGCCTGTACAATACCAAAAGGGTGCATTTACTCTAGGACAGTTGGTGGTAAATAAAAGCGATACGAATGACTACACAGCTATGAATGTACGTATATGCTTTGTGTTGTTAATAGGACATTGCAGGACATTAAAAACATTTCAAACGCTTTAAACGACGACGTCAGATATGCTTTTAATTTTGATTGCTTCGGCCAACATTTGTGAGAGCAGCAAATGAAGAAACCTTCCACACTGCTTTGACACTTAAGCAGATGTGCAACGACTAGTCTCGGCTGTATCTTCCTGCCATTGTCATTCAGTACATTGTACTTTGACATCATTAATTCAGCGAGTTTCCTTGCTGTCATAACTGTGTCAGTGGCTGTCATCATTTTATCATTAAAACGCACCCAATCTTTCAGCCGAAGATAAAAGACACAACAGGGAATTTTAATAAAATGCGAAAATTGTCGCTAATGGTGTCCCTTACTGTCGAAATTTTCCCAATCTATGCCTTCCGAATGCTGTAATATGCAAATACACTGAAGCAAATGAATTCATGCATAAACAAAAATTTAATACGCATGTAATGAGTTCAAGCGATGACCAATGAAGCCATTTTATAACCAAATAAATATGATCGCAATGATGAGTGACCGTTCTGGAGAGAATTGGTCGTTCTTCGGGATAAGTATGTAGTTGCGGTTGCGCAACCATGTTCAATCCCTACTCTTATCTCCGTGCTCGTTCAGGCTGGGAAACGTTAGTAACATATGTAAGTGTATGAACGGTACGTGCACCAGGATATATGGCAACAAGCGGGTGTCCTTCGTTGAGCAAGCGGTTTGCTATACACACACATACATATGTAAATATATATCCTATTAAAACACCTCCCAGGAACGGCTTGTCTGCTGGGCTTGGGACCAACATCGTAAAATAACAACTCCAACGATTACAAAATCATCTTCTCAAACTGAAAACCCCATTACCGATGTATGCAACTGTCTTCAGTAGTAGGGTTACCAACCGTCCTGGGTTTCGGGGACATGTCCTGGATTTTGGCACTTTTGAGAAGCGTCCATTTTATGCCCTAAATATCCCCATTTTCATAAATAATGTGCGAGTTTATGTTTTCATCCTAAAATGTAATTGCTGGAGAAAAAAATAACAGTATTCTAGAAATTTCAATACTATAGTACTATATAATTTACTACAGTAGGTGCTTATAGTAAGGTATATATAAATGAGAGCCGATGGTGACTACCGCCTAGGACATTGCCTTGTAAAAGTAATCGATGAAATACACTGCAAGTAGCCAGTCGATAATTGACGGTGTTTATCAGGTAGCTACCGATTCATCAGTCCTGTAGTCATACATAATGGTTTAGGTATACATAAATGGTTTTGTAAAAGGGGGCGTGGCTCATCCCATAGGCGTGGAAATTTTTATCAGCTATTTTTATGCAGACATACATATATACGGTAGTTGCTTATATACATATATATATGAGTATGTAAAAGGAGGCGTACCTTATCCCATATTCGTGGAAATTTTATCAGCTATAACTTCAAAACCATAAGTCACATGAAATTGAAATTTGGTATGCAGACGTATCTATGGAAGAGAAAGGTATCCTTACTAATATTATAAATCCGAAAGTGAGTTTGTTTTTTGTTACGTTTTCACGCTTTAACTAAACAACCGATTCCCATTAAATTTTGTACACCGGGGCCGATTATAGTTACGAGGGGGCGTGGCACCTCCTATAAAACGGCATTTTCATAGAGTACAGAGACTTGGTATAGATAAATATACGTATATAAAGACAATTCCATTTTCATGGAGGGGGCTGCCACCTGTTTGAAAAAATGAAATTCGACTTGAATTAGAATAATTATTTATTTGAAAATTATATTAAAGAATGTCATTCAATGGCTTAAAAAGTTGTAGTTTGAAAGGGTTGCCACCTGTTCGAAAAGCCAAATTTAAATTAGTTATTCACAAGCTATCTAAAAAATTAATATATGGGTGTCAAATGAAAGATTGCTAAGAAACATTCAGGTCGAACATTAAACATATTACTGAGGTGTTTCACAAGCGTTGCTACCCGTTGAAAAATTAAATTCATTTAATTTAAATGAATTACGACAATATGGGTATCAATCAAAAGGTTTTTAATAAGGGTTTTAGTTCAAAACTACATGTAGGAGAGTTTCCATATGTTTGAAAAATCAAATTCTTCTTGAATTAAAGGAATTTGATAATTGGAATATGTGTCACAATATGGACGTCAGACAAGAAGGATTTAATAAGGTTTTAGTAAAAAAATAATTCAAAAAGGGTTGCCACCTGTTTTAAAACTCGAGTTTAAATTAGAAATGTTCAGCTTAAACATGTAAAGTTTTCCAAGGTCTTTGAAGGGGGTTGCCACCTGTAATAAATCCAAATTCCAATACAATTATATTATAAGTTTAATGAGTTATTACAATCTATGTTTTAATCGGAAGAGTCTTGAAAAGGCTTAATTTCTAAGCAACATATGAATAGCAGGGACTCCACATGTTTGAAAATTTAAATTCAACTTGGATTATAGGAATTAACGGTATAAAAAGTAAAATTCAAAATTTTCAATCATTTTAATGAATTATTATAATATGGGTATCAATCGAATTGATTTTGAAATGGCTTAATTTTTCTTAACTACATGTTTTGGTATGAATATATTTTGAAGATATTAAAAAATTTAAATCGCCTGATTTTCGCATATTTTAAGTAAATATTTTGTGTTTAATTAAAATAAATTACATCTAATGTAGCACGTAGAAATTTAATACACTCAGCGAAGCGGGTGAGAGCGAGAGAACCGAGTACGGGAACGCTTTCTGGTAAATTCCTGTACATCCTTGCAACTTCTTGCGAGTTAGGGAACGCAACTATTAATAATGGAACAAGATTTGCAGTACAGAAATGATGATCAGCATATATTAGTTGAATCGCGATAAAGCTAAAAGTATGGCTCATAAGGATACCTTAATTTAAACAGAAAGAAACTGTATGCTGAATCACTGTTTACCCGAACGACGTCGGGTGCTCTGCTAGTTATTAATAAAATTCAGTTCATGGCAATTAGGATATTGTTGGCGACGAAATTGCACTACTTGCAAAAGAAATTGCTTTTGTTCTTCGTCTTTCGCCAAAGTTCGATTATAATTTTGTATCAACGCTATAGCTCGTTAGCAATATCCTTAACATATTTAGTACACTTAATCGTCTCTAATACAACCAAGTTTTGGGTCTTTTTAATTTGTTTTAATGCCCTACAAGAATATACGTAGAAAATATTTGTTTCTCAAACGATTCAATAGCTATAACATTTTTAATGAAAAAAAACAAGTTATTTACATGAAAAATTGCAAACGCCCAACGGCACCTTTTAAAATTGGAATAAACATTTTTCCAAACGGGAAAATTTCCATCTCTTTAAATAGGTCCTTTTTTTGGATCAGCCTAGTATACATATTAATAAGAACCTGGTTCTATGTATTTACCGGCCCCTAACTCACCGGCCTTATTAGGGAAGCGCTATTTGTGCGTCTGATTATTGCCCCTCGACAGAGGAAGAATGATATCTAGCCTGATCACTTTAGACCAAAATCGACGTAAGAATAAAAAAATTCCAGGAAGAAATTTTTCGACGCAGTTAGGTGTCTCCTGTTTAGGTGAACACAAAATGAAAATGTTTCACCATTTGCGATATGGGAAATGTGCGACATCTTGGATTTTGTGTTTTTTACGATTTGCGCGCGAATTTTGCATTTCTCGCGAAATTAGGTAGAGAAAAAATTTGTAGAGAATTCGATTCCCTACAATTTTCATGTGCCTATAATTTTTTTATACAATTACATATTTATTGCTAATAATATGCCAAAAAATGCCCAAAATTAGGTAAGTGGCCCGGTTTTTTCGAATTTTGAGCAATTTCTATTTGAAGTAAATGGCACATTTAAATGGCAAGTTGTAGAGGACAAAATTTCCAATAAACGCCTTATTTTTTTATGTTTAGTACGACGTGTAGAACTCGACCAACAACTCACTCAATGCAGCGGAAAGGGAGAAGCTACTCAAAACTTGTATCACAGTATCTTGGAGGTCGTGTTCAAGCTCTGGTCAAAGCAACATCGGAAAAAATGTAGAAAAAAGGGTTTTTCTTAACAGAGGTTGCGCCTCGGCAGGCAATGGAAACCTCCTACTGTTTTTCTGCCATAAAAAACAGCTTCTCGTAAAAATACAATCGCCGTTCGGAGTCGGCGTAAAACTATAGGTCCCTCCCCTTTGTGTGACAATATCAAGGCGCACGCCACAATTCGGAGGAGAAGCTCGGCCAAACGCTAACATATATGTAGCGCCAATCTATTATTAATATTATTATTATTATTATTATTAACGTACATCCATACGTTCTCCGAACATTTTCCATTCGACGAAACAGGACTTTCACACAGCTTTGCAATTGAGCAACCTTGTTTTTTATTCACTGCGCATGGATATTTATGAGAGCTCCATCTGCAACTTCGAAGGCGTTCTATGGCGTCCCATGAAATCTCGCATCAATCCGAATTTCTTCAACACTGTTGTAAGGTGGAAGAACGGAACATTCGGCACTGAAGCTCCGTTAAACCGGTAAATAAACGAAAATCCTGTTTGCAAAATTTGAAAGCAACCAGCCATGGCAAAAGTAGTGAAAAATTTTAAATTGATCATATTGGATGAATGCACGCACGATGGCGCACAGTACTCCATCGAACATTGAGATATTTGCGCAATAATAACACCAGATCCACCTATAGACATGTATTTCGACCCTCTGAATCCGAGTAAAATACGAAAAACAGAAAAAATTCGCAATCTTGTCGAAATTTAGGAGGTATACGAGTCGAAACGGTGGGTCTGGTTAAAAGCACACCTTTTTTTTTGTGTGCCAATGTAATCATCGCTTCGGTGGCGTGATGATACTATTGGCGGGTGACTTTCGGCAAACACTTTCCGTAATTCCGAAGTGAACAGCGGAAGATGAATTAAACGCAAGTCTCAAGTCCTCGTGTTTTTGCCAATACGTGGAAACCATTCCACTGAGCATGAATATGTGAGTGTGCCTGCAACAGGATAGAACCGCAGAAGTTTCCCCAAAGAACTGCTAAGAATCGGAAAGGGACAAATTCCGGTAGATACTTGCAGTGGTTTAATGTCGATCCCACCTGCCATTTGATAAATCACTTCAAAGAAAAATGAGCTCATCGCTTATGTATGTATATTCGAACATTGGTCAAAATTACCAATACTAACTAAGATCGGTTGAGCGCACGCAGTCAGAAATATTTGTTGAGTATACATGTAGATGTTAAGCACACAGTATGGCAACACTGATAGTTGTCATTTACGTATCTATGCACTGAAATTCGTAATTAGCTTTAAGGTTATTTCCTGTTTAAAATGAACCTTCCTGCTGAACCTTCGACTATAAAACATCACAATATTGATGGCAATGACTTGAATTGAATGGTTCAAAATCAAATTCTAGGAGAATTGCGTTCATACAAATCGATCGATCGCGTTGAAAATGCTACGAAATCTGCATGGCCTGAAACTGTGCAATGGCACTAGACTGATTGTGACGAAGCTAATGAACAACGTGATAGTGGCAAGGATTTGAAAGGACCGTTCAAACTTGCACTTGCGATGACCATAAACAAGTCGCAAGGGCAGTCATTGTAAGTGTGCGGCATAATTCTGGAAATGTCATGCTTTTCACACGGCCAGGTATATGTGGCGTCTACACGAGTTGGGAAACCATCCTCGCCGCTAATTTTCGATTTAAAAAAAAAACAAATTTCGGGTGGAATGCTCGATATTAATTCAATCAAACATCTATTAAGTCCATATCGAAACGTAAGACGTATTCTACGTCAAAAACGCATAAAAGTTACACTTTTTACGGGTTGTTTCACAAACTTTATACGTTTATTTTCCCTTTTTAATGAATTTGGGTTTCTTTCCCGAGAAGGTAACCAGCAGTACTCGAAAAACACATGATAAACGTCTGCTCCTTTAAGGGAGTACAGTCATTCCATTGTCATCATGTCCGCTTAGGGACTATACCAGGTCCTAGCTTCAACTGAATTCAACTACTTGAAGAACTCTTCTTCTCCGAATAACACTATGCAACAAATTGAGGGTCATTGTCTTGTAGGTAAACCAAACCAAGTGCAAACGATAGTATTTGAAATTATGTAGTAACAAAAGCCGCAATCTTCTTTTGCTCCACTACAATTTTTTTACAGTGGTTTGAAATTTAAACATTTTGGTTAAAAATCGAATTAAACAATTTGGAAAATCATGAGCAAGACTTAATTATAGCTGGATTTTGCCCCTAGGAACGCACACTAAAACTTTTCTCGGAAGATTTCGATATCCGATCGCGATTGAAAACCAGCAAATGTATTTTTCAAAAGCTCAAAAGTTATTTTTTTTTTTTATTTAAACTTTTAATTTTTATGTTAAATTCGCATGAGGAAAACTTGTATTTTAGCTCCGTAAGCCAACGTAAAAGTAAAACAAAGTTGGTATTTTAATAAAATTTTTGTAGTTGCAGCATATTAAGCTGTTGGCAGAAGCGATAAGCCGAATGAAACATAACGCGAAATTAGACAATGGTCAGGGTGGTTGAGGATTAAAATGTCAACGCGCAAAGCATCTATCCCACCTTTGCCAACATTGACACCGACGCCGCTGCACAAACACGCTAGGTGCGATAATGTCGTAAGTGACGAGCACAGGTTGCCGATAAAATGCACGAATGGAATGCCAAGGGAGTCGTTGTTCATGTTATTAGCGCGTTTTATTAGAACAGCACTCGATTGCAGGAAAAATGTCTTGTTTGTGACTTCCGGTTCCTCTTCCTCGCGGGCTACTGCTTAATTAACTGACGTTCGCACGCTTCCACCAAGGTAACCAACGACAAGTATAATCACTTAACAAACAAAGCCATAGAATTTCTTCGAGCTAGTAGCCAAGTGAGAGAACTAGGCCTTTTCGAATAGCTTGGCAGAGGCAATATGCCGCCTCCTTTGTTGTGTAAGCGACCACATCATTACTCCCCTGCGGCGTTGCGGGGATCGGCTTAATATCTCAATTGGATTTACGCTTGTCAGAACACGCGAACACAGTATCCGTACATACATAACTACTTGGCTCATAGCTCGCAGCGGCGCCAGAGGCATACACCTTTGCGTCAAGTTTAATTGCCTATGCAAAGTCAGTGGATTCATTTATCTTCGCTAATAAATGAATTATGGCCAACAGATAAACGCAATTTCTTGACACCAACAACAACAACAGCATTTGTTGAAACAGCAGCTTAGCGTTTTCCCTCTTAGTCCAACAATTCAGAGTATTTTATTCCTTATTTTGCTTGTGCTTATGCACCAACAGGATGTTCTCCGCGTAGGCAGTTCAACACCGTGATGGATTATCGCTACCCCTGCCGGCTATTTTCGGTACAAGTTGACAGCCTAACACTTCGGAATTACGTTATTAAATTACTAAAAAAAAAATATGAACGACCACTGGATTTTAGACAGTGACAATCATGGCTTCACTACTCCTGAAAGAATGTACGTATAAAAACAAAATAAGATGGATAAAAGAGCGTACCTATTAATGAAAAGTTGTTATATTGTACGTCGAAATGTTAGAGCCATTTTCGGCATTGGCTTAGCATATTTTTTCACATAATTTATGTTAACAATAAAAGCTGCTTAAATCATCAACGTCAAAGTAAAATCCGTAATAATAGTCCGCTAACTTTTGTTACTCAATACAAATATAATGAGTATGAAAATGTGCAATCCACAATCGAAAACAACAATTGGTGTATATGTATATGTATACTATCTACTTAGGTGGGGTTTAGTGAAGCTTCTGGGAATGCACTTTCAGTTGCCTGACTGTTCTCAATTCCTTCCTTGGATCACGGCAGAAAGACAGCGAGCTTTAGTGGGGGCACGCTGACGTACTCGGTTCAAGGGCCCACTTAAGTCTGCCGTCTCTGTACAGTGTACACCAAGATCTGCTAGTTCGCTATATATGACAAATCTGGTCATGCGCTGGACTTAGAATCCCACACGAAAAACGTTTTTTGTGTGGAAGCTGATCGGTTTGGCTGGGTCCCTGAACTGGGTGGTATGAAATTCTAGTAAGCAACGCAAGAAAAACTGAATGTTGAAAAGCTGCTATAACATCCAGCCTCCTCGCCTCTCGACTTTACCACCTGCTTGCTGAAAGTTCTCTAAAATTATGGCCCTTCATGATTTGTTGGGTGCTGAAGAGCTTAGGTGTTCATGTCTCAACACATCGCCACCAAAAGCCTCATAACTAATCCTTGCGAAGGCGGGACAGAAACGTAAAAAGTCTCCGCCTTCTAATCCTCTTCAGGGCAGGAAGAGAACCCCATGCTTGCCGATTACAGTCAGGTGTATGTGCCACGAGCAGTGACCAGTCAATAATCTCACAAGTTGTATGCAGCTCCGTCTTCGCAATGAAAATAAAACAGCCTGTATAGGCCTTCTGGGATTGAGGACAACATAAGTTTTCCCACATACAGCCTCTCTAAGTCATTGCTGAGGGAAATATTCACCAAGTTTCTGACGGTGGCTTCGATTGCCTAAAGACGGAGTGCTATATCCAGGCTGGCCAATGCCTTGAGTGCACGCCTTGAGGACTGCAAATGTCTTGGCTGATAATACTAAGGCATACTACCCTAGAAAGAAGGGAAGATTATATCCGTTACCTTCGATATAGACTCGAGGTCCTTACTTAGCAACAATCTCGCCACATTCCACACGCTGTCATACCAGCACCAATTTTTCGAAGCCTAAAGGTCACCCTAAGACTCTTCTCATGGAAAAAATATTAAGCCGACGTTGTTGTATAGAAAGCTCCCGTACAGCAAAGATTATTGTCCTTTTAACCCTGGAAGTGCTTCGCTCTTTTGACCCTGTCTGCGGGCTTGCTAGTCGAAACGACTAACACCAACTTTGAATTGAAATAACAAACATAAAAGAGCTAAAAACGAAAATACATTTTATGAATTTTTGTTCTTTATAATTTTTCAAACACATAAACAAAATATTAAATACATATTATTTTCTCTGTTACATATAATAAACAAAATGGTAAAAGACTTCAGAGGCAGGTACGAAGCGAAACACGATTTTTGTTAGTCGAATCGACTAACGAAGCACGTCCAGGGTTAAGTTTGATAAGCAGATTTCCCACGCTATTGATTGAGAGTCTGCTCCACCATACCGCTGATGCACAGCTCGTTGTAGGTCTTACATTATATCTACGTGACAGACTTCATATTTTACCAAAGACCTGCTTCTATTACCAGAAAGCTTCCAAGTCCTTGGAGGTATTTTGTTCAACGTGTGACTTCCATAGAAGTTAATTATCTAAGGTAATTCCTAAATATGTATTTTAGTTTGAAAGAAATCTAAATTGTGACTCATTTAAGAGTAGGGGGAACAAGTCCGCCCAACTTCCTCCTTCTGACTAAGCCGTAAAGAGTATAGGGCTCGTTTTGGTTGGGATGTCCATCCTTAGTACACCAAGTGTAAATCATATTCAGTATTTTCGGCGCTTTCCTGAAAATAATTGGTAGAGAAGAGCCTGTACTAAGGCATGTTACATAATCTGCATAGACCTGGACGTGGTTTAGAGTCGTCCAAACGACCCTCTGCCTGAGCGTTGAACGACTTTACCAGCAAGAAATTTACTCTGTGCCTTAGAGCCGAGTTGCACGTCCTCTCTAAAGTGGCAATTGATAATTCTGGCTACAAGATTTTGCAGAGAAGTCTCACAATATTTCCCCCACCTAATAGTCAGGAAAGATGCAAAGACAATGGATAGGATGAAAGCGTTCTCCACGAATGCGCAACTGAACTAACCTTTTCAGATAATTCAGTGTAAAGGACATAATTAAAATAGAGTTGAAACTTTAATGGCTAGGTTAGCCATCCCTGCTAACTTTAGGGATAAAGACGACGTCAACTTCTTCTTCTTTTTACTTGGCAAGGCAACTATTATCGGTTTGGACAAAGACCAAAATTATTTGCCAATTGCCTTTCTCTTTTCCAAAATTGGGCTAGTTGTTCATCCCGAGTGGAGACAAATCTTCCATTTTGTTCATGGGCAGCTTTTATGCGCGCTATCAAAAGCGGTTTTAAACCCGCCAAAAATATGATGTTTGTCGATTTGTATATATAGTGTCCTCTCTAGGATAAGACGTGCTGAGAAAGTCTGGTTAATGGTGGACCTACCAGATCTGAAGCCACACTGATAAGGTCAAACAGTTGGTTGCTGAAGGGCCACCATCTTTCAAACTGTGCCTTCGACAAGACTTTGTAAGGAATAATAAGCAGGCTTATTCCACCATAATTTTCGTAAACGCCGGGATCTCCAGCCTTCAACTAGTCTCCATAATTGTGGTACGTAAGCAAGCGGAGCGACGCAGTAAAAATACTTTTCAATGTCGCCACCGGAAGCTCAGCACCTTCGTTGAATACGATAAGTATGATATCATCCGGACTGGGCGATTTGAGGCTGGGAGAAAAGATCAAGTAGGATACCTTATGGCATCTTCACCACCTCGCCTCTCATTCTGGCAACAAACCTTGAAACTGTAGTTCTCACATTCTCTCTCCATCACCTTATTTTCAGATAAATTAAGTTACAAAAGCACTCACTTCTTTGCTTCGTGAAGGAATCATCAGGCCTCTTGAGTGAACCCAGCTTAGCGGTTAAATTTTTTCAAGGAGCTTCACCCGCATAGTTATTTGAGGCAAGGTAAGTATCTGTAGCACTGCAGTAGACTTTGAACGAAACCCCTTTCGAAGAACAAATTAGCGTATGGTAATCAGTTTGTGTGCAGCGGTGGCGCATGTTTTTTTTTTTTTTTTAAGACTCGGTATGAAAGTTTCCTATACTCACCTTTAACTTCAGAGGCTCCTTATCAAGGCGAATTTATACAAGGTGATGTTACTGGCGAAGTTAGATTTTCGCCGCGGTCCTTCTGAATGTCAAAATGATGTGCTTGTTGTAATACGAATTTGCCTTGTTTACAACAAACACTTTAATTTGACATTCAGAAGGACCGCGGCGAAAATCTAAATTCGCCTGTAACACCACCTTGTATAAATTCGTCTTGATAAGGGGCCTCTGAAGTTAAAGAGTGATTATAGGAAACTTTTAGACCGGGTCTTCAAAAAAATGAAAAATAAATGCTTGCTCCTTATTCTATCAGGGAACAGAACGTACTCCTAAGGGGTAGCCGAGGCGGACAAGTTTTATATTAATTTACAACAAGATTAGCCGTTACATTAGAAATCGACTCATCAATCCGCTGCGTGGATCGAATTCTAGGCGGCTCAACAGGTGAGAAATTCTATTCTGCATTCATACGTCCCCAATCTTCTACTTGTCCGTCCTTACCCATACTTTTAGCTTTTTTACGAGAAGGACGCATCGAAATCATGTACACGTCAGTGTGGGCATTTAACCGAATCTAAACCTCCTACTACCCAAATACCGATCCTCCCGGTACCACCGTCAAATATTTCAACGGAATGAATGTATATATGTACATTCGGGTGCTCATCTATTTTTTTTTAAGACCCTTTCGCCTATTTTGTTTCTTTTTTATGAGAAATATTATTGCCTATTTTCAGAGATTTTTTTTTAATCAAATAGAGGTCGCGACTAGACATTTTAGCTCAGAAATTACAGTTTAGTAGATTTATCAGTTTTTGAGTGACTATTTTTCCTTCGACTTTAAAGATCGAACACGTCGTGAGAAGAGGATTTATAGGTCATTAAAATTATGTACAATAATCTATTGTCAGACTTGGATTGTTGGGAATTTTTATCGGGAAATAGCACTATCTAATATTAAATTTATTTTCAAATAAACTGAGACCTCATTTAACGTTTTTGCACGATTTCAAAAACTTTCAAGACGATGCATAAGGAGGCTAAGTGCAACGAGTATGCCAAATTTAGTCGGTAAATTAGTTTTTGATATACACATATGTATATGATATACTTAAATGGGCGGTGCCACCCGCATTTTCCTAAATTTTTTTGAAAAACCAATTTTTTGTTAAAGGGCGATTATATATATGTATCCATTTTTAATAAATATTGATGAATTCCTTAGCCACACTGATCAAAAACTCTGAAAGTCCGGTACATACACACATACATAGTTGCCTAACTTCGACAATTTGTATGCGATTGCAATAAATGAGGTCTCAGTTTTTTGAAAATAAATTTAATATTAGATAGTCCTATTTCCCGATGAGAACTCCCAACAATCCAAGTCTGACAATAGATTATTATGCATCATTTTAATGATCTATAAATCCTCTTCTCACAATCGATCTTTAAAATCGAAGGAAAAATGATCATTCAAACATTGATAAATCTACAAAACCGTAGTTTCTGACCTAAGAATAATTAAAAACAAATCTGTAAAAATAGGCAATAATATTTCTCATAAAAAGGAGGGAAATTAGGGGGTAGGGACTTGAAATTAAAAAAAATAAAATAAATTTCGATGGGCACCCTAATATGTATACCCAATCGAATACTGAAGCTGGAATTTTCAAGCAAAATTAAAATAAAGAAAATTTTCATAATTTCGGTTCACGTTCTTAATGATATGATTTTCTCTCTCCACAATCGGAATATTGTCCAACTAAGTTGAGTGATTGTATTTTTTTCCATTGAGGATGTTATTGTTTTTTCTGCGATTGACACTTTGTGGTTGGCGCTCAAAGCGGGGCGTTCCTGAGCAGCTCTACTCCATGACGATGTCTATCAACTCATCGGAAGTGTCCTTGCCATATGCCTTTTCCATTTAGCCATTCGTTTGTTTTTTTGTTGCGGTTTCATGCGCGAACAAAAGAACCGGATGGTTTTCTCGGCACGCATACATTACTTGGGCGCACAGGCAGCCTTTTCCTCATTCATTTACATTGAATGCCGATTTGTAATCAATCAATGTCAACAACGCGAACAATACAACAACGCATCATACACGCGTATTTGTAAAAGCGTTAACAGAAAGGGGAAAAAACGATAATAATAATGCTAAGAACTTTACATATGTATGTACGTATGTATGTACGTATGTACGTGAGTTTGCCAATGATTATGCGCACGCGTCCGCAACTCCCATGGCATGCCAGCGATATTCGTCCGCCCACTGCATGCAAAAGAGTCCGAAAACACCAAGCATATCGACCCAGTTAATAGACAAGCTGATTGGCCAAATAATCAGCCAGACAACTGATGGACAATTGCTGGTGTTGCTGATTTTAATGATGCTGCCTACTATGCATTTGATGCGATTTGTTTCTCTTTTTGTGGTTGTTTCAAGTTTGGGTAATGTGTACAGTAAAACCCGCTTAAGTACCTCACGAAAAATGTCAGCGTTTTTTTATGTACTTAGGCGGGTTGGGTAGTTAAAGAAACCCGCTTGAGTACATCGCATCGAGGTACTTAAGGGATCATAATTATTGGTGAAGTTACATCTTCTTGTTAACTTGCATAAATACGTAAATCCTTAGTTAAAACATGAACATTTAATGAAGTATACGTAGTTTAAAACCAAGATTGTAGCATTCTTTAAACAGATAAAAAAAAATATTAAAAAAGTATGTATAAGGCAATTGGATGTCATTTTTACAAGAATTAAATTCTTTAAAAAGTCATTGATTAAACATATTTATACATACATACAAACAGCGTTTTCCACTTATGTTTGTTTATTAATTTTTACAAATTTATTTTTAGCAAATATCATATAAACCTAAAATTAAGATTAGGTAGAACACTTAAAAAAAAATGCATCAAAATTTCAAACTTTATTCTCAGAAATGTTTTTTGAGTATACAGTTTTAATTCCCATTAAATTTTAGTGTAATAATGTGCAAGTTTCAAGTGCCTAAAAATTGCCGTTGATTTTTTTGAATTTTTTTCCGAAGGTGTGTAGCGCTGTCACTGAATTTAAGAATATGTAAATGTTTTAAGTAATATAAAACGAGCACTTAAAAGGGGAAAATTATAAGCAAAATGGTAAATTGGGTACGAAAACTTTAGAAACTTAGGCGGGTTGGATAAATAAGCGGGGAGGTACTTAAGAGAGAGATTTTCTTCAGATTACATTAAAAAATTCACGGCGCACAAAAATGTTGGTTACTTAAGCGAAGTAGGTACTTAAGCGGGTTTCACTGTACGTCCATACATAGCCATCGCTGCATAGTTTTAGTTGAGCGTGAAGTGATTTGCCTAAAATGCACATTAGTTTTTGTAAATCCCACACGCGTCAAACTACAATAAAAACCACCCCTACCAACCAGGTTTGTCTCTTTGAGTGGATTTATTATAAAATGCTTAACGGTATTGGGTAGCTTGGGAATACGTTTGGCGTTTAGAGCGCTTTATAAGCGTATGTAGACGAAAAACAAATTGCAAATGTCCCGCCCAGCTAGGAATAGTGCGGTGGCAGTATTTAAGCCGGCAACTGGGAAAAACTGTCATATATGTTCATACATAGTAGGCTTGGATAGTTCTTGAACTAAATGAAGTAAAGAACTAGTTCATTGAGACTAGTTCGGTGTTCTCAGTGAACATTTGTCAGGATCCAAATATTCTTGGCACGAACGTATGACGTATATACCCATTTATGCAGATACAGTTTTAAAACGCTTTTGCATTTTGGCTACTTCAGTCCCTTGAAAACGAGACGCTTTTAAAATCAAACCAGCTTTCTAATTTAATATGTTTTGCATAGCAATACGTAAGTGTTTACATACACTCTAAAAAATGGTTGTTTAAATTTGCGCATATTAAGATAAATAACCAGTTTCCTCTCTTAATTAATGCAAATGTACACAGCGTGTTAATTAAATTAAACACTTCTTGTTTACTTTTATTTACGATATGTGTAGCGTAGAACAAATTTCAACTACCTTATGTGTATGCGCCTACCTATTATTATTATTATTATTTTTGGACTTTTAAACACTTATTGTTCACAATTTCACAGTTTTCACATAAAATGTTTAAAATTTCGTCTAAATAAATGTTTGTTTAAATTTACGCGTATATAGAGAGGTTTCCTCTCCTAAATTAAACATTGTCTGTTTACTTTTACATACCAAATTCCCATAGAGAAAAATTACACACAAATTGTTTAAAATTGAGTAAATATATATATAATAAATATGAGACTTTATATTTTTTATTTTTAAAAAATATATTTTTACTTTCAAAATGTGTTTTTTGTTATTTTATGGCCTTATAACAATTATATTCAACATTTTTTTTTATGAGGTTGAGGTCGTTTTAAGTGAAAACTTATTGTGGAAAGGCAACAATAATTTGAAAAAATTGTAGAATTGATAGCAATTTCGGAAATCACCACATCTCCTCATCAGACAACAAGAATTAGCAAGGCAAACTTAGCACAGTGCGTAGGCAACTGGCTGAGTCAGTGGTGATCGTCGGTTCGAATCCTTCTGAAAGAAGTCTGATGAGGAAATTATTGTTGCTTTTCCACATTAAGTTTTCACTTAAAACGGCCTCAAGCTCATAAAAATAAAAAAAATTGTTGTATATAATTGTTATAAGGCCATAAAATAACAAAAAACAAATAACTTAAGGACGAGCACACCTACAAGTTAAACATTCTAATAATAGAAATATTAACAAAAACCAACAAAAGCAACAACCACATGATCAAGTGAATTGCAGCGGAATAGCTGCGCTTGATTGTAGTTGGCTTAGCAAAGTGAAATACTGGAAATAAGCAACAAGAATTAGCAAGGAAAACTTAGCACAGTGCATAGGCAACTGGCAGAGTCAGTGGTTATCGTCGGTTCGAATCCTACTGAAGAAAGTCTGATGAGGAAATGTGGTGATTTCCGAAATAGCTATCACTTCTACCATTTTTTCAAACTATTGTTGCTTTTCCACAATAAGTTTTCAAAATGTGTGTAATTTTAAACATTTAATTTGTAAATTTATGTGTACATTTTAAACAACTCATGTTCAAAATCAAATTTTGAACATCTCCTGCGTATATCTGCACAGATTCTGGTTGAAAAATTAACACTTTTCAGTAGTAGTTTTACATGCACATTTTAGAGCAGGCCTTCTCAAAGTGGGTTCCGCTAGCGGATAGCGTATAGTAGTGGTGCAGGCAAATTTTTTAAACTTCCATTAAAGTTATGTAATTAAGCAGTAGAGTTAATTTTTAGTAACAGTTTTACTATTTTGTGTCTACTATCGAACATAATCCAAACCTAATTTATACATATCGCCATACACCATGCAAACATGACTGATTTCAAAAAACAATAGAATACATTTTTACCATATTAATAGATAAAGTTTTTTCTTATAAAATGAGTTTAACAAAATAGCTCGTTTTTTGTTATATTTCCCAAAAACTTCAACTTTTCGAAGTGTTTTCCTGAAAGGCGGTTTCGAGATTTTAATATACATAGATGTATCTATTTTTGAGAAAAGCCTCTCGCAAGGAACAGATGACCCAACAACCGTTAGATAAAGATGCAGTGTTGCCGTTGTGAGTTTTCAGAAAGTTGAAAAAAGGGTTTCATTGACGAAAAAAAGGGTCACCATATTATTTTTGATTTTCTTTACTAGTAAAAGAATACATTTGTTGAATTTAAAAAGAAAAATAGTGGGACAAGTTTTTCACAAAACAAACATACACATGAATCGAGAAGAGTTACATTTCCCTTAAAAGTTTTAAGTGATGCATTTTTTCGTACTTACAGTAGGAAATATTTTTTAATAGCATGGTTCTTTTAACATTTCCTAAAAAAGCTTATGAAAGGTCGCACATAATTTTCGAAAAGGGTCAAAAAATCAAAATTTTCAAAAAATCGGGTCAAAGGGTATTGCCCCTTTAGTCGTACAGCGGCAACACTGTATAGACGGGCTTGCTTATATAGCTGCGGAAATGTTTTGCGCATATCTTTCAATTCCTCTAATGGGTTGCTTTTGAAAGAAGATGCTGCAGCATAATAAGTTTTGCGCTTCCGATACAAGTACTTTTTTCCCCTAACCTACTTGGTTCGCAGTAAAAAGTATCGAGTACAAAAATACTTAGTAAATTGAGAAAAGTATCGAGTATGTACTTGGATTTACTTGTATCGATTTATCCCTACTTACACCACTGGCGAAGAAATTTTTAAAGCTATTGACAAATTTGAAAATAAAAATTGCCGCAGTGGTTGGAAAAACGAGAGGAGCGATGTCTAATATGCAGCAAGTGGCAGAAAACGCCACAAGCAGCCACTGTATGATCCATACTCATTCCCTGGTGACTACAAATATGCCACTACAAGGTTTAAAAACCATATTGGATGACGCTACGAAAATAAATAATTATGCTAAGAGTTGCCCGCTACAAGCCTTTTAAATCTTGCCGCTGAAGGCATGGGTACGGACCACTTTCACCTTTGGCGGTGTCTTTCAAGGGGAAAGATTTTAGCCAGATTGTTCGAGAAAAAATATGTACTGGTGGCCACATTTACAGAGCTGATTGGGATACCTTTCTGACATATCCAAAAACTAAATGAAACCACCACACCTGTTCAAGGCAAAGAAGGAGCCCAATTGGAAAAAATAAGCAGCTTGCGAAAAAAAATATTTTTTTATTTTTTCATTTTTATGTGTTGACAGCGCGAACATCTCCAACTTTCGTCGGTTGCAAGAATATCTACATATGTGAGTCTGCATTTTAAACAAACCCACCATGCATAAAATGAGAAATAGGCAACAATCGGCAATGGCAACAAACACCTATTTATTGCCGTGAAATAAATAAGTTATAAAAAAATTCTCAAACTTATAAAGTTGGCGACAACAGTATTATCCAAAAGCGTCTACTTTATACCAAAGACAGGATTGAAAAAATAGGAAGCCCCATATCAAAAGAAATAATGAATTCCATTTTCAAGACCCAATTTTGTATACAAAAAATAAATGAAGTGTTAAAAAGAATAAAATTATTCCAAATATCGCCTGAAGCGATAAGAAAACTACTCGCCCAGGCGAGTTGCCTTCGGCGGATGTTTTAGAGCGACTGGTATTAAGAAATCGATACGATGGCGATATTACCGGCAATAAATTTGTAGCCGAGGGCGACACGTTTTTTTTATTGCCGGCAATAAAAAGTGTTTGGTAGGAATGCTTACATAAAAAACAAATACAGAAGCAAGCTTTGGGCGTGAAATTATTTAAGGGTAAAATTGACAAAGCTTCCAATAAACTTAAAGGAAATAATGAAATCATCAAAACAATTTGAACATACAATTTTTATTGTGTTTTCTTATTTTAGTAAACAGTGAAACCATTTTAAGAGTAGGTGTGCCCCAGGTGTATTAAACAAGGTGTGATTGACAACTCAGGCAGGCTCTCTTTTAAGGAACTATTATGCCAAAAAACATAAACAATCGATCCAAAATTCATACAAAATTTTGTCAATTTGACTTTATAGGATGGTTCTTCTGAGAGCAATGTCAAATTCAATCACACTTTGTTGAATACATTTTGGGTGTGCCGGGAAATTTTTTTATCGCAAAAAGGGTGCCGCGCTGAAAAAAGTTTGGGCACGCCTGTTTTAGAGTATATGTTTGCAAGCAATTTTTTTTTTAATTTTTGTATTGTATACTCGTTTATTTGTATTTTATTTACACGAAAACTCTGTAAATGATTGAAATGATGTTAAAATTAAATATGATACATATGTAACTAAATATTTATGTGTAACAACAATAATGATAGTAAGATTGCCATTATTGCAAATGTAGGCCGTGATTGAAAAAGACTGCATAATTTTTATGTGATTTATGTTCCTACACATATTTATGTCCGTTTTTTATGTGTGTAAAAGTATTTTGTGAATTCAAATTGCCAAAGTTTTTGTTTTGTATGTGATATAGATAGATAGTGAAAAGAACTATAGTGCTCAACTCTAATAGCTCAGTTATGCATACTTGGCCTTGCTTGAGAGTTGTAACTGGGCTATAATACATAGATACACAACTGCCTGAAAGCGAGAAAGAAAATTTGCAATTTACTGAAAGCAAATAGCACAAAAAGAACAACGGTGAGAAAAGCAGAATGTAACTGACACTTTCAGTTAGTAACTTATGCGACAAGTGTCGCCTAACGAAGTCAAGTGACCGGCTAATTCAGCATATCGGTGATAAATTATATTTTCCTCCACGCCCACTCACCTTAAATAAGTAAAACAAATTCATATTCAGCGCCATGAAGTCCCATTTGGATTTCCGTTTTTTTTTTTTTTGACGTGCGTCTTGATGTTTTTTGATGGCAGACATATGAATGTAGGATTCGATCCCTTCCAAGGGATGCCTGACATTACAAACAACTGCCATTTAAAGGTTGCATCAAACACATATACCTTTGGGAAACATCGCCTCTATGATCTTGTTGACGATTCAGCTTTAAAAGCCTGAACCACGGTTGCCAATCGTCCCGCTTTCGGCAGGACTGTCCCGGATTTAAGAGCTATGTCCCAGCCCCGGTACGACACATGCAAGGCGCAAAATGTCCCGGTTTTTTGCAAGAAAAAAAAATTAAGCATCTCGTTGTAAAAAAAATTAGAGCTCTTAAAATGTGTACATGTGTATAAAGGTTGTAGGTGTTCTGAAATTATAGCCGAACCACTTTTTTCCAAGTTTTAAAGTATAATTTTTGTTGTTATTTAATTTTGATTATTTTTTATAAAAATATAGTTTATTCTTTAACAAAACCCATGTAAATCCAAGTTTTCAACTTTGTGCAATATTAAAAAAAAATATCAACAAACTTTCGTACAAATATCGAGCTATTTAAAAATTCTAAAAAATCAATCCTAATTTTTAGCCATTTGAAACTTGTACTTTATTCTACTAGAATTCAATGGGCTACAAAACTACATACTCAGAATCTAATTAAAAAACTCGAAATTTTTACGAAAATTTGTTGATATTTTTTTTTTAATTGTATAAATTTCTAAGACAGTGACACTTGATTGGTACATTTGTATAGATTTGTAAATTTTTATATTGCTCTATTGGTACAAAATAAAAAATTGGGATTTTTTTTTTTGTTAAAAGATTGGTACAATACAGCGATGTTCTATTGAAAAATTTCAACGAACTAATTTTCGTGATTGGGATAAAGAAAAATATTTGGGTATTCACACTAAAGCTGGAGAAACATCGATGTTTTAATATAAGCTGCTAACATCAAGGTTTTTTTCTCAACATCGATGTTTTTGCGAGTTGCAAACCAATATTTATTTGGCGCGTAAAAAGGTATAAGAGTTGCGGGTTTTCCGGCGGAATTACCAAACCTAGTATATTTTAAGACTTCTACCAAAATATTTCGGAAAAATATTAAGATTTACGTGAGCTGGACCGGTTTGAAAATACCCCTAAAAATTAAGATTTTTATGAATAAAGGATTTTTTGGAAAAAAATCCCCTCAAATGACAAAACAGTTTAAGCTTAAAAAATCTACATTAAAATATTAAAAAATTGTATCATCGGAATCATAATAATAAGATTTTTGATGCTGTTTTTTAACCTTTTTCAGAGATTTGTGTAAAAACTAGAATAACTGCTCCAAAACGTTACCGATATAGACTTATGATATATAAGTGGAAAGGTATTTTCTCAACCTTTTTGTTTCTTTGCAAAAAAACTCATTCACGTCCCAATTTTTTTCCTTATCAAATACCATTACTTCCTAAATCAACGTGGAATGACATTCGTTTATTTTACCTTTCTCTTTCATATTTTGAATGAGCTTATTCGCAAATAAATTAAAATGGTGAGAAAATACCTTACTAATGATACCTCATAAGTCTAAATTGGTAAGGTTTTGACTGAGTTATTCAAGTTTTTCTTAAACCAGTCTTTGAAAAAAGTTCAAAAACAGCATCCAAAATCTCATTGTTATGTTTCTGTGGAAATTTTTTTTAAATATTCTTATGCAAACTTGTTAAGCTTAAACTGTTTAGTCATCTGAAGTGATTTTTCAAAAAATATTTAAAAAAACATGTTTTTATTAATAAAAAACTAAATTTTTGGAGGTATTTTCAAATCCGTCCACCTAACGTAAATCTTAGTATTTATAATATATAATGTATAATAAATTTTGTAATTCCAGTGGAAAATAGTACCGATTTTTTTTTTTTTTTTTGTATGGTGAGTGATGGAGTCTACTAATACATAAGTTGACTATGATTTTGAGGCAATAGCCTCATGGGATTATGTATCTATTACATTTTTTGTTGTTTGTGTGAAATATTTTATTTTTATCAGTATTTTTCTTTTAATCAAAATATGTTGAAACAAAAGTGAAAAAAAAATTTGCCAGAACCGCCACATCTATACACGCCATACCTATTAGTGAAAAACCCAATACTGATTAGATTTCAAACAAACAAAAATCAGTTAAAATAAATGTATGTATGTAAAAAAATCTGTCGAGTATTTCTCCGAAAATTTTTACGTATTTAACAAAAAGTGTATGTATGTATCCTTTTATGAACATATGAGTAGTCCACTTGCAAAGTGCTCTATGCAAAATTTTTTCGGTTTTTAATTTTTGGGGTTAACGTACCAGTATTTAAAGTAGTTTCATGTCCACTAACAATACAGTGCAAAATCCTTATATATTCTGAAAAAAAACGCGTCAAATGTTAGCTACTCTAGCAAAAGTCGCTACAATGCCTACTGTATGTATATATACACTTTAAAAAGTCGCTATAATATTTATTGTACGTATTTATACAAGTTCAAAAGTCTCCATCTTCTGATGAACTTAGAAAACTGCAAGAAAACGTGGTAGTTTCGGTGCCTAGTGGAAGACGACGTAAAAAAGAAGTAGACCAATCGTCATGCATTAATTATTTTCTAGGCAGTAAAAACTCTCATATTTCTAAATGGTTCGCTTTTTTATAAAGCAAATCGCATTTCTGGCTAGTATATTTTAGGACGAATGGGTTAGGATTGAGCCAAGAGCTTGTGTGAGCAAATCCAATTTTTGGCAGCCAATGTCAGTTACGCGGTTTTGCAGAATGACGATACGCGGTTTTGTACTTTAAACGACGATATGTTAATGTATACTCGTACATCTGGTACCACGTGCTCCCAAGTGACAATGATGCTAATCGTAAAAATTTATTACCACTAAGTGCAAAAAACCAAATTGTTTCCTCAGATCAAAAATAACGTGACAGGATCGGCACGCTCGTAAGGAAACCCAAGAAGAAAACTTTTATTAAACTTGAAATGGCGGTATATAAAATTCGAATAGAACTTTGGTTGTGTGCATTTATCATATGTAAATAAATTCTACATGTCTACTTATTAGCAATGCTTCACCTGCAACTAAGTACGTAAGCTCTGGCGCATTTAGTCAGCATTAATTTAGATGTTGCCGCAACATAAATTTACAAAAGCGTACTCACATCGGCGACAAAGCCTACCTCATTTACATACATACATATTTATGTAGACGCTTAGATACGTACATATGTATATGTATGTCTGTATGTAGTCAGCATCCAGCATGTGCCTGTAACGCATGTCAATCCAGCATTTTTACCTTTTTACAAAGGATAGCAAAGGAATAACCGCAAATAAAAAGAGAGTTGGAGTTAAAACGTTTGTCGCCTGATGGTTAGCTGGTAATAATCCTCAAGCGTTGAATTTCTTCAGTTAAGCGCGCACGTATGCATGAGTACTTCAATTCATACCACACCATACCGAGCGATCCATAAAGGGCGCTAGCTTACTTTCGCACACAACCACATCCCTTTGTGGCACATCCTTAACCACCTTAAGCTCTTGACCAGTGTGCGGACTTTACCACTTTTGTGGTGGATATACCACTTTTTCTTGCTAAATTGCGTATCTACCACATATACCATCGTAAGTTTAAAACCTACCACATTTTGCAATTTTGCTCATTTTACAATGTGGATGATTTTGACATCCTTAATTTTCTGTTGATTTTGTGTAATACCGTGAATTAGACAACTGTGAATACGATATTGGCTCTAATTTTCGCATTCCATTCTCTAATTGATTTCTTTTTCTTTTCAAGACGTGCCAAATTTGCTAGGTACAAGCATTGCTGTAATTCAGCTGCGAAATCAATAGCTTTAGACGGGAGTGCACAAATTGGACTATTTATGAAAACGGGGCATTGCAACGTGACGTGTGGGTAATTTTAACTCGTTTTTGCTCAAACTTTAAGTCATTTCTCTTTAACCATTTATTGGACAAGTCTCAGGATCTTAACACTTGAAGTCAGATATCAGATTATTACGAAACTAATAAAGTATAAAACTTAATTATATAATTTACATAGAAAACTGAAATTTTCCAAAAGTGGTGGGTGGGAAAACGATGACACCCGCCTCTCTGAGTTGATGGATTCGTTTCCCAATTTTAAACAAACCATAAATATTTCATTAAAAGCGCCTTTCTTGTATAATAGAATGTTAAGGCCCATTTAATGCTTTAATGGCAATATCATATTTGAAGATTAAAAAAAACTCCTATAGCTTGTGGTGGGTGGGACAGTATTTTGCGACGGGTTGAACGAGTCTCTATTGAGGGTGCAAAGTTGTTTCATATGAATATTTATTATACTTAAAAAAAATATATTTTTAAAACGATAGGAAGCTTTCGTATTTTCAAAGTTAGGTTAAAAAAAACAAGCTGTGACGGGTGGGGGACATCCAATGAGCATTTCTTAGAAAGCTGAAAACTTTTCACCATATGTAAAATTATTTCTGCAATAACTCAGCAGGGTTTTAAAGTCCATGAGGTGTGCTTTCTCTTTGGATAATTATTATTTGCATTGTCAGTTAAAAACACGAGCATTGCCTTGAAAACTTGGTGAGAAAATACTGTATGAGAGATAGTCGCAATACGGTTGCGTTTATTACAATAAAAATAGAGAAAATAGTGAAAACAAAATCGACAAAAATCTATCTATGATAACCTGTGGTATCGTCTTCGCTAAAATAGCCCTCCAAAACCATTATCGGTGGAAGACAGTTCCGGAGAAAGCCCATTGTTTTTTGACATACCTACATATGTATGTGTGAAAGTATTGTATCATTTATATACGAATAAAAGATTTAAAAAACTTCTTTTATTACATACATACTAGGGCGGGCATTTTTTTTTTTATATTGCGCCTATAGCATAGGAGGACTCTACGTGCAATTCTAAGCAAACTTGTTGAAGATGCCATAGGTCTAAAATCAATTTGGGGTTTGCCAAATTTCGAGAATAGCTTTCGAAGAAAATGTCAAAATTTTCAGCGTTGGGACTTCTGGTGGAAGTTTTAAGGAAAAGATAAAGATAAGCAGAAATGGACTCCTCATACCAAGGAACCCCTGATAGCATATTTCATACAAAATTAAAGCACTGCTTTACGACACTAGAATTACACATAGAATCCTTCTGTGCTATACGCGCATAGTCGAAAAAAATTCCCATACAAATTGACCCATCCTAATGCATACGTAAATATGTACATCATTATATAAATAGGCAATCATGTTTCCTTTACACCCCTTTTACGGCTAAACTATACTTCTAAGGTATAAACAATTATATATCATTAGAAAGGTATTTTGATGCTGATGTGCAGGCAATTTTTCAAATTTCAAATTAGTTTAAAATAGAGCGAAAAAATCAATTCAAAAGTCACACCAATACCAATGCCATACATGTACATGGTTGGGGCGGAAATGCCTCCTAAATGTATGCTTTTATATTGATACTGAATTACAGAAACGTGCTAAGCAGCAGTTTAGGAATAAGATTTATGTATGTATGTATGTACATGAACAGATTAGACTCAAACGAGGAAGAAGGTATGGAGTTGAGTATGGAGAAGAAGAAAGGATAAAGCAAAGATTAACAGAAGTAAGAGAAACCGAAACATGAAGACAAAGAGAAAGGTAAATTTAAATTCTTCATAGTATACATATGTCATCGCAAAGATGTGGGTGAATATGTAGATGGAGAAAAGAATGAAGATAAAGATCTGGTTAAAAGTTAAGGAAATGATAAATATAAAAATTAAAAGATAAAGATATAGAAAATAATATATGTAGATAAAGGTAGAGACAAAGACAGAAAAAGAAAGAGATACAATTGAAGAATGACATGTTAAGTTATTTTATGTTATGTTATGTTGCGTTATGTTATGTTATGTTATGTTGTGTTATGTTATGTTATGTTGTGTTATGTAATGTTATGTAATGTTATGTTATGGTATGTTATGCTATCTTATGTTATGTTATGTTATGTCATGTTATGTCATGTTATGTTGTGTTATGTTATGTTATGTTATGTTGTGTTATGTTATGTTATGTTGTGTTATGTTATGTTATGTTGTGTTATGTTATGTTATGTTGTGTTATGTAATGTTATGTAATGTTATGTTATGCTATGTTATGTTATACCGTGCTAAGTCATATTATGTTATGTTATCTTATGTTATGTTATGTTGTGTTGTTTTGTGTTGAGTTTTGTTATGTGGTGTTGTTATGTTATTTTATGTTATATTCTGCTATGTTGTTCAACGCATTTCACCTCAATTCAGTTCAATTAACTCAACCCGGCTCAACTCAGCCCACCTCAGCTCCCCTTATTTTAAAAGGTTGAATTTCAACCGCTGGGCGGAACACTAGTATATATAAATCTACCACTTTGTTTTGGAATCAACCACAATTTTTAAGGCTTACCTGCACCAAAAAAATGTGTAGTCCGCACACTGCTCTTGACCCATTCCACTGCGTACATACACACATATCTACATACATATGCTTCTATGTACTTTGAAAATCGCGATGTCAACTGACTCGAAAACGTTTCTGTCTGCAGGCCCATGTTGTTTTTGGCACACGAAATTGTAAAGTAGTAGATATCGTTGTCATAAGATAGATAAGGATAATTCCGGAATTTTTATTCTGCAGTGTTGCATCGTCACTTACACCTATTACCACCCACTCACAATCAGATGTAGCCTTTACGTGCATTTTTGCTTGAATTAAGGACATTCCATTTATATAAAGGTAAGTTTATATATACATACTTACATAAATACTTATGTACATACATATATATATGAGTATAGGTTTGTATGCATCTTCACCAATGCTTTTGTATCGTGTGAGATATGTGTAAAGAAATGTCTTCATTTTTAAATGCCTAGCAGCAATTTTATTCACTTAGATGCCTATAAAGTGCGAAATTCACGTTTTGCCCATTTTATCGGATACTGACATACATATGTATAATATATACAGGCGTGCATACATAACTATGTATGCGTGTAAATATATGAACACACAGAAGTAAAAGAAGATACATAAAATGCATGCAGATTAATAAGAAACCTACATACATACATACATACATATATTTGGGGGTTTCGATAAAATGGTTAAATTTGTTTTATTTTTCTATTAAAATCTTTCACCCCGCCAAAAAAAAGGACCACGGTGCAGATCGTTTCTGCATGAAATACTTTTTTGTTACACTCCGAACTTTTTCGAAGGGAATTTATGTAAATTTAGAAGTCTGCAGAAACTGACTCTGACGAAATCAAATTTCCTCTTCGTGGACGGGGGCAAGATTTTAACAGAAAAATAAAACAAATTTAACCATTTAATCGAAAGCCTCAAATACAAGTACAAATAAAATGTTCGTACAATTCTTACGGCCGAAAAAATGCGTAGTAGCTTCCTCCACAATTTCATGTATCTAAACTATAACTTGACATTTTGTAGTGACTTCACGGTAGCTTTGAGTGAAACAGTGCTACTAAGTCCACTTTTTGCGAAAACTCGTATTTTAATATAGGAGGCAAGAAAAACTAAAAATGCATAATTTCCAAAAGTATTAAGGTATTTTTTTGATTTCTTCCCTTTCATATTCAGATAAAAGCAAATTTGCAAAGTCCAAAAAAGGCACAGGAAATGCCATAAGGCCAAAGTAATAAAAAATCTTTTAAATAACATCCAAACCTACTGATTCGTATAGAGTTTTGAATTTCTTTAAACGCACGAAATTTTGTGTTCAAAGTGTAACATTCATTTTCATAATATTTTCAACTGTTAAAGACGATGAGTGAGACATTTATATACGAAAATATTTCAATTTCCCTGAATACATATCGTGAAATATCATTGTCAGAATATATAAGGAATGGATGCTTTTGAAAATTTTTATTCATGGAAAAAGTGTGTAAAATTTCACTTGACTTTGAAATTTTAGCTGTGTGATAAGCTTGAAGTATCATGTTATTCGGGTAGGCCTTCATCTAGAAGCCTTAAATTTTGAAAGACGCGCGACTCAGTGGGTAAATTTCCTCACAGTTCATCCGCAAAGTTTCCCCAGATATGGGAAAACTTACAGTTGATTGAAAAACACTGTAGATTGTCAATTTGTGATTTGGTTTGTACTGTGGATCTTATTATTGAGAAACAATTCCGTAAATAAAAGACGCTGCAGTCTGCAATGGTAAGTATCTATTCCTTATTCATGAATTTATGATAGTTTTTCGTATAAACTAAATTTTTCGAATATTCGTTGATATCTCATTGTGTGACCTTTGGAAATCGACTGAAATAATACTAAATTGCAATTGACTGCTACTTCCCATTTATGTTAAGAAGGAAGTTTAACAATTTTTTTAAAGAGATTGCGTCATAAGTAAATAAGTAATTTCTCCGTTTTTCAAAGTTAGCCTCCGAAATCGAGATATGGGCTTTCGAAGTTCGAAATAGGACCTTTGGTAAAAAGTTATTTTTAATTATTCAATGTAAGCAACTAAAAAATTAAAAATATAGGCATATCCGCCTTGTGCTCTTATTTAAACGGTATATAACTTTTTTTTGTGCAAACCTATATTGCAGGTGCCACAAATTGTTTAAGGTTTTTAATTTTTCGAAGATCTGACTTTTGACCCCATATAGCATCTGTAATATAAGTTTGCACAAAAAAAAGTAATATACCGTTTAAATAAGAGCAAAAGGCGTACCACGACTATGTTTTTACTCTTTTTAGAAGTTTAGATACAGTCATTAAAAATAATTTTTTACCAAAGGTCCAATTTCGAACTTCGAAGGCCCCATAGC
This sequence comes from Rhagoletis pomonella, assembly GCF_013731165.1. Lineage (NCBI taxonomy): Eukaryota > Metazoa > Arthropoda > Insecta > Diptera > Tephritidae > Rhagoletis > Rhagoletis pomonella. The sequence goes on from NW_023458564.1 coordinate 33,239,502, forward strand.
TCGCTTTTGGAGGCTAACTTCGAAAAACGGAGAAATTACTTTTTTAATTATGACTCAATCTCTTAAAAAAATGGTTTGGTCCAAAACCCAGCCGAGTGCTATACAGTGTAATTTTTAGGAAAATTTAAAGAAAATACTGATCGTTTTTTTTTGGTTCGTTCTGTTTCATGAGTTTTTGGTAATCTATGCTTGGCCTCTGATCCCTATATTAAAAATAAAACAGCGCAATTAACTGCGTTGTGCGTGTGCCGAGAGAATTGAAAAATTATCTTTTTATCGTTAAAATAAAAATACCCCCTTTGGAACGAGTACCAGTTTTAAAATAATATTATACATTTTTGTAGAAAAAAAGATTTAACCCGCCCTGTGAGCTCACGTTAGTGCGATTTTCCTGCAACCTCGTGAGCACTTACAAAATTGCGCATTTATTGACCGTCTCTACGTCAGCATAATTGCGCAATGATTTATCAATTTCGTTATTTTTCTGAAATATTATATTTGTATCATATATGTAATTATAACACATTGGTGAAATCAGTTCTTCGGTGCCTATCAGCCATTCGAATTCACTGAATTTTCAAATCACTTAATTTTCAATTTTTACTTTTTTTGTTGTATTTTCGAATTCGTACTATTTTACCTCGTTGAAAGTCACAGCAAGTTTGAATATTTTCGCAGGTTGAGAAAATAACAAAAATTCAAAAATTTTGAATTTTATGAAATTATTAAGTTTCTTGAGATTTCTTATTTTTAGTATAATTTTCAAAACTATCGAAATCTGGGAGATCTTAGAAATTTTGGTAAAATGGGAATATTTTGAAAGGTACAATATTATTGAGATTTTAGAAATTTTTATAGTTTCCAAAATTTTCAGAATTTTATTTATTCTGAAATCTATTCTAAAATTTAAAGATTGTCGAAAAATTCTTATGTTCATGGTACTTGTGTATAATACCTAGAAAATTCTTAGAATTCTAAAATATATATGAGGAAATGTGGTGATTTTCGAAATAGCTCAAGAATTTCTGCTCGGTCCGTCCCTGACTCCATAGTACTCAGCACTCACAAAAGAACTCAAAAAAGTACTCGATACTTCCCAACACTAACTATAACTTTTCTCGCATAACGGTTGTTTTTAACAGCCAAAAGAAGCGTGATAGATATATGCAGGTATAAGTGCTGAGAATGAAAAGAGAACCTAAGCCATGTCGGTCTTTTCGTCCAATCGTATCCACGATAACTGGAAAAAAAATTGAAACAAGTCAACGAAATTTGATAAGTAGATTTCCCTTTATCCAACGTGCTGATATTGAAAATGGCGAAAATCCTTCCATATAGCGGTATTTTCGAAAAATGTAAAAACTTACTACATATATTTTAGAATAAGGTCGACGCCACGCAATGAGCGGCAAAGCCACAAAGGGGCGAGCGGCTAAGCGGCAGAGTTGCGCCACACAGAAATGCTGCTCAGTGCGTAGCCACTTCAACATTATTTCATATGTTTTAATTTTAAGCCGCTCAGCCGCCCGCCCTTTTGCCGCTCATTGCGTGGCCTCGGCTTAAGACGGTTACGAAGTTTTTGGAAAAAATGGTGTTGCACCGCCCACTTATGATGAAATTGTGTATCTCTGTAGTTCCTTTACCAATCCCCACCAAACTCGGTGCAAACATTTCTTAGAGACTCACTAAGAAACTCGTTGAAGGTTTTTGAAATCAGGCAAGAACCACGCCCACTTCATATATATAACGGAAATTTACAGAAATACGAAAACTGCTATAAATCAGTAACTACTGAAGCTAATTCACTCGGTAACAGCTTTATCAATTTCTACCAAACTAAGTGTAGTTATTAACATATAGTATGGTTGTTGGCGCAAAAAACAAGATATTGAAAGTATTTGAAATCGGGGCCAACTTATCAAATAAGGTTAAATTAACTACACAAAGAAAAAAGTAACATGATGTTTTCAAACAGCGTCATTTTTGCGGTTTCCATATTAGCGATTCGGAAATTTTGAACAGAAAAAGTATTTTGTAAAGCATGTTCACATTACGGATCAATCGTAATTCATAAACAAATCATGCTGAAATCAAGTAATTTTGCCATGTGAAATTTGTCGGTAAATGTGAAATTTTAGAAAAGTATTGGGCATGAATTTTTATAGCCAATTTAATTCCGGTATAATAAGGTGCAAGTTCGAAAATGTGCATTTTCTTTGATATAAAAATACGAGTATTTAGCACATAAGTATTTTGTGCGGATGAAACTCATATTAGCCCCTTCCCGAAATTAGATTTGTTCTTATTCCTCTTGGAACGTTTCAAGTTCTACATATGAGAACATAGAGCAGACACATTTGTCTTTTTATTACCTTATGCAACATCTGTTTAGAGAAACCACACGAAACGTCGTTTGGTTCTAGACATGTCGGAAATGTTCTAAATTCTATACCGCAACATAATTTTACAGAGCCGTAGTAGTTTCGCGGGGATTTCAAGTTCAGACATTGTGGCATTAAGGCAACTTGTTTTCGTGCAGTCCAAAGCGGCTTTGACATTGACAAAGAGATAGTGTCGACCCTATTCTCACCGGTTTTATGTGAATTTGGTCTATGGTGAGTTAACCAGCTCTAAAGCTACACTGGCAGGGCCATTCAGTTCCTTGACCGTGGGCTTCAGTCTTTCACACAATACACTTAATAAGACCTTGTAACCTATGCTTAGAGGGCTGATTCCGCGGTAGTTGACGCGCATGCCGGAGTCACCTTTCTTGGGGATTGCGCACAGTACACCCAACCTCCAGATGGCAGTAATGCGCTCATCTGACAATATTGTGTACATTATTAACACGTCGCCGCTATATTTCAATAGTTTAGCTTACAGGCTGACGATTCCTTCAACTTTGTTCTTTCTCAGCCGGGCAATTACAAATCGTACCTCGTCGTAGTCAGGTGGTAGGAGACATCGCTTCCGTCGTCATTGACTGTGGGCACGGGCTCATCTTCTGCACTACTTTCGGCGATGCTAGCATTCAATAGGGTGAGACATCGTTCCCTCCATAATTTAAATATCACTAATTCGCCGTTCTTATTCTTACAGGAGTTCGTCCTGGTCTTCACACCTTCCGCAAGTCTTTTAACTTTCTGATAAAATTTTCGGACGTTTTTCCTGTCGGCCAGCGGTTCAAAATACGTCGCGCTTCCTTCTTCAACTCCCTATATCGGCCCGATCGCAGCGTGGCATTGTAGGCGGCATTTTTTCAAGGATATTCGTATTCGGATGTCTTAAGTAAAATCTACAGTGTGCTTCCCCAATTAATAATTGTGCTTACTGCCCAAGCAAAAATCGCTTAATTCTTTTTTGGCTTTAACACGAAATTGGTTAACGTTTGCTACCCGTACTACTTAGTAGCTATGGATAAGTTGAACTATGATTTTTCCCCCAAGTTAAATTATTACCTACACTGACTTTATGAGTTTTTCACAGTTTACACAAACAAAAATCGCATTCGGTATTTTTCATTGTTTTCGGGTGGAAGGTGTGCAAATAAAGTAGGAAGGATATCATAAAAACATTTTTCATTTTCAAAAGTGATGCGACATATCGTTTATCCTAGTTGATTTATCTCAAAGTTTTTACACAGACCGAAGCGCAACGAGTACAGACGTGAAATGTGAAATCCTACTGAGTGAGTTTGTGTTGAACTTGCCAAGCTGTCGGCGCTGCTCATGCTGTCTTTTGATACGTATGTATGTACGTAAGTAGCGCCCAGTTGAGTTAGAATTTTAAAGTAATTGTCATTCTCACATTGCATATAATTATATGTTTGTTTTTGTCAATATTTGGAAAAATTTACGTAAGACTGTTGGCATTGTTTAATTTTGTTTCCTAAATCGAATGTTTAAGGTATAATAGAACGAAACCTAAAGGTACTTTGTAGTCTTATATTCTGTGCTATCCGAAAATGTATTTTCCATATTACCTTCGGCTTCAGATTTCCCATTAACTGCAGTTGAAATGTTTCAATCTCTATCTGGTCAAAATCTTATTGTCTTCTGTAGGCAGATCTAACCGATAACTATAAAGGAATGCATATTAGATGAGCCTTATAAACGGGCACTAATGTATGTTGTACCATTCACCTTAATATTTAACTGGAAGTTCGTGTTCCCTGGCGTTTCTTATCTTTTCGGGCCCTCGGAGAGATTCCTCCTAATTCGGTCGATTTCCCTCTCTTTTCCAAAGATTTGGCGTATGACAGATTCCTGCCCTTTGTTCCATTTACCAGATCTAACGCCACATTTATAAGGTCTAATTAGTTCGCTGACAGAGGACTTTAAATTTTCGTTCGATAATACCTTGTACTTATGCGACGTCTTAGGTTCAGTTTTTCAGAGCCAGTTTAAACTTAGACCACGTAAATTGCGTTCATATATAACAGCTGGCTGACATTTGTTTGGCTAATCTTAATCACAGTCAGATTTAACCGTGTACTGAAAAACTGACCCTAAAAGGCTCATCCCCCTCTACATAGTTGGAACATAAGACATGCTGCATGCAAAAAATCATCAGGTTAGCTATTTTCGATAATGATTTGACTTTAGCATAGATGTAAAGAAATTTAAAGTCACACTACAGTTCCAATAAATTAAAGAATCTTAAAATTTTTTAGCCCATGGTTATTGCAAGTAAAGGGTTACATTTCGTGTACTTACGGCTGTTTTCAGTATCTCTGGTTAACACTAATCCCCAGTTTAACAGCGTTATTGACATTACCAACTCCGTGCATATAACATTGAGTCGATAACGTCGATAGCGATGTTTAGCTTGGGATTAGTGCTAACCAGACGTGGTGAAAACGGCCTTAAGTTTATTTAATGCATGTAGAATATTATATATTTTACAATCAGAAAACCCCAATGCCAAATCGCCTAAACTTGCTAGTTTTGTAACATACGTGGCAGACCCTGGCGACCCCGAACAAAATTATGTCAAAAATTTAATTGATTCGACCTTATTAAAAAACAAGTAAAAAAGTCTAAGTTCGAGCGGAGCCGAACATTAGGTACCCGGCACAGTTATTAAATATAGTCCGTTTGTGAATGTTTGTGAATGTAATCGACGTCTCATGTTATCTCAATGGATTTTCGAATATCGAAAAATTCACAAACATGGAAACTTCAAAATACGATATCTCAGTGAAAAATAAAGATATTTAAGCAAACTCAACGGCATTTAAAAGAGGAAGACTTATACTTTAAAATACCACGTTTACTTTTTTATGAAGAGCAAAATCTGCGTAGCTACATAACCTCAAAAATGGGCAAAAACAGCGTTTTTGCACTTTTAGGTTAGGATATCTCAAAATCCTGACGTGATAGAGCAATTTAAACCCCGGATTCGGATTCTACGCAAAAAATTACTTCGCAAATGACCCTACACTTTCCTAGAACAAAACGTTGTTGACCTGTGAAATTATTGTAAATATCAATTTTGAGTTAATAATCTTCAGTAGTTACTAAAATATCGCAGTTATCGTATTTCTGAAAACTAGCGTTATATGGGAGGTAGGCGTGGTTATTGTCTGATTTTTCCCATTTTCAATACCATCCGCCCTACGCTGAAAAGAAGTACACATACCAACTTTCGTTAAGATATCTCAATTTTTCCTCGAGTTATCGTGTGCACAGCCGGACGGACGGAGGGAAGGACGGACGGACAGGCAGACAGTCACCGCTTAATCGATTTCTTTTTTCATTCTGATCTTTTATATATACATTTTTCTATATCTATCTCGTTTCGTTTTGCCTGTTACAAACAACCGTTATGTGAACAAAGTAATAATACACTTGTGTAGGGTTCAATCGATACAAGTAAATACAAGTAAATACTCGATACTTTTCATTTGATACCAAGTATTTTTTTACTCGATACCTTTTTGTTCGGTATCGAGTAAGTATCGAAAAAAAAGTACTTGGTATCGAAAGAGTAATTTCTACTACTTTTATCATTGCAACGGCAACTCAACAAATGACGCCCGTTATTAGAGTTTTCGCGAAAAGTGCGATCATGTAGTAGAGAAAGTAGAAATCGCTTGTCTGGAAGGCATTTAGAAAAGTTGTTGTTTCTTGTCAGTGGGCCCCAAGAGCTATTTTTTCACAAATATTTTGTGAATAATATACTTATATGAAGTCATATATGTAATTATAACTAATATTGTTCCTCAGCAATGTACCAGAAGAAACAATACAATTTTTTTTTCATAAATAGTTTGTAAATGATGCAGTGCGCTGTATACTTATAGAGGTGACCTTATGGATAAGAGTCGGATTTTTATTTTTATTCTCAAATTAATTTTAGTTACTTTTTTATAATAAATATAGTTCATTCTATGACAAAAACCATGTAAATCCAAGTTTGAAATTTTGTACAAAAATTAAAAAAAAATCAAAGTTTCACCAAAATTAAATACTTTTTATTCAGAATAAAAAGTGTGGAATTTTGATGAAAACGTACTAGCGCAAAAGAGAAGGCACAAGTTGTCCCTTCTTATTATTTACGTTCTTTGATGAAACTTTGTTGATTTGCTTTTAATTTTTGTACAAAGTTTTAAACTTGGATTAACAAAGTTTTTGTTATGGAATGAACTATATTATTTATAAAAAAAAGTTAATAAAACTAATTTGAAAATAAAAACAAAAATGAAAATCTGAAACTTATCCATATTGGGTGACCTATACACGCATATGACTAAAAAAATTATAACCAATACTGTTCCTTGGTAATGTACCAAAAATATTAATTAATAATTATTTTGTATTCTTACTAAATATACCTATACCTATACCTGCAACTTTATTGTCTTTTTATTTGATTTTGACAAACAATGTTTTAAACCATGATAAGACGTAATCATACGACCTTTTACAACAAAAAAGGGAAGTATCTCTCGAAAAAGAAGATGAAAACAATTCAAGTAAGTACTCGATACTTTGCCGATAATGAGTAGGTATCGATACTTTCAGTCTTTTGAGAACAAGTACTCATTAGAGTGATACATTAGTGGTATCGATTGAACCCTACACTTGTGCACAAGTCCGATATTTTATTATTGTTTTTTAGGTATTTTTGGTTCGTTATTTATTGCTGAATAAAAATTATTGTTTAAGTTTTTATTATTTTAAACGTTTGTATGAGTAACATTTCATAATTCACCGACTTAAAAAAAGGAGGAGGTTATCAGTTCGTCGGAATATTTTTTTTTATGTATGTTACCGAATAACTTTTGACCGCGTTAACCGATTTCGATAATTCTTTTTTCCTCTTTCATCGGAAAGGTGGTACCTCAAGGGTGGTCCCATACTAATTTTGTTTAGATCGAATAATTTGATCGTGAAGAAATTAACGAAAATCTTAAATTTTTATGTGAGAATTGAAGTCGATTTTGTTTTTTGCTTAAAAATTACTTGTTTGTTAGTCAACTCGAGTACTAAAACCCTCAGTATGAAAGTTAATATCATTCATAAACTCATTGAAAATAAGTGAGCTGAAAAGGTGTTTTGGTAGAAATCAAGATTTTCTTCTACATGTTCATTTCATATCAGAGCCCACACTACTGAGGTTGCCGTAATGGTTGCTTCTACGGTTGCCTCGTGTGTATTAAACAAGACAAGCAAATTTTAGCAAAAAAAAACCGACTTAAAAAAAAATATATATATATATATACATATATATGTTTAATGGTCCAATGATCGGATCTAAACCAGTACGGAAGCACCTCTGAGACACTACTTTTCCGATGCAAAAAGAATTATAGCAATCGGTTGACGTGTTCCAAAGTAATGCGGTAACATACATAAAAAAAAAATACTCCGACGAACTGATAACCTCCTCCTTTTATGGAAATCGGTTTAAAATCAGGGTGCCTCAACACGTTGCTTCAACAGTTTCCCCGTGTGTAGTCAGCATAAAAACCTTTCCTTTGACACCCGAATTTTAAAATGTATTTCAATTATCTTATCAAATTAATTTAATTTAATTCTTCAAACGGGTGGCAAGCCTCTTACAATTTTTTTAAAACTTAAGTTTTCTTAAATCACTTTGTTTTAACACCCATATTGCAAAATTTCATCTAACTTATCAATTTGATTTAATTAAATTTTTTAAGAGAGGTGGCAACCCTCTTTAAAAATATTTTAGAAGTAAAACTTTATTAACCCTCTTTAGCTTGTAATATTGCATTTATTTTATCAATTTAATTAATCAAAGTTTTTCAACCCACTATTTTTTTTATTTCTTCGTTCATCAGGAGTATATATGTTGCTACTATTTTTCCCATGGGAATATAGGTAAGAAAAAGATTTCTTCTTTCTGAGGTCAATCAAAACGCAGGAAACTATAAGACTCTTCAAATTCCTAAATCTCTATCAATTGTAATTATAAAACTAACAATTTTAAATTGAAAGAACCTGCGCCTCCATAACACTTAAATGGCGTATACTCAATGTATTTCTACAGTTTTGATTGAACCTACAAACTTATAATGACCTCAAAAGAGAAGAAATCATTTTCTTACGTGTTATTCCAATTAGAAAAATAAAAGCTCGATGCGAACCTCAGAAAGGGAGATTAATAAGGGATCATTACTAAACCATATACTAAAATGTTAGCCAAGTTCTGGTCGTATTGCAGAATTTCTTTGTTTTGACTTGGCTTCATTTTACTAAATTTCATCATAACAAAACAATCGAGTTTATCACAAAGTCCATTTGCTAGTATTTTTATGAAAAATCGAAAGCACCTGGAGATTCTTTGAGTTTTTATAGCTTAAAATGTTATAATCAGGGATGAAACGATACGTGCAGTGTTGCCACAACATTTTTTATATTTTACCAAAATCACCAGAAAAAGTTACCAAATTCAAAAAAAAAGTTACCAAATTTATTTATGTGCAGAACTGTACATAGATATGTCTGTACATATATCCGAAGACACCAAGCAGTTCATGCAACCAGTGCTCCTTTCAGCTATAACTTTTATATCTGCGTGAACGATAAAAGTCACAACAACAGAAACGCTTGTGGGAGGATTTCTAACCTAAGTGGGGCCGAAGAAATAAATTTGTCGATTGCGCGTTGTTTTAAGAACATGGCTTATAATGGCATATTTTGCATTTGGATATACTAGGGATGGAAAAATCGATTCCGACTCCACTCTATAATCGAAGATTTTCTCGAAATAATCGATTTTAGAGAACCGATTCTGATTCCGAAATCGATCTAGAATTGATTCTGAGAACTCGATTCTCTTATTTTTCATCATCTTTAAATAAGCGTCAGTTGTTAGAATTGTGAAATTTCTGGCATGACTACCATAAATGTTAATCCTTCTGCAGTGTTTGGAATTTACACTTTCCTATAATGTTTTGGGTCATTTCGACCCAGTAATAGAAATTAGTCAATTTTAATAAAAAAAAAGATTTTATTCAGTTAATATTTCATTTTTCATAGGCAGACTCTTTCTCGGCAAGTGCTGTATTCTTACCGGTTCAAAGTTGCCCTTAAATACTAAGTAATAATTTCAACCCAGAAATGGGTGTATGGAAAAACTATGTTGCCTTCTAGAATACAAAATAAAATAAAAAACCCTTTCATTTTCTTGCAAAACCATAGCTGTATGCTTTTAACGAATAGACAACGCCGCCGCTTATTTAAAATTGCCTAACTCTGTAATTAAAGAATTTTTTCATGAAAATTGGGTCATTTTGACCCAAACATTGCAGAAGGGTTAAGTAAGACTAATTGGCGCATATTCATAGAGATGGTAGAAATGAATTTATGAATTTTAAGGAGGGGATTCAAATTTATTTACTTTCCATATCAAACAGTACCGTGAATATCCCAGTGGGAAAATGTAATGTATAGTAATCGAAAAAATAATCACATTCGAAAATGCATTTTTTCCCCAGGGCGATGTCCTAAGAAAAGTGGGGCACTCAATTTTGCATTACCTGGTATCGAGAAATGAATGTGATTTAATATGAAATTTTTGGCATTTTTTGAATACATTAGAATGCTGATTACATATTAAACAGTAATTGGATGTAAACTCATAAGAAATACATTCGATTATTTATCACACATGGAGCGCATTCGTGCTTTGCCACTGGGATGTGTAAATCACACATTTTATAGCAAATGAGGCAGTTTTTCCACACATTTTTTGTTAAAATTTTTATTATTAAAACAATAATATTAATTGATTCATTATATTAAATAGCATTATTAGCTATGATTGATGGCCGTTTTTATAGATTTTTCAACTGAAAGAAAGATTGAAATAAAGAATCGATTAGAATCGAATAATTCGAATCTCGCCGTCGATTATCCGATTCCAAGAATCGTAAGGATTAAATAAGATCCGAGAATCTAGAATCGATAATTTTTCAAAACTTTCCATCCCTAGGATGGCTCAGGCCACAAAACAACTGAAGACATCTGATCATCCACAGTGTCATGGATACGGTTAATTAATAATAATAATAATAGATTGGCGCTTACACATATGTTAGTGTGCGCCTTGATGTTGTCCTACAGTTTTACGCCGACTCCGAACGGCGAGTGTATTTTTATGAGAAGCTGTTTTTCATGGCAGAAATACACTCGGAGGTTTGCCATTGCCTGCCGAGGGACGACCGCTGTTAAGAAAAAACCTTTTGTCTATATTTTTTGCAATGTTGCTGTGACCAGGGCTTGAACCCAGGCGTTGTGGAGTGCAAGCGCGCACTGCTTACCACTACACCACAGCGGTTAATTGCAACATAGGTTTATTAGGCCCATAATTTCCCGTAGAGGGAATGTCATTTGGCCACTGAGATCATCCGACTTGGCACCATGGGACGTTTTTATGAGGCCATATTTATGCGAATAAACCTTAAATTTTGGAGCACTTTAAAATCAAAATTTGTGCAGTTATGACCAACAAGTGGCCAAAAATACATATCTTAAAAATTCAACGCTTTAAGGCAGTCCTGAAAGCTTTCGACTCACACATAGACAAAGTGAAGTCCCTTACTGAATTATGTAGCTTTTTGAACGTACATAGAACTCTACTCATATGGTTGCCGGGTTACACCGTAATATTGATGGCAATTGCAAAGCTGACGAACTGACAAGGAAAGGCAGGACCATCTCCAACCTTCTGGAAAAGGATACGTTAGATATAGCAATAGCCACTTTTAAGCAGTTTGTTAGAGATCACACAATTCTAGTAACCAAGGAACGCCAAAGAACTTTTCGCCTTGCGTAACTTTCAGGATTTCCTTGTATTTCTATAAAAGGAAACGCTTACGGCCCACTTCCTAATGTGGAATCAGAACTTGTTTTGACCTATGTTACATGTAGGACCGATTCGAAAAAGTTACCAAATTGAATAATAAATTACCAAATTTTTTAAATAATACGAGTAAATAGAAGTAAATACTGGATACTTAGCAACTCTATTAGACCCCTTGACAGGAGAGGCGCCTAATGTGCCTTTTTAATAACTACACGCATTTCCTTACTAGTGGAACATTTGTAATTGAAGAAAAGAAACAAAAAAGAAAAAGAGAAGGGTACAAAGTTGATTTAAAAAAAAAATCTTGTAGATGTGAAATATAACAATTATTCCAGTTCGCGGCATCTAGATACTAAAAAATCGTTCTTATCTATGAATTAGTAGGTATCGATACTTTACATCCGATATTTTTCAGGTTTCGATACTGCTTCCAAGTACAAATATCGATACCAGCAATGTATCGTTTAGCGCCCTAGTTATAATATATCTTTATAGTTTAACCTCATAGATCTAATGTTAGCTAGTCATTGCTAAAAAATAAAAAAGTACTTGTAGGGGCTTAGTCCGCTTTAATTTATTCTTTAGTTGCATTTTTATTTCTACTTCGCCATAGTTGGAAATCCATGCCCAAACTGTAGGGCTGCTAGAAGTCCTGGTTTTCCAGGATTTGTCCTGGTTTTAGAAAATTGTCCTGGTGTCCGGGTCCACACATAAATTATCCTGGTTTTTTAATGAAGGTCAATGCAGACGCCCATTTAATTTTTGACAGATTTTTGCTATGAAAAACGGGTCGGATTTGTAATCGAAAATCGATAACGAAGCTTTTTTTACATTTATTTTGTTAAAGTCTTACTTATGCCAATCCCAAAAAAAGTGAAAGTTCCCGAACAGGCGGAGGGGTCATATATACTATCCAGTAGATAATTTCTGAAGCTAAAATTTCTTCCAAAGGGTCTTTTTGGAAATCATTTCTTTCTCCTTTCTTGTTTGTATGGAGTCAAATTGAAAGGCTTCTACTTTCGGTACCCAAATAAGAGCTTTCAGAAGAGCTTTTGTAGAACGTATTTCAGTAGCCCTTTTGGAAAAGTTTCTTTAATTCATAAAAATCATACTTCCTTAATGAAATTTTCAATGGTTCATATCAAATATATTTAGTTTAGTCTTAAAATGTTTACTAAATTTTATCTGTAATGATAAATTATATAAACATATACTTAAGTACATTCGCGTAAATTGTAAATAAGGAAACCCTTTCCAGGAGGCATGCAGGGAAGCATTTGTTTCACCCTTTGTTGGGTAAGACTTTTAGAATGGCTTCACTTAAGATAGCCTACCTAAATTATCTTCTGGTTATGCATATACAAAATGGAAAAAATGATCTTGAATCGCATTATAGGACGCAACGTCAGGCATATGTATGGTGCCTTATTCACTTGTATCTTCGTTTTTGATTTGGATGATAAGTGTCCTGCAGTGGAATTCTGACAATCGCTACGCTAAATTTTCGTCACCAAAATTCTCTAAACGAAAATCAGTGGGGCCTAAAAGTATACAACATGGAAAAGTAACAGAATCAGTGCGTAATCTGCCAAATCTGACAGTAAGAGGGGCATGTGACTAGATGTTGCGTGTTGTTAGGCGCACCTGCTATTATTTTGGAGATTTTTGGCTATCAAAATTAGCGATAGCAAATGTTGGAATCCGGCTGCTGGTCGATGGGCTCAGGCTTATGGCAGCCCTACCATACGCAGTCAAGCTTTGGCCTACTTCTTCTAATTAAAACGATTTCACCCTGTCGGAAAAATCAACCAACACCAACACGATTTCTTGCCTTAAACCTAAGCAGATAAAAAAGATATATGTGACGCGTAAAGTTAAGAGAGACCTACGCTCAGAAAAAAAGATTTCGAGAAAAACGACTTTGAAGTTTACCAAGTTGATTTTGATGCTTCTGAACGTTTTAATGGATTGAAACTCTTTACTCGGGGGTTTTTGGGGTCGCTGATTACGAATCCGATGTTAGTTTTCCGAAATTCAAAATGGCGGATCCAATATGGCGGATGACTTTTTTAAAAATTGATCGGAATGGCTTGAAACTCGTTACCCGGGGGTTTTTAGTGTCGCTGATTACGAATCCGATGTTCGTTTTTTATAATTCAAAATGGCGGATCCAATATGGCGGAAAAAATTTAAAATTTGTTCGGATTCATGTGAAACTCAAAAATGTCGTTGACAACGAAAACGAGGTCAGTGATTACGAATCCGATGTTCGAAAACCCCCGAGTAACGAGTTTCAAGCGAATTTGGTTAATTTCAGAATAGTTTGTCAGATTTGATTTTTTGTACTTTTTTTTGTGAAAGTATCTAACTTTGAAGTTAAATTGTGAAAAAACTAATGCAGCTTTATTGCATTGGAAAGAGGGGCCATTTTACTAAGAGTCGATGAAAAAGTGAAAACCAATTTTTTCTGACCGTAGGTCCCTTTTAACTTTACGTGTCACAAATGATCATATTTCTTTTGTATTATCCTTCAACGAAAAATTAATTAAATTAAAATATTTTTAATACAGGAGTAATTTCAAAGAACTTTCGAGGAAAAAAAAACGATTGTTATTCCAATGGAATAACAGCTATTTTTTGTTAATATTCCTTTAGATATATATACATAGTACATACATACATATATGTATATAACGTAAATATCAAAATGTATGTACATCTTGCACCTCGATTTGTTGTTACCAAAAACATAATCTATGACAAATTGGCTGATTCGGATATATGTACATATAGTAAGTAAGTATGTACCTATGTATCCATTTAAACCCTAAAGCTGTCTATGAATAAAACAGTACAGTGGGCTGTTGATGGTTGCTCGTGCACCTCACCCATGTATCATTAACGGGGACATTTGTCAAATGTTTGGAACCACTAGAGTGCTTACTTAATTCCTGTTATTTTCAGAATCCGAGGCAATGAGAACGAAGAGTAACAACGTAGCAAAATTGGTGAAGCTACGCTTAGCAAATCTGCTAAGGTATATTTCACGCGTTTATCCTCTCAAGCTAGATTAGTGGGTGGAACGATAATAGAAGTGTGCAAAAGCAAAACGACAATGGGGGAAGGAAGAAGATTGGGTGTACAGAAATTGGGAAGTTCGCACGTTAATCAAAACAAATGCAATTTAGGCAAAACGCCAGCAACGCAACAAATTACAATAATAATAATAATGAAAAAGTACTCAAAACAACATTGGAATGAGTCGCCAGGAACAGCTGGTAGTGGCAATGGTGAGCAATTTTTATTGCCCAATAAAATTGCCATTTACGTTAATGTGTCCGCCATATCCCATTTGATTCGCCAGCGAAACTCAGAGTAAGTATAAGAACGGCAGGGGAGCAGCGTTGGTTTGAAACAAACAAAAAAAAAAACACAAACCAAAAATTTTAAAAAATGCAAAAAGTGTGCACAAATGGTAATCTAATAGCAGAAAAAAGTATCTCAACACCTGTAGTTGCGAAACCTTTTTCAATATTCCTTAGCGACAAGTGTAAGAGAGAGTACAGCTTCTGTGAATCCGATAACTGCCAAGTAACAAAAAGTCATTAATCTACAATTGGCAACTTGGCGTTCCGCACGGGCCAAATAGCAGCATAGATTTAAAGCATTGTGACGCTTGGCCCATGCTCCTTGTTCCCTCCCTAACATTGCACTTCATTTGCCCTTACTTTCGACAGGCCTTTTGGTACTATCTAAACAAATGGAAAAAGCCATAAAGACACCAGGCAAATGTCTTTGAATTTTAAATAAAACCAAAAAAATGCAAAAACAAACGCGAACCGAGGGAAAATATATTTAGGCGTGATAACACGTTTCGACACTGGCGACTGCAGCAACAACTTGGAAAACAAGATTTAGAAAAATGATAAAATACACCCTTGCGTAATGGCAACACCCCAAACCCCAAACCCCAAACTCTAACTCACACACAAACATTGCCATACTTTCGCGCGCATAATCGCTATTTTGCATGGATGTTTGTTTGTATGCATATGATTATACCTATCTTATTGTTCGAAGGTGTGCATTCCAGAAACGCATTTATTACATTTTTCTAATCGAAGATTTATAACAAAACCTGAACTTTAGCACCTTTGAAGTGGCAATTCGCAGCAGTGTAGATATGTATGTGTGTTATTTGTAAGGATGTTTGTGAACTCGCATCTTCGTTCGCGTGTAGTAAACGGTCTTCAAAAAGCCATTTTGAGTATTACTGTTCACCTCAGCTTGTTTTTTTCCTTGTTTTTATGTATATTCTTCCTCCTACCCACGTGCCACGTTATGTATGTATGTATGTATGTATGTATGTATGTACGTATCTATTCCTTTAGCACGCATTTGCCAGCAGTTGCGCGTCTCACGTGTACGAAATTACCGAAACAGCAGTGCCTCATTGGTGCGTATGTATGCTGTGTGCACTTCAGAAGTCCAAAAGACAACGCCTTAATGTCTATTTTGCATATGAGGCAAAAGTGCCTCTAGGCATGCAAATGTGGAAAATTTGCAAATTGGCACGAAAGTGATTTTCATTTGTGAGAATTTCTTATTTTAGCTGCATGCATATTCCGCTAATGTTTCAAAGTAATTTCACATGGTTTACATGCACAAAGAGAAATTGTCTGTGGATTTCAAAACACTTCCATACTATTATACAATATACTAGTAAGCCCGGGCAGACGTTGTCCTGCTACACACAGACACATAGGCAGGTTACATGCAGCGTAGATATTATGGGTCTTCACATCAAAGCTTGGTACTCGGTGTTCCGTAATTTTTTCCAATGTATATTGTTGGTGTAACAATATTTTACACAAACAAAATACATAAGAAAAAATTACCGGACACCGAGTTACCGAATACCGAGCTCGGTGTGGAGAGCCATATTGTTTCTTACGTTTCATTTGATATCCTACATAACAGTTATTGATGAAAACTGTCATGGAAAAATTCACTACGAAGGAAATGTTTTACAACTAAGTGATACATACTAATCGATTTCTTTTTTCACCGAGACTCAAATTTGAACATAAATTTCTATTTGCAATTTTTATGCAAAATGAAAAAAAAGCAATTATTTTTGACTTTTTTACTATAAATCCAAAATAACCATTATTTTTGATTTTTATATTATATGTCTTAGATAATAGTTATTGATATTTATAAAAGTCATCAATAACAATCAATCAGGGACTTTTACTTTTAAAAGTCATCAATATAAATCAGTCACCGACTTTTATTTTTAAAATCGTTCGTGTAAAAGTCATTAACATTTTTCGCAGCTAAAAAGGTGTTGGGAAACAAAAGTTTACTACAACTTATTGAAATAACTTTTATAAGTATGATTTAAAAATTAAAACTCAGTGACTGATTTTTATGTATGACTTTTATAAATAAAAGCCTTTTCTCGGGTTCAAAGCTATCCTATCTTTTAAGTTTGAACCAACAATACACACCCACAAAATTTCATTGAAATCGGTTAAGCGGTTTCCGAGATTAGCGTAAACGAACACAGTGACACGGGATTTTTATATATTAAGATGTATATTATGTACATTAAACGGAAGCCGAAAGTATTTTTGAAAAGCAATTTTGAAAAAACGAAGATTTTTGGACGACACCTACATTCAGTAATACAGTTTTTTTAATAGTTCTACTGGAACAATCAAAAAACTTCTTTATCAAAAGTTTCAGGTGGTATGTTAGAATGGTAGGAATTCGAATCTGCTGGGTAAGTACTAGAACTTGGGGTCAATGAATTTTGTAACAAAAAAAAAGAGAAGAAATTCAAGAACATCAATATATCTCAATTGAAGATCCGACTAAATGCCGAAAATATGAAGAAAAATGTAAAAAGAGGACCCCTACATACAGTGCTCTGAAATCAAAAAAATAGGTATCAAAAGCGTAGAGCCTCCCATTCTTAGCCGATTTTCGACTTTTTTTCAAATAAACTAGACTCAATTCTTTTTTTAGTGCGTGCAAATTGCACAGAAAGTAGCAATTTTAAAGAAACCCGATTCGCTTATTCCAGTATATAATGTTATATAATAAAGGCTAATTTAAAATAATTGTAGGGTTCGCTAAATATTAAAACATATTTAGGTACGCAGCTTTATAGCCTATTAAATTTTAGTACTCACATTTGTCTAAAAATTAAAAAAATAATAATTTTTCGGAAATCTTTTTAAAATATTGCTTGTGCAATATTTTCATTTTGGTAGAACCATATAATTGTTTTCAACAAATTTTTATTATTCAACATTCAATAACAGGAACAGAAGAATCGATTTTCTTCGGAATTCAGTGTAGTTTATTTGAAAAAAGTAGATCTACAACGCTATTTGAAACCTAGCTTTTGATTTCAGACCAATGTACTACACTCGGTAAAAAAAATATATTGTTTTTCCAATTGCTTGCAAAAATGTTTTAATGTACATCACATATATCAAACAACAGTACTATCAAATTTCAATACCGTTGTACATATGTATAACCAAATATTGGTGCTGAACAATCCACATAATGCGATAGGTTTCTCGACGAAACTTGATGCACCGGTTGCATGAAATCTGCGCTCCTATCCCATACAACCCAATCTGTCAGAAATTTAAAAAAAAAACTGCTACTATTTGCATTATTACTTTCACCGCTAACAACTGGAGATACAGTGTTGCTTTTGCAGATCTTGAACTTCCCCCCGCCATGGTTAACCTTGCTGTCGCTCATCGCTATATTGCATATGCTTTCGTTGTAATTGTCGTGGGTTAAACTCTTTGATTATGGCTGTGTTCAGAAATGTATCAGGCCAAAGCATCAGTCTCTTTTATATCTATCTATATTCTATAATGAATGGAAATGTGCAATATGCGCAACCACAGTAAATCTCAAATTTGAACTTATTTGGGGAAATAAGACATTTTCATCAATTATAGTTTAGAAAAAAAAAGATATTGATGCTTTGGCGTGATGCATTCCTGAACACCGCCTATATGTAATATTTCCGCAAATTTAGATGGTGTGCCCGGTACCCAAGCTCTCGATTAAGGCTTTAACAACTCTCAGATGAGCTCTTAAGTACACCAAGGCTATTTCATGCGCCATAGCCTTGTACAGCTGTACGGATCTATTATCGGTACAGTCAACTTATGATGCACTTTGTAACCAGCCAGCGAAAGTACATGATGAGGGCGTATGTGAGTTGTCCCGCTTCACTTTTGCCATTGCATGAACAAAACACCACACGTACTAAATATGTATACTATGCATGTTTCCTAGTGAGTATTTGCAACACAAGGAATTAGATTTATGGTAAAAAATTCAAAGTATATTGGGGATTAATAAATCTTCTTCAAAGTTTAATTTCTTCAGAAATGATATTTATGTACATACATATGTACATATATGTATGCATTCAGAAGATTTGTATGTGCCTACAATGTAGGTCTTAATAGTACTTAGGTATGTGTAAAACTAGCCAAAATATGCCATATGAATGTACCTCTAAACGGAAGTAGGTAGAAAAGAGTGAAATTCATACTTATACAAAACGTATTCAATTTTAAATTGATTCAAAAATCGCGCTATAACATTGATATTCGATATATGAATGTACACATGTACTTGAATATTGATGGTATCAACGGAATTAATCGATGCTGGACACACATATGTAGATATCTATTGCCGTTTAGGAGAAAATAATTTTTCAAGATTTGTACACTGAGAAAAAAATCGCGTTGTAAGAATTAAAAATTTTTTTTGATTAGCGTTTAAAAATGTTCCTTTTTAAATCAAGTGAAAATGGATTTTTTCATTATACATACACTACGTATAATGGAAATATTCAAATCAAATACGCCCGTATTAAAATGAATCATTTTCACTGCACGGATGGCGTTTTGCGCGTCTCGGATGCTTTTTCATATGTAATTAAGAAAGCATATCGTCGTTTAAAGTACAAAACTGCGTATCGTCATTCTGCGAAACCGCGTAACTGACATTGGCTGCCAAAAATTGGATTTGCTCACACAAGCTCTTGGCTCAATCCTTATCCATTCGTCCTGAAATATACTATCCAGAAATGTGACTGCTTTATAAAAGAGAGAACCAATTTGAAATAAGAGTGTTTTTACGCTCTAGAAAATAATTTCTACAACTTCACATACGCGGTTTTGCATTTTGTTGATACGCGGTTTGCACTTTTAACGACGATATGTATACAAAGCATGCAAAGCGGTGACAACACATACATACATACATATGTACATACATGGTACGACATAATGCACTAATCGCGCGCTGTGATGTTGATTCAAACTCAACATTTGAAAACACATTTACATGTATGGCTGAGTGTGCAAAGACGCTTGATACAATTGATTGCTACCAAGAGCGTCCGAGTTCAATTACCATCAGACGGAACATAAAATTACATTTTTTATCATCTTAATCATAATTTCGTATAACGAAAAAGCATCTGTGCACTTCGCAACGACATATTTTATAACGTACATACTCAAATTTAAA
>NW_023458564.1:33259524-33264899 GCF_013731165.1 Rhagoletis pomonella
GGAATTCAAGAGGAATTCCCGGCCCCCAAATCACCCCGTCCCGAACAATATGTATGTACGTAAGATACTAATATGTACATACATATCTACATAACTATATACTTATAAGGCAAGAATGATAGAATACATTCTCTCAATCGTGCTTATAAGGGGCTCTTAATGTGCAACTGCATAAACGTCTTAGTTAAATGTTACTCTTGACAGAAATGAAAACATTCACCCTCCAATAACAGGCTTCTTACATAGTTAGATACTTACATATATTTAAACTGCAGAACTTTGGCTACTTTGTAGGTTTAGTTGTTTGTTCGTACATTGTGCTGAAGGACTTTTCAATTAACATGCGAATTAAGTGCGGCTAACGTACAAATCCACTCGTCTTAATGCTAACGCACTTTAAGAGGGGCACATACAGTACTTACAGTTAAGTTTACATACATATGTATGTGTGATTTGAAGGTACGTTCGTACTTAGAGTCATGTGTACTCTAGGTAGGTAGCTATTTTTTTAACCTTTAATCACCGTCCTATTTCATTTGTATTTTTGAAGTGAAACTTCTTTAGCGGCGGTTGGTTGGTTGGGAGTAAATTGGCAAATTCAAAGGAAATTGCACACGGAAATGGTGCAACGGAATTGGCGCAACGGAAATGATGCAACGGAATGGTGCAACGGAAATTATTTGGGCTGAAACAAGGGCTTCTTGAGTGTATGGTATTAATTTAACAATAAATTGCTAATAAAATTGTGCAACGGAAATGGTGCAACGGAAATAGTGCAACGGAAATGATGCAACGGAAATGGTGCAATGGAAATTATTGGGGCTGAAACAAGTGCTTCTTGAGTGTATGGTATTAATTTAACAAAAAATTGCTAATAAAAGGTTAAAGAATAAAACTTAGAAAAATACCAACACAAGAATGAAAGTAAAGGTGAGTACGTACATAGATAAAGAAAATGATAAAGGCAAAGGTAAAAATAAAAGCAAAACCAAAGATGCGTGAAGATAAAGGCAAATATGAAGACCAAGGTAAATTTAAACACTTTACTTATATATATAAGGGCAAAGGTGAAGGGGAATATGTAGATGAGGAAAATGATAAACATAAAAGTAAAAACAAAGATGAGGATGAGGATACCGATAAAAGTAAAGACGAAGATAGGGGAAGAGAGATTAAAATAATTATCGATTTTGTTATCGATATTTATCGATTTTGTTATCGATATTTATCGATTTTGTTATCGATTTTCTAATCGACTTTGTTACGAATGGTATTATAGATGTTGCTGTTGATATTTTTATTGAATTTGTCGTCGATTTTGTTATCGATTTGTTATCTATCTATCGGTTTTGTTATCGATATTTTGTTGGACGTTATTATCGATTTAGTTATCGATAGAGTATAAAGATAAAAATGAATATAATGGAAACAAAGAATAACATGAATGTTAATAAAACGAACAGGGGTAGAGGTAGGGATCTAGATAGAAAAAAGAGAAAAAATAAAACTTTAAGCAAAAGCAGATGTGTGTATGTACATATACATTGGTTATGAGACAAAATAGATAAGTAACGTAAGTTTCACTTCTCTAGTGCGGCCCAGGCGTACTTACTTTTTTTTATTATTAAACCATATTAAAAACTAATTTAAAAAATGTCGACATTATATTTATATACATATATTTTAGTACGTGTGCACTACAAAAAAACGTTGATTCGTCGAATTACGTCTTCAACTACATTAATAATTTTCTGAAACTATTACCTTTAAGTTGACAACCGTATTTTAAAGCATGTAATCGGGGAAAATGAAAGCTAAAAAGCAGGGACGGAGAACGCGTTCGAGTTTTGGTTTAGTTCTGTATGAGAACAAAATGTAATGTTAAGCACGTTTCCACAAAAGAACCAAGCGGAAGGAAAGTTATTGAGAGCAATTCGAATTGGAAGAAAATGGGAACAAGAGGTTTGGGAACGTTCTCAAGAAGACCAGAATGAGAACGTTTCCAATGAGAACAAAATGAGTACGAAAGTATCGAGAACATTTTCAAGGAGGATCGAATAAGAACAAAAGTCTGTGGAACGTTCGGAAAGAGCACAAAAGTTTTAAGAACTTTGCGTAAAAATTGAGGGGAGTCTGCGTGTTTGGATGAAAAATGGTTTCATTGAGAACAACGATTGCTAATTCTAAGCCATTCACCTTACAGATCGTTTATCGTTAGGGTGAGCTTTCCGTTTGTGGAACAATTTTTAATTTTTTTTTTACAAGAAAAGTTCGTGTCTTAAGTCTTTCCTTGACTTAATTTGCATAATTATCTCTCAGTTCTTTTTTTATTTATTTTAATATTCAAACATTTAAAACCAATGAATTTGCGAATAGTTCAGAGAAGATTTGTTCCTGTTTCGTTCACTTTTAGAACGTTCTTGAGACTTTAGGTCCCAGATTGTTCTTCGAGAGGAAGTTTTTTGTTTCCGTTTAGTTCTTTTCCAATAAGTTTCGGAGTCTTTTGTTCCCATTATGATCTTTTAGAAATGTTCCCGAAAGTATTTTTTTTCTCTTTGGAAACGTTCCACAGGGTTTTGTTCTTATATAATTCCTATTGAGAACGTTATCGACAGTTTTGTTCTCATTTTGGTTTTGGTTTTGAAGCGTTCTTGGGAACAAAACTACGAAAACTACATTTAGTTTCGATAACACCTTTTGTTCTCGGTCCCTGCTAAAAAGGCTAAAAATTTTCCTCGTAATTTTACGAAGGGCTCATAAATAGAGCTTCATACCAATTTTGACAGTTCTTCTAAGAGGCTCATAAATCTATGAGCTTTACAAGGTTTACGAGGCTTTTCCGAGTTTAAGGGAAGACCCCTACTTATAATTTTCATTGAAAGTTATATATAGTTTTCTTAGAGGCACATCAATACCTTTCGAACTTATGTTGATTGGAAGATTTTTTCATGAGTTATTAAAGAAAAGCCCCGATAAGTACCAAATAACATCAATCCATTGTCCGCGGCCGCACAAAATTTAGAACGCACCAGGGATGAAAAAGTAGGTACAATTGTACCTTTTTCCGACGTTTGATGACTTAAAGGTACATTAGGTACAGCCACTAGATTTTAGGTACAATCATCTTTTGATCAGATGCATTTTTAGTTTTTTTTTATTTTTCCTTTACCGTGCTAATATATTTACTTGTAGGCACGGGAGAAGCTTCGCTTTCATTTTGAAGAATAAACAATTCTAAAGAAAAGTGGTCCAAAGGAAGAATTTAAAAAAGTTATATTATGTATTATCTTAAACATCTTACACTATTTTTAGAGCAGCTACTACGAAAAATTAACACTTTACTTAGCTTTCCTCAAATTTGTAATTTTTTTCTATTAATCTTAACGCTTATTTTCACTAAGTCAAATTCAATGGCATTTGCGGTCAAATAAGTGAAAACAAATTGTCAAATGAGACTAAAAAATGGTCTTTAGATTGATTTAGATCATAATAGGCCTTCAGGCGTGTACATGCGCTGTTAAAGTGGCTATTTGTAAGTTTTTGGCCCATAATATCATCGGTAAAAGTTGGGATAAAGGAAAGAAAGTTGTGTCAAAATATGTCAAAAAATTTTGTTGTCAAAATATGACATAATGAAAACCAGCCTTTATTCGCCCATACAGTTAGGGATGCAACATCGCTCTTAAAAACATCGATGTTCCCGCAACAAACATCGATGTCAAAAAACATCGGTTATAAAAACGATACATCGTAGTTTTACCGATGTTTTAATATCTCATCTACTACACGAAATAAAATGTAGCCTGAAATATTTTTTAAACTCGAAAGAACTAGATTCACATATCCGCTGCAAACCATAACTTTATACAAAACTTTGAAAAATTCAACACATTTTTATCTTAATTTTGAACTTTTTTATCTGAATTTTTAGAAAAAGCCGTTAAAAATCGCCTTGATTTTTAACCTTTTATATGAAAAAAAACACAAAAGCCGCCAAAAAAATCATTAAAAATCAAAGCGATTTTTAGCCGCTTAAAACTTGCGCCTGTTTTATTATTATGATGTATCTTAAATATGTAAATCTTTTTTATTTAAATACGAATAAACATTTTGAAATTAGTTCAGAAAACAAGCTTTGATAATCTAGCCCCCAAAAGCCTGCTTCTATCCTGAATGATGGTTGCACCAGCTTCCGAAAACAAGCGCTCGCTTGCCACTGGTCGTTCGGCACAATACGAACGGAGTGAGTAAACGATGTCGATGTTTTTCACTTTCCTAGTCGATGTATCGACG
Organism: Rhagoletis pomonella; assembly: GCF_013731165.1. Lineage (NCBI taxonomy): Eukaryota > Metazoa > Arthropoda > Insecta > Diptera > Tephritidae > Rhagoletis > Rhagoletis pomonella. Next base: position 33,263,818 of record NW_023458564.1, read on the forward strand.
ATGTATCGTCCAGCAAAACATCGATATTAACATCGATTTTTTTGGACGAAACATCGATGTTTTGAAAATATCGATGCATCGTTTGCATCCCTACATACAGTCCAGTGTCTGGGATGTCTTCAAATTTCATATTTTCTTTAGATGAGGACTATGGCTATTTGACCCATATTCGCTTTTTGATTTCTGGAAATATATTTAAAATGCTTTCAAAGTTACTTACGGCAATTTGATTATTTTCTAGCAGACTTTTCCTGTTGTTTTATAAAAAGCTGGATAAAGAAGTATACTTCGCAAAGTGTGTTTTTTGTCTTTTTCGCCAATATTTTTCAGTAGTCAAAATTAAACAAAAGCAACGCTTCTTCGATTCCCATTAGACTATAGTCTATAGATATAGGCTCAGTTAAAAAAAAAAACCTAATCATGTTTAAAGTACATCCATCCAAATTTATAAAAAAACTACAAATGAATGATGTAAATTTTTTTAGGTACAAGCTGTCTCATTTAGGTACATTTATTTTATGATATTAGGTACAATCTGAAATTTCCATTTTTCATCCCTGGAACGCACTGACTGGTTGAAGTTTCAAAATCAGCCTCACTCACCGTCATGTAGCTATCAATCAAGTTTCGCCACTACATATATTTTGATAGGTAAAGTGCTCCCGCCTTTAATTTTAAAATATCAAATGAAATGCGGGACAAATGCAGGACACTGGAAAAAATCAGTACATTTTCAGGTTTTTCTGTCTTGAAAAAATACGCAGGACATACCTTTCAATAACAGTACGGTCCTGCAAAAAACGGGATGAATGGTCACCGTAGTTATAGTATATGATCAAAATTAGAAGATATATTCATACTATTCTTGTGAGTACTGACCTTGAAAAACATTACGATACAGGCTTTTTAATATTACAAGTTATCGTGTTTCAGAAATTAAAGATAGAAATTAAAACAAATATCTATTGAGTTTGCAGTGTTTACACTTTTGTGCGTTTTATTTTAAAGACATATTATCCAACAACAATTATTATCTTTTTTTTAATATTTTTATTGAGCTTTGTACCACGATTGTTTATTAG
>NW_023458564.1:33264999-33268479 GCF_013731165.1 Rhagoletis pomonella
ACGGACGGACAGACGGACGGACGGACGGACAGACAGTCACCGCTTAATCGATTTCTCTTTTCATTCTGATCGTTTATGTATACATTTGTCTATATCTATCGATTCGTTTTGCCTGTTACAAACAACCGTTATGTGAACAAAGTTATAATACCCTTGTGCACAAGTGCGCTCGGGTATAAAAAGAAAAAATAGATAAATGCATATACAAATTAAATGAACTTAAAATAACGAATTTCTTTTGAAAACAATAAAATCTAAAATTTCAAAGAAAATTTAATCAAATACAAGTAATTTTTAAGCAAAAAACGAAACCGAATTCAATGCTCATATAAAAATTTAAGATTACCGTTAGTTTCTTCATGATCCAATGAAACTATAGAAATCGGTTAAGTGGTCCAAAAGTTATGCGGTAATGTACATAAAAAAAATATTCCGACGAGTTGATAACCTCCTCCTTTTTTTTGAAATCTGTTAATAAGTTATCTTCCGATCTGCAAATATTTATTCAGCTTTCCCCAAAACAAGTTCTTTTTGAAGATATAGTTTTTATACTTGATCTTCAGATAATATGTAGCACGTATGCAAAATATACCGATATTATGTTTTCGGTGGATCAGCACTTTTAGTTCTCGATTTTTAATTTTTTTGTCATAATATTTATTCCCTAAACCACACTGTGAGATGCACACACAGCTCCAATTAATTTTATTACTTATTACAATTGTCAATTACCACAACCCGCACAGATTGAGTTGTTAGATCCTGGACAGGACTACTAACATACATAACTCACCCTGAAACTAAAAGCTTCGAACTGAACTTAGGACGGAGTGGTAAGAATGCAGCAACATGCTTACGAATTAATAATATAATTTGATACATACGCATGTACATGTATCCACACAGGATTACCAGTATATATATATATGTACATACATAAGTAGTAGGGTGATTCAAAAAAAAAAATTTGTTTCATCGGAACCATGCTCAAAAGTTTCGTTTAGATGCCAAAATAAGTCTCAGAAAATATGACACCTTAATATTAATAAGCTGCAGAGAAAAAAGATGCCGCCTACAGGGCCACGCTGCGATCGGGCGCAACACGCGCTATGTGGGACCGCTATAGGGATCTGAAGAGGGAAGCGAGACGTATTTGCCGCAACAAGAAGAGAGAGGCAGAAATACGTGAGTGGGAAGAGCTTGAAATGCTGGCCGACAGGAGGAATGCCCGAAAATTTTACCAGAGAGTTAGGCGACTTACGGAAGGTTTAAAGGCCGGGGCGCTCTCCTGTAAGAACAATAATGGCGACCTAGTAACTGATGTCCAGAGCGTACTTAAATTATGGAGGGAACACTTTTCCGCCCTACTAAATGGTAGCAGCACGGAAAGTTGAGGAGAAGAAGAACCCGAACCCGCAGTCGATGATGACGGAGTCGACGTTCCACCGCCTGACTATGACGAGGTACGTATAGCAATAACGCGGCTGAAAAACAACAAAGCCGCTGGAGCTGACAGCCACCCCCAGCTGAGCTATTCAAGTACGGCGGCGAGGAGTTGATAAGGTGCATGCATCAACTCTTGTGCAGAATATGGTCAGATGAACGCATGCCCGACGACTGGAATTTAAGTGTGCTCTGCCCAATCCACAAGAAAGGCGACCCCGCCATACGCGCCAACTACCGCGGAATTAGCCTTCTAAGCATAGGTTACAAGGTCTTATCGAGCGTATTGTGTGAAAGATTGAAGCCCACCGTCAATGAACTGATTGGGCCTTATCAGTGTGGCTTTAGACCTGGCAAATCCACCATAGACCAGGTATTCACAATACGCCAAATCTTGGAAAAGACCCGCGAGAAAAGGATCGACACTCACCACCTATTTGTCGACTTTAAAGCCGCTTTTGACAGCACTAAAAGGAGTTGCCTATACGCCGCTATGTCTGAATTTGGCATCCCCTCAAAACTCATACGGCTGTGTAAAATAACGTTGAGCAATACCACCAGCTCCGTCAGAATTGGAAAAGACCTCTCCGAACCGTTCGCCACAAAACGGGGTTTCAGACAGGGCGACTCCCTTTCATGTGACTTCTTTAATCTGATGTTGGAGAAGATAATAAGAGCTGCAGAACTGAACCGCTCAGGAACAATTTACTACAAGAGCGTGCAATTGCTGGCTTATGCCGATGACATCGACATCATCGGTAACAAAAACCGCGAAGTCTGTTCTGCCTTTTCCAAGTTGGATAGGGAAGCAAAGCGCATGGGTCTGGTGGTAAACGAGGACAAGACCAAGTATCTCCTGTCATCAAACAAACAGTCAGCACATTCGCGCCTTGGCACCCACGTCACTGTTGACAGTTACAATTTCGAAAAAGTAGAGAATTTCGTTTACTTGGGAACCAGCATTAACACCGATAATAATGTCAGCATTGAAATCCAACGCAGAATCACTATTGCCAACAAGTGCTACTTTGGACTGAGTAGGCAATTCAGGAGTAAAGTCCTCTCTCGACGTACGAAAACCACGCTCTATAAGTCACTCATCATGCCCGTGCTGGTATATGGCGCAGAAGCATGGACAATGACAACATCCGATGAGGCGGCTCTTGAGGTGTTTGAGAGAAAGATTTTGCGGAAGATTTACGGTCCTTTACGCGTTGGCGACGGCGAGTACCGCAGATGATGGAACGATGAGCTGTATGAGCTTTACAACGATATGGACATAGTGCAGCGAATTAAAATACAGCGGCTCCGCTGGCTTGGTCATGTCGTTCGAATAGACACCGACGCTCCAGCTCTGAAAGTATTCAACTCGGAACCCGCTGGTGGTAGCAGAGGAAGAGGGAGGCCCCCACTGCGATGGAAAGATCAGGTGGAGAAGGACTTGGCTTCACTTGGCGGTCTTTGCTGAACTCGGCCAAAATCGCTTAGGCGGTTACAGCGCCAAAAAAGAAGAAGATAATATTAATATAAAGAAAGTCCGCATCGCACTTTTCGATTTCTCATAAGAATAACATAGAAAAAATTGTTTTTTTTACTTCTGATTTTTATATTTAACGAACGATACGTTGTACTGTAAAGGTCTTGGAGTATTTTTACAGTACAACGTATCTTTAGTTAAATATACATATGTAAATATCAGAATTAAAACAAAAAGTTGTCCTGTATTATTCTTATGGGAAATCGAAAAGTGCGGTGCGGACATGCTTAATATTGATATTAAAGGCTCATATTTTCAGAGACTTATTTTGGCGCCTAAACGAAGCTTTTGAGCATGGTTCCGAGAAAAAATATAATTTTTATACCCGAGCGCACTTGTGCACAAGGGTATTATAACTTTGTTCACATAACGGTTGTTTGTAACAGGCAAAACGAATCGAGATAGATATAGACAAATGTATACATAAATGATCAGAATGAAAAGAGAAATCGGTTAAGCGGTGACTGTCTGTCCGTCCGTCCGTCCGTCTGTCCGTCCGT
>NW_023458564.1:33268579-33317987 GCF_013731165.1 Rhagoletis pomonella
AAAAAAAAACATGACACATTTTCAATATTTCACCACCCAACCGAAAATTGTGCTTCGTTTCTTTTTCATTTCAGAATGTCCTGCTGTGTACTTTCGGTGCAGGAAACGTAATTATGGAGTGGTTTCAATGTTTCTTTATTTTTCAGTTCCGTTAAAGGCAGCTTTCCATGGCGCACGCAACTTTTGTAGCGGCGTCTAACAGTAGTCGAATTGTGGATGTTTGTGAGTATGTTCATTAGGGTGGTCCAAAATGCATGTGAAAAGGTTAGGTTGGAATTGTTTGCTCTCACCCCCTAGGATTGTTCTATAACGAAAGAAAAAATAAATCCCTATTTTTTTTATTTTGAAATCACAAAATATTTAGAGGTCGCTCAAAGCGCCCAAAGTTTTCCATGTATTTTATATGGGGAAAAACACTTTCCGTAGAAATGGTATAGAATTCTTGAACATCAATATTTTTCGACGGGAAAACTCTGTTTCTCTTCAGGAGACTTACAGTAATAATACCCAATTATTTTTTTAACCATTTGTTCATAGTAACTATTATTTATAGGTCCGCGAAAACCCATAAAAAATGCTGAAAAATAATAAATCTTTGGTATTAAAAAATTGTTAAATATACAATTGGGTATTGTTATTGGAAGTCTCCGGAAGAGACCGAAAAATATTAATTTTCAAGAATTCTATACCACTTATTCGAAAAGTTGGTTTTGCCATATAAAATACATAGAAAATTTTGAGCGCTTTGATTTCAAAGTAAAAAAATGGGGGTATATTTTTTCGATATAGAACAATCTTAGGGGGTGAGAGCATTAAAATTCCGACTTTCCTTATGTTGGACCACCCTAATGTACATACATACATGTATGTATCTATGTATGGACATATTTCCAGCCGGCTACTTAGGGGATGTGAAAGGTAAATAAATATAGGCGGTAATAAACTTAGATTACTAATGACGAAACCTGAGTCTTCAGCGAAGTGAATAATAACAATACCGTTATTAAGTAATAGAATTTCAACAACTTCCAACTGCACGAAACACACTATCTAAAAGCCATTAAAAGATAAAGTTTATGCTATGTTTTATGTACTTGTACTTTATATCAAATCTAATTTTGTTAAATAAAATTCAAATATATATAGATAAGCACTTTAATGCAAAGTAAAGGCTGTTTTCATAGAGAACTAATTACATGCCTATCTTGCTTGTTGTGAACATTTTGACACCGGAAAATTTTGTTACCAAAAAATAACACCACTTCTTGTAACCGCAATTATATGTACCTTGCTAACAATTTAACCTATTCAGCAATTCAGCTATGAAGTTTTGTATGTATTCTGGTGTTGCACACTTCACGGACAAATATTTTGTTACCTGTTTATGAGATGGTAACAAAATTTACCAGTGCGCAGAAAGCGGAAGGGGTTTAAAAAGTACCAGGGACTTCATTTACCGGGAACAGAATTTTTGTTACCAACTCAGAGTAGGCCTGTTAATGTAGTATCGTAATACATAAAAAGTGAAAAGCGTGGAGATATAAGTGTATGTGCACTTTCGTATACTTATACTTGCGTAAGTCAGTTCTGGTTTGCGGTCCATTTTCGACACCTTTTGAGTCTAACTAAGTGTGTCCCAACTTTCTTTATAAATTCATTAGGCGTTGACTCTCGTACTTCCCCCAAATAGATGGCAACACCCAATTTTTCAAAAATAAAGTTAAGTATGTATTTAAGAGTTCATCTTCACAGAAAGCTGCTCTGTCGCCTCACTTCCGAAAAAATGTCATTGGGTTTATAATCGTAGCTGTCTCCGAAGATAGTATACTGGATACATACGGCAATTGGCTGTCTAAATAAGGTGGCCTACACTAAATAAATCAACAATGCTCAGAAACCTGCAAAGGATGAAAAGAAACGCAAAATTGGGTATAAGCGAGACCATTCGATCCAAGGGCGTAGTCGGGTCCTTCATTAATTTTTATACTACATAGTAACAAACGCCTCGGATTTTCAGCAAACCCTTAAAATATTTTCTTCTCTATCAACTCGCGGATTTCGTTAGTCCAGAAACCCTTTCATTCCTTTATTGTTTTTTTCTGGGTATTTAGCTTTAGTTGCCCGACTATACTCAATCCCGATTCTTTTCGCACTCTGGGCAATGCGAGCTACCCATGTATTCGATGCGGTAACCTTGAAGCCTTGGTTCACTGCAAAAAGAGAGTAGGCTTCGGTGGAACCACCTCGACTTATTCGGTTTAAGGGCTAACTAAAGTCAGCGTCACAGCACGAAAAATTCTGGAAAATACACTCGATATGTAAATCGGCACACACCATATTTTTGTCGATTCTAAAGCTTTTTGATAGCGCGAAGAGAGCTGTCTGCACGACGCCATGTCTAAATTTGGGATCCCCGAAGAACTAATACGGCTATGTAGAGTGACGTTTAGCACAACTTCCAGCTCCGTTCAAATCGGGAAGGACCTCTCATGCGTTTTTTTTTTCAATCTGATGCTGGAAGGCGTCATAAGAGCTGCCAATCTGAATCGCAGCGGCACCATATACAGCAAAAGCCCGATACTGCCCGCGTATGCAGATGATATCGATATCGTTGTCCTGAAACCCAAGGATGTCAGCGCAGCATTTTGTATCTTAGAAAAATAAGCTAACGCGGTTGGTCTAGTGGTAAACGAGAACAAGACAAAGTACCTTCTGGCAACACATAAAAAGTCCTCGCGTATTGGGACACACTTCACTGTTGGCAGTCATAACTTTTAAGTAGTGAAGGACTTTGTTTACTTAGGATCTAGCATAAACCACACCAATAATGTAAGTCAGGAAATAAAGTAAAGAAGAACTCTGGCCACTAGGTGCTACTTTGGGCTTGGTAGGCAATTCAAAAGCAGAGCCCTTTCTCGACGAACAAAAATCACGATATATAAACCTCTCATCATGCCCGTCCTTTTATATGGCGCAGAAACATGGACGATGCCTAACAAAGATGAGAAGTCTTTGGAGAGAACTATTTTGCGCGAAATCTATGGCCCTGTTCGCGTGGGCGACGAGTTCCGAAGAAGATGGAACGGCCAACTGTACGAGCTTTTTAACAACATAAAAATTCAACGTTTGCGCTGGCTTGGACATGTTGTACATATGGATGACGACGGTCCGGTGAAAAGATCCTTCGACTCCGCATCCATGGGTGGACGACAAAAGCAAGAACTCCCACGAACACAATGGAAGGACCAAGTGCAGAAGTGCTTACTTTCGTACGGGAGACCGTCACATGCAGGGCATTCGTCGGTTACACCAGGATCTAGTCTCCAGATCGTTTATCATTAGGGTGAACTGTCCATTTTTGGAACAATTTTTAATTTTCTGTGCAAGAAAAGTTCGGGGCTTAAGTCTTTCGTTAAAGTAATTTGCATAGTTACTTTCCTTTCTTTTATGATTAATTATAATATTCAAATATTTCCAACTAGTAAAAAAGTGGCCGATCCAGACGGGCAGGGGGTTAAATTGGGGAAAACATCTAGAAGCGTTAAATTTTGAAAGACTTAGTGGGTAAATCTTGGAAATACATTATTTGAAGAAAGAAGCTACACAAATTTACTGTTTGAAAGAGCATAATATCAATGGATTTTGTTTCGCTTTTGAAAAGATAATAATGTCATTTGACTTTATTTCACACCAGTATGCGAAATAGTGTCAATTGACCTTATTTCCGTTGATTTTGTTTCCTGTCACCAAACGAGTAAGTATGTATAGTCGAGCAACTCGTAACAGTTTTACATTATGTTCCTAAGGAGCATAATAGGTGTTAACGTATTTTTAAAGGAGAGTGCGAGTGAGCCTAACAACGCAAAACTGCGTAGGAGTTGGAGGTAATGATGTGCCTTCTATGATACAACATTAAAAATTGAACTATCTGCCATAATTATGTCAGCGTCACGTCCCGTAGGCATTACTGCGCTGCTGTCATTTAGGCGTCATTCTGAAAGTTGTTGTACACAGTCGCTCCCACGATGTCTCCTGCCACGTGCCACCATCATGGTTTGCGGGTGCAGGCATTTGCTGCCGCGGTAGATTTGTGTTTTAGTGCACAACAACAGCACTTAACGAAAGGTGCAAAACTGGCAACAACAATAATAAGCCTACGAATTTAAAATGGAATATCGAAAACAAACGCGAAAACGCGAACCAAATTATAACGGTATGGTTACGTTTAAAGTTTATCCACAGTCTTAAGCATTCGATGTTGACGTCAAATGCCTTGCTGTTGCTGTAACGGCTGCTTTTGGCAACAATTGTGTCACGTAGTTGCCACAAATGCAGTACCTATTAATGGCGCTGATTGTTGTTTGTAAGTCGTGATTTCTCTGGGTTGTGGCAGCCACGGAAGAGACTACGAATGCAAGAGTTTCATCACAACGGCCAAAGGAGGAAAGGCGCTGTAGTAAAACGAGATGCTACACACGTGCATACTTCCCACAATCTCGATTTTGAATCCATGAAATCTTAGGCGTTTAGCCAAATTTCAGAAACTTGCAACACGTCGCATAAGCCTATGGGCGTACGGCTATATATGTATGTGTATATGTTTGGAATACAAAAAGCGTGCGAAAATTGCGGTTACGTTACTTTGAAGGATTAAATAGTAAAGAGATTTGCTATGCGAAACGCTTCCCACCGCCACATCATACACAGATAATGCAGCAGACGCTGCAAGATACAGCTCAAATCCGCTTTACGGTTATATTTAGAGGTGACGCGCGACACTCCATCGCTGATAATTATTTAACTAAATCGCCTTACGATATCCCCTCGGACTGATAACGAAACTAATGTTGCATAATGTAAAAGTCAACGTGATGCCGTTAAACGGCGGCATGCTGCATTCGGTCGTTTATCGCAGCACCCAGCAGCAACAAGCTAAGCTCTCACACCAATGCGCATAATCGTTCCGAATGAATTCGTTATACATACATACATAGACACCCCTTACGGCCATAAGCTAATTTCGAAATCCCAATAAACATTTTTGTTCAATCTCTATTTGAAGTGCATTTGAGAATCAGCCCTTTTCTCAAATCTCAAACCTTAGTTCTCAAATGCATCGCAAATAACCTTTGATAGCGTTCGCAATCTAGAAACAAATTTTTGCAGTGGAATTTTCCTTTACTTTCCAACGGAGAAATATTGAATTTTAAACTTTTTCTAAAATGTGAGAGGAGCGGAACGAAATGAAATCCATTTACTCTCATTGAAATATTTGTGTAGTGTTTCTAATGGATTCATGTAAAAGAAACATACAGTTTTTACAGAAAAAAAATTTTGTTGTTAGATTTATTGCATTTTTAATAGAGATTAAGGATTAAAATTATGGAGGTGGATAATTTCAGTTGGAAAAAGTTTCTAATCCAAAATTGCAGTACATTTACAATTTTATCTCACTTGCCGATTGATATAATCGACAGTCATCGACATATTTAATCGGCTTAAACAAATACATTTTTATTTTTATTTTATTCCATCGAAAATAGCCGATGGATAAATCATTTCGGGAACGCTTCCACAATCCATTAAGGAAAATTTTATTGGCCAAAAAACAAGTTAAAGTGGATCGAATTTGAGTAAGTACATTCGTAACATTACTGACACATATGTAGTTGCCTTTATAAATAATGCATAGCACTGAAAAAACCTAAAACTTTGCTGGGCCGTAAGTGAAATAACGTCGTTTTATTTACACTAAAAGAACAGATCAGACAAGCCTATCACAAACTAAAAGATTTTCACTAAAACTTTGCTGTTTGATTTAAATTCAAAAGTTGTCCGAAGAAAATTTATAATTTCGTGAACGTAACCATAAATTTTCAAAACGAAAAGTTAGTTTTAGTTGCAAATGTGTATAGCGTACATCAATTCAGCATCATTTCGAGAACGCTGTTTGTAAGGGTGTTTAGGTTACAATCAATATCAAGAAGAGTAATCGTGGCAACTGTAACCTAATCTCAAAACTATTACGTTTAACATTGTAATACAAAAAATAAAAGACGATAATAGCGGTATCGTCATTTCGGGAACATTGTCGGACTATGACGAAGGCAATAAAGAGGCCAAGAAATCACACTGGTTTGCCACAGTAAGTGATAACCTTGAACACCAAGCTCATGTCGTTTGGGCTCATGTAAAACCGTTGCACATAGTTTCTGGGGCACATACTAGTCAGTATCGAAATCGAAGGGATATCCACTTAAGGCTTAAATTCTTGATCAATAAAACCCAACTATAGAAAGCTGCCTGGATTTCTAGATGGGGCCACTGTGAAAGATGTTATTTTTTGTTCTGGCCGGTCATAAACTAAATTGACGACGACCTAATCCAATTTATAACAGTGAAAAATCAATTTCGTAATAAAGATAATTCTATTATTTCTACCGTAACTAAATTACCCACCTCTTTGATTTTGACCTATAAGCCCTTATATCATACATACACATAAATAAGTTTTGTTAACATAAAAATATTATTTAATTTTGAGCAGGCGAATTGTTGCTCGCTATCGATGAGCAGACTATTTTTTCCTTCGGGTTTAAGTTTTAATGGCCAGTCCAGTAGCTTATGACGATCAATCACAAAATAATATAATCAACAAATTTTCACTCAAATAAAAAAATTTATTTCATTTCATTTAGCATTTCAATTCACTCGAACGAGGAGCGATTTTCCGACCGACAAATTGCGAATAATGGCGGCCGCGTGGTCGATGAGCCATTTTGCGACTGATGTAGCAGACTACCGATAGACTTCGACATCTTTGCATTGTTGACACAGATGGAACCGCCCATCGACCAATTGCAAAACCACCTATGTTACGGCACTCAAATTTAACAGAAGAGAAAAAACACGGGTTTTATTTGAAGGCTTTGCCTTGGGAGGCTGTTTTAATAACGATTTTTATGCATAAATCTCGATGTCTGGAGTTCAGGATTACCAAATCTCATTTTTTCCTCAACGGAGATTTAGGCGGTTTGGCAACCGGACAGGGACCGCAACAGTTACAACTTTTATGAAAAAAATCGCTCTTTAACAGTTATTTTTTGACTTTTAATTAACTACTCCTTAAATAACAGTTATTTCTGATTTTTATTTTATAAATCCAAAATATCAATTAATTTTGATTTTACTTAGATAATCTGCAAATAACAGTTATTTTTGATTTTAAAATTGAAGGTTTTACCTATTATGGTATTGAAGACTTTTATTTATAAAAGTCATAAATAAATATCAGTCAGTGACTTTTACTTATAAAAGTCATTAATATAAATCAGTCAATGACTTTTATTTTTTAAATCATACTTATAAAAGTCATTTATATAAGTCGTAGTAAACTTTTGTTCTCCAACACGTTCTTAACCGCGAGAAATGATAATGACTTCTCTACGTATGACTTAAAAAATAAAAGTCGGTGACTGATTTTTATGGATGACTTGTAAAAGTAAAAGTCACTGACGGATTTTTATTGAAAACTTTTATAAATAAAATTCTTAGATTTCTGTTATCTAAGACATATAATATAAAAATCAAAAATAATTGTGGAAGTTTAAATCATGCAAAAAAATTAAATAAAAATTACAAATAAAAATTTGTTTTCAGATTTGATTCTCGGTGAAAAAAGGAATTGATTGGTATGTATCAATTAGTTGTTCAACATTTCCTTCATAGTGAATTTTTCATTGACAGTTTTCATCAATAACTGTTACGTTCGGTCCATGCAACTGGTCGATGGCTGGTTTCGCAAAAACATCAACGAAATGTTTCACAAACCGTTCTTAAGTTCATAAATAATATTTGAGAAAAATTTTAGAAAAAATTTAGTTTTAAATGATACGCAATGCTGAAAATCAAAAGATTTTCTCAAGCGCTTGAAAATTTGTGTTCCAGTGTTTGTTGGGATGTATCGGTGGATGTGCGTGCATGTACCGAAAATAACTTGGAATTAATTGATCAGAAACCGAGATTGCAATTGACAACTGTTGGCGTTGGTCGAGATGACTCCGGACTACTGCTTCGATTTGTCATGCACCAATACAAATGTGGCTATGTACAGACGCACATACATATGTACATATATTTACATAAGTATACACACGTTTATATGTAATTGGGATTGTAAGAAATAATAAAGGCTCTAATCTACTCTGTTAAGGCTATTTCACAATTCGCTCTGGTTTCTCAGCGTGAAAAATGCCAAGCGACCAGTGGTCAGCACACCGGTGGCCGCCCACACCAATCGGTCGAGAGGCTTATTGGACGATTGAATTTTGTGGCAGCCACATGCAGTGCCGTTGGGACACATTAATGTTGACAAATACTCTGGGTGGCTAATATCAAATGGCACTTGTGCTTGGCTGGCCAGTGGCAACAAACGATTTTCGGGATATTTTTGTGAGGGTAATGTAGGGGTGGTGGATAGTTTGATTTCCTGGTTCACTTTTGTATTTAGCCTACATTGTTGTTTACTGCCACAAACGTGTGTTTTAAGTATGTGCCACACTCGCGTCCGGATATGCTAATATGCTCTGGTTGCGGTACTTATTTTAGAAAATATATGGCCACATGTCGGGAATGAGCTAACGCAGCCGTGCGTCTCATGCAGCTGCAGCGCATAGAATTTATCAAGTGTTTAACCAAGGTAGCCGTAGGTCACAAGTGCTACTACATGCTGTGAAAGTTTATCATACTTACTTATCAAGCCTTTGACGTGAACTCTGGTTCACGGTCTCGTAAAATAAATAAAAGTTTTATATTCCCCTTTTGTTTTCATTCTTAAAAGATGTTATGTAATGACGTAAATTATGTATGCACCAAATTAGTCGCAATGGTGGTAAATATATCTGGGTACGCCAGAGACAGCTGCGCGAATTTACTCACACCAGACACATTCAAGCACTTAAGGAACACCAACAATTCAGGGGCTAGATGTGGTAACTAATCCGTGTTGACTTTCGGGTCACAGCACATAAGCGAGAGAGAATTATTTGACGAGGCCACTTTAAATGATTCGGATTCCTTAAAGCCAGCGGTGTACCAATAGACAGACGTCTATGTTGCAGCAAGTGGCTCGCTATATAAATAAACATGTCCCTCCCAGCAGTGGGCATCCATCACCTAAAAATCAACACCAATGGAAAATTTACGGAGTATACTCCTCTCTCGACGTACGAAAACCACACCTATAAGTCACTCATTATGCCCGTGCTGGTATATGACGCAGGAGCATGGACAATGACAACGTCCGATGAGGCGACACTTGGAGTATTCGAGAGAAATATTTTGCGGAAGATTTGAGGGTGTTTCCGCAGTGGCGACGGCGAGTGTCGCATACGATGGTGTGAGAGCTATATGAGCTTTACAACGACATAGATATAGTGCAACGAATTAAAATACATCGGCTCCGCTGGATTGACCATGTCGTTCGAATGGACTCCGACGCTTCAGCTCTGAAAGTATTCAACTCGGAACCCCGTGGTGGTAGCAGAGGAAGAGGAAGGCCCCACTACGATTAAACTATCAAGTGGAGAAGGACTTCCCATCACTTGGCTTTTCCAATTGGCGTCATTTGGCACAGAAGCGAAACGGCTTGCGTGCTTTGTTGAACTCTGCTAAAATAGGTTACAGCACCAAATAAGAAGAAGAAGAAGAATAAAAGAAAACACAGAACTTAATCAAAATGAGGCGTATTATTAACAAAAAGGCTAACTAAATTTATCTTAGAAAAAAAAGTACTACCGAACAAATATATTCGACCAAATAATATTCAATCGTTACGTAATTCTCACAGCAGGAGGCTGTGCAAACAGGTCTTTGGCAACCCTACAAAGACGCACTCAAAGTTTTCAAGAAGGCAATAAAGAGTGCGAACCGCGAATCTTAGCAAAACTTCTGCAACAACATAGAAGAGCACTCTGAAGCCAACAGGCTGAGTAAAGTTCTCTCGGAAACCTCTTCAAGTATGAACTCTATCCAGAAGCCTAACGGTGACTGGACGACTTCATGTAACGAAATGTTGGAGGTCCTTATCAGCACTCACTTCCCCGGCTGCTCGGACGACACCTCCTACTTTTCGATCGGTCCTAGGACCTACTTGTCTCTGGGTTAGGGAAGTCGTAAGTGATGAGATGATGGAATTGGCTTTAATGTTATTTCAGCCCTACAAATATCCGGGCCTTGAGGGAATCTTTCCAGCTCAATTACAGGAAGCTAAGGACATACTGTGCCCCCTGCTTTCTCAGATTTTTACAGACATTTGGTCCAAGGAATGTGGACTTAGTGTCAATCCTACCAAGACAGATTTGCTACTTTTCACAAGGAAGTACAAAACTCACTTATTTAAACCACCCACCCTAAACGGGGTGGCACTTACTCTCTCAACCGAGATCAAATACCTTGGAGTTATTCTAGACAAGAAACTGGACCGGAAACGAAAGATTGAAGACCGCTCCAGGAAGGCAAATACCGCCCTGTATGCGTATAAGACGGCTATAAGCAAAAAATGGGGAATAAATCCACACATAGTTCACCGGGTGGATTTAAGCCCCATCCTATTCTACGGGGTCACGGCATGATGGTCTGCGCTAAACAACACCTTGGCTCTGGACACGGGTGCAGATGACGGCTGCCATGCTCGTCACGGGAGCACTGGCCACTACACCCACCAAATCTCTGGAAATAATATTTAATCTTCCACCTGTGGATCTCTACGGCAAATTTCGGCCCGGATGCAGTGCGGCCAGGTTAAATACAATCCAACCCTGGAGAGACTTCGGATTCGGACATGCAAAAGTACTTGAAGCTCTGCCGAATAATCTACGACAAATATATTATACCACTCCTCAACTCGCTTTAGACAACAAATTATCCATAAGCATCCCAGAGAGGAAGGAATGGGAAGGGGCCACAAACCGGAACCCAGGGTCTACGGCCATATATACAGATGGTTCTAAGCTTAACAAAAGAATGGGTAGTGGGACCTACTCCGACGAACTCGCGCCAAACCCCATTTTTCGCTTACAGGACCATTGTAGCGTTTTTCAAGCAGAATTAAACGCCAGGACGGCCTATTGCTATTTATACTGACAGCCAGCTTGCTATCAAATCTCTCAATTCTAACGGAACAACATCAGAAGTAGCCATAGAATGCAGGAAGACTCTCAACCTGCGGGGATCAAAATGCTGCTTGACTGTTATATGGGTCCCTGGACATAGAGATATTCCTGGCAACTGCTTAGCCGACGAGCTGGCAAGGAGGGGGACGAAAATATCTGAAGTCAATTCTGCTCAGAATGCGGACATACCCCTAACCTCCTGCAAACACAGACTGAAGGCGGAACTCGACAAGGAGGTAAATATCAGGTGGGCTGTGGAATGCCCCTGCAATACTACCAGGTAAATTTGGCTAAAGATTGATGTAAAGCGATCCATAGCTCTTACCCGGCTGGACCGCTCCTCTCTCGGATTAGTAGTCGGGGTAAACATCCGACACTGCCTGATGGACACATACGGAAAAAGGCTAGGATACCCCCAAACGATTTTTGTCGCAGTTGCAGACACGAGGAAGAGGTGGAGACCGTCGAACACTATCTCTGCCATTGTCCCGCCCTGGCCAACATGCGCAACCAATTCTTCAACAAGTACTTTCTAGATTGCTTAGCCGATTTGAACTCGGCGAACATTCTCGACTTTTTGTGCTAGATAAAACGCACTCGGTGGTTCAATTACTAAGGGAGGAAAAGAAACCAATGGCTTCGGCCAGTGGTATCACAACGGGCTTTTGCAGCCACTCCAACCTAACCTAACCTAACCTACGTAATTCTCACCTTTACTTTACATCGACTCTAGATAACACGACTTTAGATAACAGAAGAAGGGGACGTACGGGACAATTTTATAGCAGAGGGTTTAGCCAAGGATCCAATGTACATACATATATCCCCAGCAGAGATTTCCTATAAACTTGCATAGAAAGTAGCATCAATCCCTTTCACAGGACCCAGAGCTCTTCTGCGGCATGGGGAAGGGGGCACTTTCTACTTTTGCCTATCTAGAGAAAGAAGCTGGGCCAAATGCCTGGTTTAGAACATTCGCTTATAGCATTAGCTTATCCTATAGTGGTTTAAGGATCCCTGCACGCCATATATTGGACCAGTTAATAACGAAGGCGTAGTAAAATACTCTCTTTTATCTCGGATACTAGAACAATAGTCGTACTATAAATCCATGTAGATCTACTGCAGAGAAGTACACTGCATAGAAATCGACCTGATAGCTTGACGAGTAGAGAGTTTATTTTCAAGAAAAAGAGTAATTAAATTCCGGTGAAGAAGAGATGGTAGGGAGAATGGATGGGAAGGGTAATAAAGGTTTCAACTTTAATGTCCGCCGGAGAGCGAGAAACAAATTTTCCCCATTATGTGCTACTTTAGTTAGTTAGTTAGGAAGCCAATTGAAAAGCTGAGCCCCGTGCCGCCAAAAGGAAATCGAGTTCTGTACAAGAAACCTTTGTCGAACAGAGATTAGAAGGCAGGTTTTGGGGGCTATTGAAAGAAACATTCTGCTCAAGATCTTTGGCTCTGTTGGCGCGGGAGATGGGTACCGAAATTTTTGGAGTGAACACTGCCACTGTGAGGGGTTGGATTTGTCACATCTGCGGGCAACTTAAGCAAAGCCGTCCACAGCGAAAGAACGAAGTGCTGAGGGAGCATGTGGTATTACTAACTGGCGGTAATTCGCTTACCTCCCAACTGACAACCGGTTGTAGTGTCAAACAAAAAGTAGCAGAATTTAGTTACAAACGGGAGATCACAAACATGGATCATACTTTATTATCAGACTAACGCAATACTATCAGTCGCTTTCATAAGCACTTTGCTTTATAATATTTTCTCCAACACTCTTACCTCGGTTATGAGTCAAGCTACAAAAGGTTCCGGTTTCGAATTTTTGTGTCACATTTTATGGCTAAATATTTTGAAAATCCAGTTTAGCAGCCAAACCGACCAGTGGAAATAATAAATGCGCATATCCTGTCATATGAGTTGGTCCCTGCGCAGCCAGCTGGCAATTTAAAACATATTTAATGAGCAAAACACACTCACAAGGCACACAATATACGCTGGAAAACTGGTCACTCGCACCGTTGTTGTTGTTGCTGTAGTTGTTGGTGGCTTACACACGCGTGCGCACATTGCGTTGAAAATTAAGGCCATTATTACGTATCCTCGTACACACAAGCTCGGATGTTTGTATGAGTATGAGTGTATGTATGTATATTTGGGTGAACTGATAGCTATGCAGTCTTGAAAAGGATATTTTGTGGCAAACATGTTGTGCAAGAGCTCATTTACGTTGCACAGCGAGGGTGAAGCGGCGACGCGTGTCTCCAAATATATGACGGCATGGTTGCACGCTTCAAGGTAGTTAGGACGCGTGCCAACACCACCACCACCACCACTGCCACTGCCACTGCCACTGCCAACAGCAGCAGTAGGAGCAACAACCACTAACCGCTTCTCTCACTTGCTGCCACACCTTAACCAAGCTAGCTTTGCCATGTCATGCATTATGCTGCCTGTGTGTGCGCCTTGGCTCTGGCACGCTTGAGTGCCTTATGATCTTGTGCTTCTGTTGCTAGATCCCACATTTTTCAAGCTGTCTGCTTGCTACAAACACTGCATTTGGCCATTGCGTTAACGAAGCGCGACGCTGCTGACCGTATTTTCACCTTTTTGTGTTTACTCGTATTTTAAACATTTTCCTAAAATATCTATTGTTTGATAGTTTTACATATTTGTGTTTTTGTAATAATTTAAGGCCACCCTTGTACGGGGTAAAAAAATATATTATTCTTAAAAGTTCTGGCAGCGGTCAACTCATATCATCTTCAGTCTAATATCTTTTCTACAAACGTTTGAAGACTGACGCGTGCCTTTCTTGTACGCTATGAGTATTTTCAGTGTTTAATGTTAATTTGAATGTTTTCATTGTTGTTGCAAAACTGCAATCGTTAAAAGTTGCCGTTCTTCAAGGTGATCGTTGAGTAGTTTATTGGTTGATAGTTGGAGGGGTTGCTCTATAGTTAGTCCTTCCATTCCACTCATTTGCGTAGCTATGTATATACATACATACATTATGTCTCATGGTTTCTTTAATCAGCGATAAGGCTTCAGGAATCCTCCTTTCAAGCAATGAATTCTATGGCAGATGGTAAATACGTTATTGTCAGATCCATAGTTGAATTTAATTGCACGAAAACTCGACGTGCACTAATGCTCCGAATGTGGCATATGACGTGTTGATTTATATGTGCGTATATACAAATGTAAGTACATATTGAAATAAATGTATTTTTATGCACAAACACATATATTTACATTTGCCATAATGTACACTACTGATGAATTCAGTTAAAGACATGTGCGGCTTTGAAAGGAACCGTAGACTAGTAAAGCTGTTGCTTTACGTTTTCGGAACGAATAGATATGTTTATGTTTTAATGCGAGTAAGTGCAATCTGCCATTCAAGTATGACTTCGTTATCCGTTAAAAATAGCCTCAATAATAGCTTTTGTCCATGGAAGAGTTAGCCATTTTTTTATTCTCTGTCGCACGTTCATACATATGTACGAATACAATTAAAAGATGCTATAAAAACTAGCACAAAAGCTTGCTTTGAGGAACTTTGTAATAAAATTGATAAGTAGTGGTAATGAAAAACTTCGAAGGAAGCCAAATGCAGATGCCAACATGCCCGATGTTGCTTTAAGAAATGGTATAGACTCTTTTACCACTGCCGGATCCCCAACCATTGCCAGTGTCAATAGATGCTCTGGCAAATGCCTGTATTCCTTCTGTAAATTGAAAGTGCGACCAAACGTTTAAAAACAACAAGGCTAACGGTCCTGATGGTATCCCAAATATTGCCATTAAAGCGGCAGTGGATACAACCCCATCAGCATATTCAAAAGTTTTTAATAGATGCCTTCAAGGTTATATATTCGTGAGTAGATGGAAAAGGCAGAGGCTGGTTCTACACACAAAAATTGGCCTACCACAGGGGGAACCAAACTCTTATAGACCCCTGTGTATGATTGATTCTTGAGGTAAGTTGTTGGAGCGTATCATCTGTGACCGCCTAGGGGAGCATATTGATTCTACAATGTGTTTGTCTGGTTCACAGTATAGTTTTCGAAAAGATAGGTTAACAGTCGACGCAATACGAAGAGTCAATGACATAGCCGAAGAAGCAATAAAAGTTAAACGCTGGAAAAACAGCGCAAAAGAATACTGCGTTGTATTCCTAGATGTTAAGAACGCTTTTAACTCACTAAGTTGGCCGCATAATGTTAGTGCGCTGAAATCGATCAACATCTTAGGGTTCTTTCGTATAGTACTGCTGCAGGTATTTAGAAATATATCGTTACCAGAGGAGTTCTTCAAGGTTTCTTCCTCGGTCGGTTGCTGTGGAGCATTGCTTACGATGGAGTCTTACACCCGACTGTTGCAAAATGTCTTCAAATAATTGGCTATCCGGATGATATTGCGCTAGTTATCGTAGCGAAAAATATTAAGAGCGTGCAGACGGCCACCTCAAGTACTGCTAACTTGGTCGACGAATGGCTTCAGGATAATGGTTTGCAGCTAGCTATCCAGAAAACTGAAGGTGTACTTATAACAAGCAGAAAGAAGAAAGAAAGTACGTCTTTGAATGTAAATGGGTATGATTTGAGAACATACCAGCAGTAAGATACTTAGGTGTGGTGATAGACGCTAGGTTATTATAAAAAAATAAGCGGCTACAGTTCATAATGCGTTAGCTATATTAATGGCAAACGTAGTAAACGTTGAGTAAAGTAACACAATCCTGCATGCCCCAGTCAAATATATATCACACGCAAATAAATTAAACACAATTTTCCGGCTTAGTGCCCTACGTATATGTAGTGCTCTCCGGACAGTTTCGCATGATGCGACTTGTGTTATAGTGGGTAGCGAAATTCAGCGCACCTATTTGGCCTCCCGATCTGAAAGAAGAGCCCTCTCAAAGGACGAGATCGCGGCCGAATGCCAAAAAAACCTCGCCCAATGGAAACAACGGTGGTAAACGTCTTCGTCGGCTCATGAAATCGTATTAACGATTATAAAAGGATTCAGGGAGTACACGCCTTAAGTTTTACTCAAAATCGAGAGAGCCTTCAACAATGTTCATCCAGAATCTTAAGTCTCTCCTTAGTGTGCTGGTGTAACAAGGACTCATAGGTTTTGTTAAGCTCCTTCTCGAAAAGAAAACAATCCTTTCAGATCTGAGGATGGGTCCATAACCAAACATGTGACCAGAGGCACTCTCCAAGGAGGTGTTCTCCTTCTTCTATTTTGGAATACTTTTAAATCTACAGGGCACTGTTTGTCAAGTCATAGTGTATGCCGACGACATAGCAATCGTAACAACGAGTAAACATCTGTAGATCCTGAGTGAGTTGTTACACAGTTGCCTTGTAAACATTTGGTCCAAGGAATGTGGACTTATCGACAATCCTACAAAGACAGAGATAGTACTCTTCACGAGGAAGTATAAAATTCCTCTATTCAAAATTGCTACCTTAAATGGAGCACAACCTACGCTCTAAGCCAGTGAATTATTCTGGACAGGAGACTTGACTAAATACGCCACCAAAATCAATACGCCTGTCAGACACCTATAGGAAAAAATGGGGAATAAAATCTCATATAGTAAACTGAATGTACATCGCTGGGCTCTTTCACCGGGCGATCTCTACGGAAAATTTCGGACCGGCTGTAGTGGTGCCAGGCTAAATACGATCCATTCGTGGAGAGTTCGCAGTGTAAGATACGCAAAAGTTTTTGAAACTATATCGGATAATCTGCGACAACGAGATTATACCATTCCTCTATTCTGTTTAGACAACAAATTCTCCATAAGCATCCCCAAGAGGAACGAAGCGGAAGGTGTCACAGACCTAACCCAAGGTGGGTGCCTATATATACAGCTAATCCAATGAGTGGTTAGCAGAATTTAATTTGTTGAACTCACACTACACCCTCGCTCTACACCTCATTTTCCGCAAGATGTGGGCATACCTCTAACTTCCTGAAAACCCAGATTAAAAGACTGAACTCAACTAGTAGTTAAATACCTGATTGGCTGTGGAAACCACCTACCAGAGTTGATGTAAAGCGATCTATATCTTTCACTCGGCTTGATCGCGCGTGGTCAATGTGGCTCGTGGGAGATTTGGGCCATGGTCTGCCGTTTTCAAAATGTTCTAAGCTTGACGGCCTTCCTCTCAATTCTTCTTCTTATTATTTTACGCTGTAACCGCCAAAGCGATCTTGACCTAGCTCAACAAAGAATGCCAGTCGTCCAAGAAAGCCAAGTCCTACTCCACTTGATTCTTCCATCGTAGCGGGGGCCTCCCTCTTCCTCTGCTACCACCAAGGGGTTCCAAGTTGAATACTTGTATTTAAATTTGCTGTACTATGCCCACTTAGTTGTAAAGCTGAACGCGTAAAGGCCCGTAAATCTTCCGCAAAATCTTTCTCTCGAATACTCCAAGAGCCGCCTGATCGGATGTTGTGCTGAAATCGAGCTTCAAAAATAACTACATTATGCGGAAGCATTCCGGATACTACATTTACTGTTTTTATGCACAGAACATCTTCGGAAGCTCCGGCTGCACTTACAAAAATTATCATAATTTTATCTGGCCGATATAACTTTCCATGAGTAGTTGAAATCGAATAGATAACATTTCTATGCTTCCACTGCCGCGTAATCGAGTTAATACTGTATTGTGAGCTGTTTCTTCACACACACCAACACCTGCCTAAACCTATATTCAAATCGGAGCAAATATTGGAAAAATACCGCTAGTTTGAGAGAAAAAAAAAGGAAATCAACATTGACGCGGATCTTTTGACTGTGCCATTGCACCGCCCTTAATTCGATAGCCTTTTTTATTTGGAGTTCGTCTAACTGCAACGCGGGCGTATCGGTTGCGCCATCGTCAATAATTAATCTGAAAAATGCGTTCGAATTCAAACCTTTTAACGTAACAAAAGGCTAGCAAATGAATTTCGTTATTTGCCTTTTGAATAATTTATTGAAAAGCCCAGTCAGCCAGCAAGCGAGCATTCGGGCGAGTAGAAACAGTCAGACACCAAAGGTGATACCGCCCGGCAGTAGATAGGCGCGCGACAGGGAAGCATCGACTAAAGCACCTGCGAACAAAAAAAGTATCCAAAATGTGAAGGTACATACAAACGTTTGGTAGGTACATAGTAGTATGTATGAACACATGTAGAGTGCATTTGAAGGTGAGGAAAAGTGCTGAGCTTTACAATTGTTGTGTTGCACATTGCTGTTGCAATGCAACGGTTAAACAAGCAGAGAAGTACAAGTTTGGTTGATTTGAATTTTTGTACCCAATGCTTGAAAAAATTACAGTTTTAGGTGTTCAGAATCCTCTTCAACCTAATATTCTCATGCTTCACTCTGTGGTATAGAATGCTCGTCTGGCGTAGTAAATTTTTTCTCGAGAAGTTGCATTCACAGCTAATAGCCAAGAAATTTCGCAGTCGCCGCTTAAAAAAGGAACTGCCCATATCTCAAAAATCTGCACGTATATATTTATAAGTAATTCCTTCGACACAAGAATAGTAGAATATCAGGTTGCGCACTCCTGTCAGTATCCACGTATCTTTCCTACAGGAACTGATAGATATTTAGAAGATAAATTAAATAATACGCCAAGAAAAAAATTAGTAACATGAACTCTTGGGTAAACAACGATATCGAAGGTCATTTTCGAACGTTCGCCAAAATGTTTATAGGGTATGCACAAACATACTGATGTATGTATGTATGTACACATTCAGCCCTCTAATGCATATGTATTTTTGCCAGATCCTGATACTTTTTGTTGTGGGCTGTGTAATTATTGGCAGCTATCTTTGGGAGAACATATTTTGTGCGAACACGTTTGTGTCACACGTCACAGAAGCGCAAAACATATTTTGAATAAAATTCAGTTCGTAAAACCGTACTTTCGTCTGACTTAACCAGCTGCTCTAGACAGAATGGTATGCAGATTGCACGGAAACTGACATCATTAACTAAGAAAGTGGGTTAGTTTGTTGGTTGGCTGCGGGAGAGCTGGTTGAAATGTATGCTAATCATTTCGGCATGCACATCCGTAAACCAGTGAGTTTGTAGAAATTTTACAGACTGTACTACTAATCTATGAAAAAAAATTTACAGATTATGTGTTATAAAATCACATAAAAATTTTGAATTTCACAATCGCTTGATGAAACTCCGTTAACATTTGCACTACTCAGTAAAAAAATAATAATTTGCAAATAATAATCTTTTCGCTTTTTAACTCTATCGGTCGAAGCAGATCCAACCCAGCAAACATAACAAATAAGAATTTGGCCCAAATAATTATAATAATTTGCACATCGTTCCTTGAAAGAACCAGAAACGCTCAGCTAAAACTTGATGTAGTCTTCCGAAATCTTTCCACTGTTCAAAGTTCGGATTGTGTTGATAACGTCATATCTCACCCAAAAAACGTCTAAACTAAACAGGCAATAAAATACTTCAATATGACTTTACAATTGGTGAATGACGGGGGTGCGAAGAGCTAAAGATACTGGTGGGAGAGAATGCAGTAATAGCAAAATCTATTTAACCGACTTCCAAAAAAGGAGGAGGTTATCAGTTCGTCGGAATATTTTTTTTTTTTTATGTATGTTACCGCATAACTTTGGACCACGTCAACCGATTCCGAAAGGTAGTGTCTCAGAGGTGGAGAGATAGGGTGATCTTCCACTTAGCCGAAGATATTATAAAATTGAACGGAATATAAAACTGCATACAAAAAAATAGTTTGAAATTTTAAAGAAAATTTGTCTAAATGCAAATTTTTTATAAAATTTGAAAATCGGTGCATGGTTTCTTTTACAGAATATGCAGTATTTTTATAAAAAAAAACTAACAGACCTGGCGAACTTTGTCCCGCTCAAATTTTTTTATTTTTTTATTGAAACATTTTGTTCAACATCTTCACCAACAGTTCACGTCCACGATTTCCAGTGGCAAATTTATCTGATAATAGTACGGTTTGGTGGTTGTTGGAAGGCAAATATCCATTGCCGTCTTAAATAACCTAACGAAAGTGTACGTCTCTAAAGGAGTTCTTGAAATTCTCCAATAATCTAACGTTTCACGGAATGCAATTTCTCAAAAACGCGAGGATAGAATTTCTCCAAAGTCTCTGAAAATGTTACTAGTTCACAAAATTATTTAATTTTTAATGTTTATTGTTAATTAGTTTTGAATTTATGAAGGACTTTCTTTAGTAAAACTTTGTCGTAAGCGTCATTTGCCCATAATTTGGCAGCCACATTGTATTAAATACAACACTTTATACTCAATATTTCGGAAACTAAAGGAGATATCCAAAAATGGAGAACGCAATTTTTGAGATATTGATTAATTTATTATGACTGCATCACTAACTAAGTTTTTACTAAATTATCGAAAAAATTGTAGTCAATATCTCGGAAATTAAAAGAGAAAACAGATAGCACCAATCGAAAGATCTTATTTCAAAATATATAACTGCATCTACATATAACTAAAAATCGTCAAAACTGCGCTTACGACAATCTTTTACCCAGGCGACGATGTGTGGATTATATCGTCGTTTAAAGTACACAACCGCGTATCGTCATTCTGAAAAACCGCGTAACTGACATTTGCTTCCAAAAATAGAATTTGCTCACACAAGCTCTTGGCTCAATCCTTATCGATTCGTCCTGAAATATACTAGCCAGAAATGCGATTGCTTTATAAAAAAGAGAACCCTTTTGAAATTTGAGTGTTTTTACTCTCTAGAAAATAATTTATGTAACCTCACAAACGCGGTTTTGCATTTTGTTGATACGCGGTTTTGTACTTTAAACGACGATATGTATGTACATCTCGTAAAACATCCTTCGACTTGGAGCTCCTGGTGGGCGTTGGACCTGTCTTTACTTGGCGTGAATAACATGCGAAGATAGGCAGTTTACGAGGGGTTTTGAGCCCGGTTCAAGTTGTCTCAAGACTGTAGGCTGATACAAGTAGAGATATTAAAAATAAAAAAATAAACTCTTTCTGTATTGTTTTTTTTCGCATATGAATATACATAAATACATTCAGACCAAAGCAGTTGAACACTACGTTTACTGCATTGGGTAAAAGTCTATGATACAACTAAAGGATATGGAAACATACAACTTTTAAAAAAGACGAATAAAAAACCAAAACAAATATACCATCGAAAATCAACAAATTGCAGTTGAGCGAATTGCACGAAATCATCAAAGCAAATTGACATGGCAGAGTTGTAGTAACGAACACACTTACACATTTCGTTGGTAGGCTCTGCAAAGTGGGTGAGTGGGAGAGACAAGGCAGTTGGCTGTTAGGCCACATGCATGCCATTTATAAAAACACACAGTGTCTGGCTCAACAGCGCAAAATTGCCAGAGGCGCTCATGGTTTTTATGTATGTATGTATGTATGTACTCGTGTAAATGTACATACATACATATGTCAGTTGCTGTCGCCTGCCGTCGATACACCTCTATCCAATCGAAAGTTCATGTCTGCTGCACTCGTTAAAAATTGTTCTCTGCGCCAAAATCTAATTTGCCACTTTTTATTGTGATGTTGTTGTTTTTGCAATTATCGTACTTGTTGTTGTTGTTGCTGCTAGTATGTATTGCAGCAGTATTGTATACGACTTTAGCAAACTCGTTGAACGCTTTCGAATGGGCTTAAATGGTAAACCGTTTAAAATTTTCGCTAGTTGAACATTTTGTGAAGGCTAACGAGGTCAACTCACCAGCACCACATGGCACAGCCAGATTGCTTACTATGTATGTATGTATGTATATTTCGAAATTATATTTTGTAATGATGGATTTGCTTCCTTACACTGCACTAAGTAGTATTGCAACAAAATGGAACATAAGTACAAACACACATACATATATGCAATAGTGTGAAGCATTTACTTTGGAAGCTTTAAATCAATTCTTCTCTGCAACTTGTTCCATACATTTCGAAGTCATTATTGTTTTGGAAAGACAATTCTGTTAAAATGATAATCCCTGTCATCAGTACAATCATTAAAACAATAAAACGCTTAAAACTACCCAATAAATGTAGCCAGCCGTGGCTGACGTGTGAGGTGAACGAGGACAAAATGACGTGTAGCCATGCCATCAAGCAAAGAGTTCTCGCATTCGCTATTCGGCACTCACGTCACTGTTGACAAGTATGATTTCGTTTATTTTGGAAACAAAATTAACACGAATATTAATGTTAGTATCGAGATCGAACGCAGGATCACTCTTGCGAACAAGTGCTACTTCGGACTGAGTAGGCAATTCAGAAGCAAGGTCCTCTCTCGACGTACGAAAGCCACATTATGTACTCGTAAGCCACTCAGCATGCCTGTGCTCGTATATGGCGCAGAAGCATGGACAATGACAACATCAGTTGAGGCGGCTCTTGGAGTATTCGAGAGAAAGATCTTGCGGAATACTCACGGGCCTGTACGCGTTGGCGACGGCGAGTAACGCAGACGATGAGCTGTTTGATTTTACAACGACATTAAAAAAGTATTCAACTCGGACTCCGCTGGTGATAGCAGAGGAAGAGGGGTGCCCCCACTGTGATGGTAAGGTCATGTGGAAAATAATTGCATTCACTTTACATTTATAATTGGCGTCAGTTGGCACAGAAGAGAAACTATTCTCGTTATTTTATGGGAACGGCCAGAATCGCTTTAGCGGTCCCACCGTAAAACCAGGAGAAGAGGAAGAAGGTGGTCTGCATTAGGATTGTGTTAATAGTTAAGGTTTGTTTGTCTGGCGTGTGGTCATGTTCCACATTTTGGGGCACGTTAAGAAAGGCCTCATTCCCGAAACGAGCAATGTTCATCTTGTGCTAGGAAAAAACTTCAGGCTAATAATTTTGGAATCATTCATGCTGAGCCTTTGAGAAAATAAAGAAGGAACATTGGAAAAAATTTTTGTTTGAAATGACCGCTGGGTATTCACCACTATTCACACCGAAACAGACAATCCTTTGAGCAAACTCTACACGACTGTATAACAAGAAGCAAGCTGAGAATGGCAGTTGTTGGAGAACCTTTAGTAAGACTAAGAGTCTAAGACCAGATTCGGTACGTTTAGTATTAAAGCAATAGACAGAAGGATCGCGGCGTCTAGTAGTAGGGGCATGGACTAATGCTGCATAATTAGCGAAAGGTTAGGCGTGCCCCATATGACACTCTGCAGTGAAAGCCAATCTACACAAAAGTATTGAAAACCTTTCGCACCTCTTCCAGAATTGCCAACACACTTATAATATGTAAGCAGTGTTGCCAGAGAAAGTCCCCTAATTTTTTCCAAAAAAATCTTCAAAATAAGATTTTAAGGCTAAAAAAAAATTTATTATGTTGGCTTAAAAATTACCACTTTCAAGTTATAAAGTCCTTTTTATAGCAACTCAAACTTAAAATGAATATTGCCTCGTGTCATCACAAAATTTGTAGCACAGTTTACATATGTATGTATACACCGGCGAAAATATAAATAGGGGCGCGACATTTTGCAATTTTTGACCGTCTTGCGAATATTTTTTTATGTATATATGTTACCGCATAACTTTGGACCACGTGAACCGATTTCGATCGGAAAGGTGGTAGCTCAATGGTAGTCTCATATTAATTTGGTTTGGATCCGGTCAATTTTCATATGAGACCTGAAGTCTCTTGTGTTTTTTATTTAAAAATTACTTGTTCTTTTTTTATGAAAGATCAGCTCGTTATCAACCAGATTTCCCCAGTTCGTCAAATCACCATCTGTTTGTCGATTTTAAAGCCGCTTTTGATAACACGCAGGGAAGCTGCTCATACCACGCAATGTCTAAAGCTGGCATCCCCACCAACCTAATGCCTTCAGTTCCGTTGCGTATAACATTCAGCCCTGTTCAAATAGGGGGGATCCTCTCCGTGTCTTTTGAAACCAAACGATGACTCACTCATGTTGAAAGGCGTGAAAATAGCTGTCAATCGGATTCAAAGAGGTAGCATATCGAGCAAAATACCAATGATATTGACGTCATCGGTTTAGGAAAAGAAGCAAAAGAGGTTGGTCTAGTGGTAAACGAGAACAGGAAGTACCTCCTGGCAACATATAAAAAGTATTCGCGTTTTGGGACACACGCCACTGTTGACTATCATAACTTTGAATTAGTCCAGGACTTTGTCGACCACTGTAGGCCACTGAAAGGCAGAGCCCTTTATCAACATACAAAAAGTATTCTCTAAAACTCTCTCATAAAGCCAGTCCAGTCGAAAAAAGCAAGGCTTTGAGGATTTTCAAGAAAACTATTCTACGCAAGATCTATGGCACTGTTTGATTCCTTAGACTCGGCACCCAAAGGTGGACAATTAAAGAAGGGCGTCTACAATGGAAGGACTAATGGTTAAAGGATCTGTGTGCACTCGGGATATAAAACTAGCGCAACTTCGCAAAGGAGAGTGGCCATTGGCGAAGTTGTTTGGTATCGGCCCAAACCGCCGAACTTGAATTCATCTCTATGTATTGCTTATGCGCCTTTTGAATTTGTAGCGCGTCGTCGGCGAAAACGCAACCATATTGTCAGCAGCATTAGGAGCTTTAAGTTCCACTGAACGATCACGTGCCAGAGGAAGTGTAACGCTGAAGGACGCTGGACATACCACTGTTGTGGTTAATTTTTATTTGGGCCAATTTTGGAGTGACAATTGCTGTTTCAAAGCTCACCTTTGCCGACTTAAGTATGCCAGTGATCCGTATTGCGATTGCTGTGGAAATGCGGAAATATGCTTTTAATTTATTTTTCAAATGCCCAAGTTTCGATCAGTTCGACAGTCATACAATAGCTTCTACCTTCAATCACCATACGAAATTATGCTTGAAGGCAGTGTCGCGGGGATGGTCCTTCGTTAAAAAGGGTTTCATTGCTTTTGAAGGGCTGCTCGAGTATAGGGCGGTAATCGAAAAACCGAATATAGTATCCTCGCTTAATAAGAACCGATAAGTTGCAATTATTTTTTTGTTTCTGCTATCCGTGGAAACCAAATTATTGACCAAAATAAGCCGGAACCAAATCAAGCGGAACCAGGGAACTCTGTGGCCACTTTTTTATAAGTTTCTAAAATTTCACATCTTTCATACACAAATTTAGAGTCAAAAAGATTGCGCCGATTTGGTAAAGTAAAAAGCAGCGCCGTGTCTCGAATTACTAAAATCTGTTAAGCTTTTGGCCGAGCGCCAGACCAAGATAAAAAGTCTGCGGCAGCAACCAAATAAGCAAAAGATACAAAGAGAAATAAGCCAAGATGATTTGAGTCAATAGGTAAGTAATACCTTCATACATACGTATTATAGGCAGAAAGTAGTAAATATATGCACATGCATGAAAATATGTATGTATGTATTAGCCATGTTGGCGACGACACCGACGCGACGGTCTGACTTGTGGAATAGTGAAAAGTTGACGGCAATATTGACGTCCTTCGACAAAGTGAAAGAACAACAAGAGACTGGCAAACTCGTGTATTGCTTTATGTATTTTCATTTATTTATTTATGACAGACCGTTTAACTTGTATGCTCATTTATATTTATTTATTTGTTATTTTTTACTTTTTTATTTATCTGCTTTTTTGCAACTGGATCCCGCAGAACGAAAATTTGTTTGGAGCTACGAGGTGAATACAGCTTTCAAAATGAGCCTAGGTAGAGTAGCTTGAGTTAGTACTAGGGATGTCAATCCCGGGATCCCGGGATTTCGGGATCCCGGTCTTTTTTAAGTCCCGAATATCCCGGGATTAGTCGATTTAAATCCCGGGATTGCTGGAAACAATTTTTTTGTTAGCCAATTAAATTTTTATTACAAATATCCCCTCAAGGGCAAATTAAGAATTTTTTGCAACCCTTAATGCTATAATTTCTTTAAGATCGCATTACCATCAAAAGAAGGAATGATTTTGCTTCGCTCGAAATGGAATAGGTGATGCACTTATATATTTATTGTTTACTTAAATGTGTTAACTTTTTTATTATTACTTAAATATACTGATAATATCTTAAATTGATCTCAAACAGTGATTCAAAAAATTTTATATAGTTACATAGGCAGTTACTGCTGTACCAAATACAGTCACTTACAAAAATATTTTGCATCGATTTTTTTTGCAATATTCAAAATATTTTTCATGGTATTTTTTTGTTAATTAAAAAAAATATATAGCTCATTTTACAACAAAAATCATGTAAATCAAAATTTCACACTTTAGAGAAAGTTGGTTTAAGTTCACCAAATTATCATAAAATTAACAAACTTTTTAATCATAATTTTTACAAAAAATTCTATTATGCAGTTTTATAGCCCATTCAATTTAATACAATAAAGTGCAATTTTAAAGTTGCTAAAAACTCCCTTGATTTTTGAATTTTTTTTACTGACGATGTTGGGCATTTTCTTCCTTTTAACGAATTTTTTTGTAGCAAAAAAAAAATACAAAATGTCAACGGGAAGTTTTCGCAACTTCAAAATTGCACATACATATATAGTTTTTTAAATTAACAAAAAAATACCATGAAAAATATTCTGAATATTGCAAAAAAAAAACTTTGCAAAATATTTCTGTGAGTGACCGTATATGCATCTGTACTTGTAGTACAAAAACTATGTTATAAATTAATGAGGATATGTACATACATACATATATGTTTGTCAAATTTTATGTTTGTTTTTTGTTGATTGAAAATACTGATTTATCGCCTTAATAAATATGTAAATGAATTACAATAAATTGTACATTTTTTGTTATATCAATCTGATTTAAAATACTATAATAGGATGATCACAGATGTTTTGCACTTTTGCCTGAATTTCGGGACAATCCCGGGATCCCGGGATTGTATTTTCAGATCCCGAAAATCCCGGGATCGACAAAACCCCGAAAATTGACATCCCTAGTTAGTACATATGTAAAAAGCCTGCTCAATTTTACTTCTTCTTCTTGTTCTTTTCAAAGCTACACGAAATAGTTGCTTATTTTCATTGCATGTAGCCGTCCGTATATGTACACTTTTTATGTTGTTATTGGTGCTTTTAACTTGCGTTTTTTTTTCAAACAAAATTGCAATAATAAAAGTACACAATTTAATTTATGACATTTCCACAGCAGCACTCACACTACATTACTTATGTATGTATGTATATAGTACCTATCCGTGAAAAGCGGCATGTACTGGCCGATGTGCATTACTGCGAAATACGTGAAAATATGTACATACGTTTGTGTGTAGTGAGGGCCGGCGAAAAAAATGCCGCAATAAATTTACAATCCTTTTTCCAGCTGGAGTTTTCCAGCGGTAATTTTTATTGGCCCAGTTTGGCATTTGGCTGCCAAAAGTCTACAACTGCTGCTGTTGCTGCTACCATAACCACACTTGCTACAGTTATGGTTTACGCTTTGTTGTTGTTATTACTGCTGCTGCGGATAAATTGATGTTTTGTTTTTTCCGTTATGGTGTTTTTACACATTTTGCTGCTGCCGCTGTTGAACAGGGGCATCAGGTGGTGAGTTGGGCATTACAACACTGTGTCGGAATGCTTGTGTGACCCTATCTCTGGCTTTGTGCAGTGTTTTTCTTCAACGCTGATTTGTCCATAAAATGTAGCGGGCAAATTGAAAAATTTTCACGTCAAATAAAAATTAAAGGCAAAGAACTTTTTTCTCTGGGTTTATAATTTTTTAAATAGTTAATCACAATGATTTTCAAGTTGAATTGTTTTTTGTTAATCTTATAATTAAAAAAAACATAGTAGATACCTATAGTGAAATTAACAAAACTCTGGCGATTTTTGCTAAGGTCCATAAATCGTTTTGTGTATTGTTGAGTAGGTTAAAGATGTGTTTAAAATAGATTTGCGGGTCTCAGAGGGTTGAAAATTTATTTCGCAATTAACATCGGTACGGCGAGTACCGGAGAGCATTGCAACGCCTTTATCATAGTTCAGAGAATCAAGATACAGCGGCTGTGCTGGGATTTGAGTCAAATTATTGGTTAAAGGGTTTCGGTTAGGTTACCACATTATATAAATTCTTTGAACGGTAACTACAGGTTATCTGTGTTAAACCAGCAGAAGCGCTAGTTGCTCAAAACAAAGTCCCGTAGGCTGCTGATGTCCACTTCGGAGAGCTTTTCATGAGTGTCGATGAAATGCGCACCGAGGTGTTTAAACCTTAGTCTAGCGAATGCCGGGCAGCTGAGGAGAAAGTTCTGGGATGATTTCACCTCGTCTTCCAAACAGCTGCGTCAGTAAGGATCCGTGGCAGTATAAGTCGCACCGTGTGGTTTTCTAAAGGATAATGTCCGATCAGTACACCTGTAAGAATCGTGAGCTAGCACATAGCCAGCTGAAAAAGCTGCTTTTACCGCCTGCTGTCAACAACCGGC
The DNA here is from genome assembly GCF_013731165.1 of Rhagoletis pomonella. Lineage (NCBI taxonomy): Eukaryota > Metazoa > Arthropoda > Insecta > Diptera > Tephritidae > Rhagoletis > Rhagoletis pomonella. The sequence continues at coordinate 33,297,240 of NW_023458564.1, forward strand.
CAGATGGACTTTGTAACTTTGCATGTCGGGGTTTTCGCGCTTCAGCTTGAAACTATCCCGAGGTGGTGAAGAGGAAGGTCAGGCATTCCCCGACCAGTTCCAATGGTACCATTCGCAATCCTAGCGTTTTGGTTTCTGCTTGACTATCATAGTATATGCCTACCCTCCTAGTTGGCAAAACATTGGTGCGTAGCTAATCGGCTTCCTCATTTACAGCGGGAAAATCTGCCTGAAAGACGTTGCATAGATCTAGCAGTCTGAGCATAAGATTTATTGAGAGGCCCTGGAAGTAGATACCTCATCCAACTCTTCCGTCCAGCTTCGATCCTTCCGTGAATATTTTTATTGGATCTCTACTACAGAGACTTGGATACATGTGTGTGGAGAAGTATCCGTTTGGGTCCAGGCTCGGAACACTCAGATGCATTTCTTCCGGTAAGTCGAAGCTTCTGACAATTATCAAGTGCCCGTACGCTGGGTGCAAAAGGGAGCCCAGGGCTTTAGAGCTGAGCGAACCGCCGCTTCTTTGTCCGAAATGTCAACAGGTTCGAAATAAGATTTAGCGCTAGAGTATCAGTGGTCCGAAGCGCTTCGCTGAATCCAGCGAGGGCCGCCCTTTACACGCGCTCTAGCTTCCTAACAAGAGTAGACTTTTCCAGTGAATATCACCAGAAAATGACCCGATATAACATTTTTGGCTTGATTATGGTTTCATAAAGCCAGTATATCATATTTAGAGATGCGGCCCATCTTTTCCCCATGGCACTTTTACAGCAGTGGAGAGCCATTGATGCCTTTTTTACTGGCTGCTTAGTATTTGGTTTCCATGATAACTTCCCGTCCAGGATCACGCCCAAGAACTTGACTCTGTTAGAGAGAAAAAGTGAAACACCCCCTATTGAGAGGAGCTGGGAAATGAGGCGTTTTGCATCTTCTGGTTAATAGTATGAGCTCCGTCTTTCCAGGATTTATAGCAAGTCCGCTGCTGGCTGACCAATTTGTGACCAAGTGTATGTACCCTTGCATACGCTCATACAGAGTGTCCAAGAACATTCCTTTGACGATGAGTGCCGCATAATTCGTGTAGGCAACAACCTGGCATCCTTTCCTTTCCAACTCCTCCAGAACGTCAAAGGGCGCCTTCCGGCGGGGTGACTGTGCTCACTTTGCTCTGGATAGAGACATTACCTCATTATACTGTGACGGTTCTGTCGTGCAGGATATAGGATGTGAGCCTTACTAAGAAGTTCTCGACTTCGAGATCTTCAGGGATCCTAATATCACACACACATTATTTAAAGCCCCCTAGATATCATTATTCTTAAAAAACTCCTCTACCACTTTGACAACTGTGTGCAAGGCAACGGATGTACCCTTCCGGTAGGCATGCTGAGAGGGGCTCAATCTCTCTCGAGGAATCCTGTTTCTTAACATGTCTCTCAAAAGCTTTCCAAAAGCCTCAAAGCTCCCGGGATGTACCCTCTTTCTAAGCAGTCCGCGTAGATAGAAGCCTTTTACAACTGCGCAGGAAGGAGGCGCTTTTCCTTTCAATTTAGGCGGATTACGTGAAGAAAATAACAACTGCCAGCTTATCATAAACATAAAAAAATGAATGGAAGGATGTCAAAAAATTCAAGTTTTCATTACATGAAGTTTCTCTTGAGATTTATCTTCAATTAGAGATTTGATCATTTTGATTCTCCAATGCGTTCAATGTAGAAATTAAGACGCGAAACTTATTACGAGGTAGCGACATCTGTCAAATTCAAGCGAGAACTGCCGACGATATGTGGGCATCTTACCCCGATTCATGTAGATTTAAAACAAGCTGAACACACAAGAAGACGTCAAAATAGGAAAAGAGCCTTTGTGCTAGCCAGTGTCGTCAAGTTATTCCATAAAGGGTATTGCCAGTGTGATAAGAAGGGGTTGCTGAAAAATTTTCTGAGCTTGCATAAGCATGCGCATGCATTTAAATCAATTTTCACATCTTAGTCCTTATCGCATTTCTATTTACACTTAAAGCTATGCAATGCGCAAAAACATAAAATCGTGCACATGCATTTATTGTGCAGCACAAGTATGTTTTGTGTAGTACATTGAAAGTATACACATACATATCTACAAGTTCCGTCTCGATGCCACAGTTGCAATGTTATATTCAACGCTTATCTTTCGAAATCCTGGTGCATTAAGTATAATGAAATATTTCTTGCGAAAATCCATATTCAACATTCCCATGCATCAAGTAAGTAGCAGCATGAGCATACAATGTCAATCACTGCCATATCCGGCCGCAAACTTGAAACTCTTTCCTCAGCACTCGTATGCGCACAAAGGGCTGATGTGGCAAGAGTGTTGTGTACAAACATATGCACATATATACACACATGCTTTACCACAAGCAACCCGTATACTAACTTACTTACATACATACATATGTATGTATGCAGCAACAACGCTTTATAGCCGCTATTCTTCCCAAGCCACTGCGAACTCTTTAGATGAAATGAAAAGATTTTTTTTTGGATAAGCCTCCCGGACTTTGCAGCGGCAGAAATTTTTCGTTGCTTCTGCTGCTGACAGCGGCAAATTTCAAGTTTTCGCACAACACAGCACGTTGATACTACATCCTTACGGTTGGCGCTGCAACAAACAAAGAAGCATCAATCCCTGATGCCTGTTGCCTTGAAGTTGCACTACCTTATAAACTAGCAAAGTACATCCTTGCTGTTGTGCTAATGCTTTTGTTGTTGGCAAGTAAATAAGTATGAAAGTAGTTCGTTGCAAATTTTTGCATGCAACAGTTTTGGCAATCTCAGCCGCCCACACACATACATATGCACATATTTATGTTTGTATGTACATATGTATGCATGCACATGTGCTCTTTTTAGATTTATTTATTCCAAAAATTTTTGCTGGTCCATTTGCCTTTTTGGAATATTTATTCGCATCATTATTTGTTGCTTCTTGCCTTTGAAGTCAATATTTGGTTCAATTGTGTGCCGAAAATGCATTAAGGAGTACACCAAAGCCAGTAAGTTTTTATTTACAACTTTCGGTGTTCCATTTCCGGTTTGCCGGCTATGTCTTATATGCGTTGGGGAAATTTTTTCGAAATTATAAAGGAATAATTTTTTTTGAGAACAGTTTTAGAAGTTCGCACATGAGTGTGCGCTTCACACGTATTACATTACATAAGATGTTTGAGCGTTTTATTAAAATGTTAGCAAATAGCCGGCCTGCTTCACTGCGCTTTAAAAATATTTTTATGTTGTTTGTAACCCTCCTTAAAAATGTTTTTGGCAGTCAACTTTCCTAAACCTCTTCAATTTGATACCCATATTGCAGCATTCAATTTACCTTTTCAATTAATTTAAATTAAAATTTTCAAACAGGTGGCAACCTTCTCCAAAATGTTTTCGGCTATAGCCTTTTTTACAGCCATATTGCAATATTTACTCTATCTTATCAATTTACTTAAACCGCAATTTTCAAACAGGCGGCAACTCTCAATTTTTTTCTTTCTATATTTTAAGTTGAACTTCTAGCAATATATCAGTGAAAAGTGCATTCAATTTCATGCATTAGCTTTCGAGTGATGCGCGTACAAACATACCGACAGACAGACAGGCAAAAGTTCTAAAAATGGTCGATTGCGCTTCTGTAGCTCTTATAAAGACCACCCATATTAAATTTTCTTTAATATCTATTATGTACAGACTGTTAAAATTTTATTTATGAAAATAATGAACGACTACTCTCTTTTACAGTAGATATTTTTATGAAGATAGTAGCCACATTAATAGCTGTTTTGGGCTTACAAAGAAAATTAAAAACAAACAACGGAATCAAAGGTGGCAGTTTATATGATTTAGAATGAGCTTACTAAACCACTTCCCTGCAGTTATGCACTCATACATCCATATTAAATGCAAGATGCAACAAGCAATCATCCGCTCTTGGAGCACTCCACTTTCGAATTTCTCCTACAGCCAACCAACCGTTCCCAAAACATAGTTGTAGTACAGGCGAAATTGAAACACTCAGCATCTGTTTAACCCCAAGCCTGCAACAGGCCTATGCCTTGCCACGCAGATGAATGTGGGCTCTCGTCGACATACTGAACGCAACAAATCGAAATATAACCCATTGTTGATCGCTGAAGCATGTGGCATGTGCCGCTGTCAAACAGGCACACACACACACTGACAGACATTTGGTGGTGGTGGTGAAACAGTTAAGCAAACGAGAGCGGAATACCACTTCCTGATTGTTGCGCTGCGCTGTTGCTGCTGCTGCCGCCGCCGAAACTCCTGTTCCTGTTTCCACACAAACTGCAGCTGCTCTTTCCGCCAATACTGGCTTGGTTGGCTGTTGCTTTAGCTGTTGCTGTTATAGCCACGTTCAACAATCATTCAGTTTGCTTGCCAAGTTGAATCTCACAAGTGAGCGAGCGCACACACGACCGCTTGCCAACGTGTTCCTTCTGACGTTAGCGCCGCGCTCAACGTCCTTTCGTATGAATGCGAATCGGCTGTTATTTAGTTGTTGTTTACTTATTCGTGCGTTTCTTTTCCCATTCAACATGAAGCAACAGCTCAAAGGCACGAAGTCTCATACAGCTGAGAGCGCTACATATTCTAATTGAATTTCGTTTCAACCTTTGTTCGCTTTGTTATTGCTCGTTGAGACCAATCAGCTGCCCTTCATCCCTTTGGCACGGCTTTGTGTGGCTCGTCGAGCGTTAGGGGTTGCAAAAGCACCCCAACGACTGGGAACAGTTTCGTTCCGACATGCTCTTATTCAGTTTCATTACGTTTCTTTGAGTTCCGCTCTGTCGGCCGTCAAAGCCGAGCGTGTGCGTATAAAAGCCGTTGTACGATGACCACGGGTTCTCATAAGCCTCCAAGGGTTGCTTACGTTCGGTTCGCATTTCTCTTCTCTCTTATATAATATTCTCTTGTACGGATCCTTAAGTTTTTTTCACCTCAATCAATTCTATGCATTGTTTTTTTTATTAATCTGACAAACACTAAACTTTAACTTTCAACCTAATTTTTTAATAACAACAATAAAAAAGTCGCGAAATAACACAAAAACCAGTGATAAAAAAAGTGTTAAATCCAAAATGGTATGTGATTGAGCAATAACGCGCGTGTATTTTGTTCGATATTATTACAATGAATATAAAACTGCTGAATTGCTAAAAATCTGAAATTTCAGTATCTCAAAATTTATACTTGATTTCGCATTTTTTTCGGCGACCGCTCTGATTACTAACAAACAAACATAGAAACTGAACAATTCACCTGCAGACGGGTGTCAAAAGTGTGAACCATCGAGTGGCTGACTATTGAATCACGGATTAAAAATCGATACGCAGTCGAGGAAGAGTTGTACGCAAATCACAAGTCAACACAAAAGTGCAACAGTCAGAAATGAAAAAGCAAAAAGCAGCAATGAAAGCTACACGCACTTGTACTTGAACGAAAAAAAGAAGCCATCAAACATCCAAAAAGAAAGGAAAGAGAAATATTTAAAAGCTCCATGCTTAAACCACCCATGTGCTTGTGTATGTATGTATGTATGTATGTACTTATGTGCGTGGGGACTCTAATGAAATAAAAACTTTGAAAAGCAATAAAATTAAGCAATTCCGTGTATTAGTAAATTAGGGGAAAAGCAATAAAGTAAAAACTATTGAACTAACGAAAGTTGTAGTAATAAAAGCTGTAAAATCCTTTCAAAAGAAGACACTAATCGAATGGATTCAGTGGTGTGGCAAGTGTGGAATTTTGACTTGCCTAAAATGTGTAGCAGCGGCGATAAACAGAACTTAAAATTTAAATAAAAGTGGCATAACCCATCTGAGTTGATAGTCTATCTAATGTCTTGGCCTTAGTTGTTTAACGCTATTGAATTTCGTCGAGCAAATTCTGCTACCAAATTGAAGAGCTACTGAACTATCATCAAATCAATTCAAGTTCTTATACCAATTAGTAGCATTTTTTAAATGTTTTTTGCGGCAACAATATCCATTACCTCTACATACCTTTAAACTTAGCTCGTGCGAAATACCTATGTATCTCAATACTCTGGCATCTTCAAGCTTAACTAAATTTAAAAACAAAATTACCAAAAGCGCAGGCTCATCCGTCGAATTTCAACGTTAGCCTGCCTTCTACTCGATTTGCCCAATTTTTTTAACTCCAACGATACAATACTTTAAACTTCTTTCGCTGCCCTACCATGCCCCGCTGTTTAATGGCTAAGAAATGGAAAGCATACCCTTGGCTCGATCGTGTTGACGATGCGCAAGCAGCCACAGCTGCGGCAACTAGTTTGAAGAAATCCCAAGAAAGTGAAATCAACATCGAATTGGTGCAAAAGCGTAACGCCGCACGCTCGCCCAGCCCCAGCAGCACGCAACAATACAGACGAACATCAAAATCGCGCCGTTCCACTATAGACGATGATGAGGAGATCGATGTAGTGGGTGATAACGCAGCGGCAGCAGTGGCAGCTATTGCAGGCGTTGTGCCTACAGTGACAACCGTTGAAATCCAGCATAACAGTAAAGACGAGTCATTAGTGCAGCGCACAATCCCTTCGTCAAGTTCGTCTTGCAACAGCAATAGCAGCAGCAGCGCCAGCAGCGGTTCAACACCAACGGCCACGTGTTGGGGTCCTTCATCTCCGACGGCTGGTGCTACAGCGCCAAGTCCACCACCACACTCCCCAGAGGCGGCAACGCGTGGGACAACAACGCTGTATAACGGTAAGTTAAATGTCTGTTTGTGAGAACATTAAGAACGTCTTGTTAGAGAAATCATCTGGGCATGGGAAAATGAGTATGTTGGTCAGTTTTGTGGTTGTGTTGGTTATTAATGTCCTCAGGAGGCTATGTGTTTTTTGTTGTATTTCTCGTAGGCAAACATACAACTATTCTACTATTTACTTAGCAGTCAATCTTAAAAATCCTTCAGAGGTTATTTTGTATATTGTTTTCCAGATAACCTGGGGTCCAGCTCGCGATCATATTGGTACCTATTTCTCACTGAAGCCATAATGTAATTGGACGAGGTTCATCATTTTTTTTTGTAGATGTCTTCCAGGCTGGCCATTACAATTTTTTAGGCTTATTCTTAAGGAACTAACATTCAGGCAATCACAGGCAATGTCACTTTGAGTGGAGATTCTGATTTGGGAGTTCGTTTGGGCTCGAAAAAAGCACTGAGCCGTATTTGAAGTTACCGATATATACGGACCTATAAAATATTGTTAATATTACAAAATGTTAAACAAACAATTGGATATTATTATTGGAAGTCTTCTGAAAAGAAACAGAGTTTTTCGATAAAAAAATTTTCAATAATTCTATACCATTTCCATGAAAACGTGTTTTCCCCATATAAAATATATGGGAAACCCCATGAGCTTTCAGGCAGTGCTTAATATAATTTTTATTAACAAAAAATATATATGGGTATTTTCCCCCATTTCATCGCCTGTATAAAATATTGTCGTATGTGACTTTCGGCAGGTTTTGGGAAATCGCGATGGAAGTTTGGAATGCATTTTTTCAAAAACGCGACAATAGATTTTCTCCAAAGTCGCGGAAAATGTTAATAAATAGTTCACGAAATTCTTAAAATATTTTACCTACATATTTATTGATCATTATTTTTGAGTTTTTAGTAAAATTTTGTCGTATGCTACATTTGTTAAGAATTTGCAACCACTTTTTATAACATACGACAAAATTTGATAAAATTTTTACTAAATTAACGATACTCTTTACTCATTTCTCGAAAACTAAAGGTTATATGAAGAAATTGATAATTTAATTTGAAAAATCTTGATTATGACTTCATTATTAACTCAACTTGTACTGCATTACCAATACAATTTTAGTCAATATCTCGGAAACTAAAGAGGATATCCAAAAACTGCTAAACCAAGAAAGATCTTATTTTGAAACATATAACTGCTTCTAAAACTAAAAATCGTCAAAATAACGCTTACGACAATATTTTATCTTTTAGGTTTCTAATATTTTTGGAACTCGGTATATGACTTTTCTCTCAAACTGATTTCAATAGGAAAATAGTTAGGCTTAACAATGGCGCGATATTAACATTGGAAAAATACTAATTTCTTAACCTGTATGTCTAAAGCATTGCCATAAATAATCAAATCTGAAATTGTTATGCTGAAATATTAAACTCAAACTTTAAACTTTCGGAGTTGTACCTATTTGATGGGGTGTGGAGGTGCTGAACATTATGCCAGTAGTTAAGTAGTGTTAACTAGGTTAACATCAGTAAGCAGTGTAAAAATTTAGGTGTCTAAAATGTATAGAGTATTTTCAGTGAGATTTTAAGAATACCTAATGGTTTGTTTTCAATGGCCTTCTGTTTATAATATGGGCTCAAAATGAAGTTTCGCGTTCCTAAACCCATAAATACAAAGTTTTCGAACATCGACAACTAAGACTTCATTAAACTGCAATGTTAACAGAAAAACATTTAAAAAAAAAATTACCCCCATCTCAAAAAGATTGTTTCTGCTTAGTAATAATTATCCACAAATTAATGACACAATTAATTAAATTCAAAGGGTTCTTGGACTTCTCACACCAAACAGACGGTCTATTGGAAAACTTTATAAAAAGATTTAACTTTAAATTGGATTCCAAGTACACTGGTTTGTTTGCCTATTGTATCTGAGATCTAAAAAAAGGTTGATTTTGAATTCTGAAAAAATACTAGTCTAGCAAGCACAGTGAAGCATCGTAATCAGTTTTGTCAAGGTTCCAAATCCATTATTCTTAGTTGTTTTTTTTTTCAGGATTTTTCATTGCACCAATAGTTTTTATGAGCGTCATTCATAAGTTTCCTGATGTACCATAAAGTTTCACTATACTCTCTCTCTCTCTCTAAAGACCCGCAATTCGCCACACGGCGCCCACATGAGTAACAGCTTTCCAGTCTAGCTTAGTTTTCAAAAAGAGTTAAAGCATAGATAGACGACAGCGTTGATCCAGATCAACTCGTTAATTTGGAACTATCTCGTGAATTAACTGCGCTAATCCCCAACATTAAAGCAAGCGGCTTTGGCGTCCGCGGTAGCCGAGTAGTGAAAGCTGGGTATTAAAATTCCATGAAACCCAGGTTCGATACTCGGTTCAAGGGATTGCCAAAAATTTTTAATTATCATTTTTGTGCTTTTATTTGATTTATGTATATATTTTATTCGACTTAATTTCGTTTTATTTCGCAATATTTTTTTATTATCAGTTGATTATATTTTTAAGGTTTAATTTCATTAAAAAAGTTCGTGACAACGTATTAACAAAAACAACAAAAAATAAAGGTATTAGTTGAATGAATTAAAAAAAAATTTATGTAAATTCGACTAGCCACCATCTCGCGGCTAACTAATCCGCATTACTGCCATCTGTTAGGGTACAATTTCGATCAAATCAACTGTAACCTCAATCCGGATTAACGTTTCCATCTATGCCATTATATAGATAGCTGAGAAGCTTGGAGTGAGGTGTGGACTTAGGACCTTATGAGCCCTCTGTAGGGGGTTAATGTGCTCATGATGAAGCTACATGAAGTTAGCGGTCTTCTTACGTCTACTGGAGGTGGAATCGGTCTCTCTGTACGAGCCCTAAAAGCAACAAAAAATATTCGAATCATTCGATTATTCTTTTGTTAGTGCAGGCAACATTTCAAATCACTCAAACACATTGTAAAGATGCCTGTGGATGTTTTAGTTTCCCCTTTGCAAGGTTAGTTGGAGGATTAGGTCTATTCAAATTGTGTTGCTCCCTTATTTCGCTTTTCTGCTTCCTGAGTTCTTCTTTAATCGCATTTGAACCAACAAGAAGAATGTCGTAGGCCAATTCTCATACAAGGCTGGCTGGTGTCTCATTTCCAACCAAACCCTAGCACTTCAAGTATATATGTAAGTATAAGAAGTATTTCGTCGGCCGCTGTGGTGTAGTGGTAAGCAGTGCGCGCTTTCGCTCATCAGCACCTGGGTTCAAGCCCTGGTCAAAGCAACATCGAAAAAAATATAGAAAAAGATTTTTTCTTAGAAGCGGTCGTCCCTCGGCAGGCAATGGCAAACCTCCGAGTGTATTTCTGCCATGAAAAACAGCTTCTCATAAAAATACAATCGCCGTTCGCAGTCGGCGTAAAACTGTAGGTCCCTCCGCTTTGTGTGACAACATCAAGGCGCACGCCACAAAATCGGAGGAGAAGCTCGGCCAAACACTAACATATATGTAAGCGCCAATCTATTATTTTTAATATTATTATTATTATTATTGTTATTATTATTATTATTATTTTTATTATTATTACTATTATTATTATTATTATTATTATAAGTATTTCAATATGGCCTGGTACCCAAATAACTCCGATTGTGGAAAATTCCCTAGCCAATGTCGAGCAGTTTTACACAAATTCGACTGCTTCCTTAATGCCAGCTCTGCCTGGGAAGCAATGCAGTTATCTACGATGTCGTAAAAGAATCATTCACTGACACTTCCGTCAAGTTTCGACCCATCCGTGGAAAAATTCACCGATGCAACTACAGCTTCCCGTTCGGTCATTCCCAATGGAGTGGCTAAAGTCGCATAAAGTCGAAGCTTCGGAAACCTTTCTTTGTGTGTTTCTGACGAGGCTAAATAATTTTGAGAAAAAGCTAGAAGCTAAACATAACTTTTTTCGGCTAAAACAAAAAAAAAATCGAAAACCAGAAATCTAAAATGGCAACACTGATTACTATTAAAAAAAAAAATATATATATATATATTTATATATTTGTGTGATTACAATAATACATACATACATATAAAAGAAATTATAAATTTACTAACAACGTCCCAAAATACCATATCTTCAAATTAAATGCGCGGCTCAGGTTCATGTGAACTTATGCCTGTCCTTATACTCGTACGTATGTATGTTTGTACAATTTATTCACATACATACATATATAAAGCGCGCGCGTGCACTTGTTAACAAATAGTTCCCACACCAATATTTATATATACATAAGTATGTAAACATATGTATTTGAATGTACATAGTTACTAAGGTAAGTTCTGCCAGCCCGCAACTCAGTGTGGCGGTGAGCAGAAAAAGTTCAAATTGGACGCCCCTTGAGACGTTTGACTCTTGGCCAAGTGTACAAACCACAGACAGGGAAGTCTGTCAGGAATTCAAATGCTCCACACCGTTGGCAGTTTTCACGAGTCATTGAAGCAGCTCCTGCCACAGTTTGCTGTCTCAGCAGCTGTTCATTAAAAAAAGCTAAAATTTAGCATTTGCTCCGCAAGCCGGCTAGTTTGTTGCAAGTGAGTTGACAGTAAAGTAAAATTTGTGTTTTTGGTCATATTTACGTCATTTCCGCTTAAGGTTTTCCTAATGCGAAATGTTTACAATGTGGCGCATATTTTTTGGCCTTTGTTGTGGTTGTGGTATGAATTTATAACGATTTTTTTCTCAAGTTTTTACATACTTTCAAAGCTGAGTTTTATTCGGGTATGAATTTCTGCGTGTTGTGCATCATCTCAAACTTTCAATCGTGCCCGCACCAGTGAAAGCTCCGACGGCTGTTTGATAAAATTGCAATTTGAGCGCGTTTGCCTTTGTTTTTATGTTTTTCTATTTTTTTTTTTCTAACATTTGTTTAGCTAATTTACTTAATTTCGCTTGTCATGTTTTATAAATTACGCTGCGGCAGTTTTATGTTACTTATTCAAATACATACATACATACTGACTTTTTTAACAACCACTTTTGATAATTTTCTATTACCCTGATTTCCATCTGCTAGTTGTCTCGCCGTTTTTCTGTTTTTTCTTCTGCTGATGCTTTACTTCCATTTGGATTTTGCTGTCTCAGTAAAACACGCATTTCCGTTTCCGTTTTGGCAACTTATGTTTTTGATTACAAGCGCTAACAGGCTCAGGCTTTGAATCTGCTTCGCTCCATTTTTTTAACTTAATTCAGTTGCTTAGCCACATCCTGCGTTCGCTGGTTTATCCTTCTCGCACCAGCCGTGAGGATATGCATGAAAACATTGCTGGAATAAAAAAATAAAGCTCTTTTTTTTCAAATAACGCAGAGCGTATGTATCCATTTTTTTTATTTTTCTGTTCCCTATCTTATTTTCATTTTCGTGAGTCTGCTCTTTTTCTTCATTGTTGTGCTACTCAAAGTTTTTTTTGCTTAACTAAATCGCTTTCGACTTTGCTGCTTTAAAGCCTCAAATCAACTTTCGAGTTCGTGAGCTAGCTCCAAGCTAATCGTTTGACAAATTTCAGCATTTTCTGGCAAATTGAAAATGTATGTTTTTTCGATTTTTATTGCTTGTTTTGCAATTGTTGTTGGTGGTGCGTTTTCCCCTGTGCAATTTTCCACGGAATCGTTCAAACATCGAATTGTGTATTTGAGCGAAATAATCCGTCGACAAATCAACTGGTGAAGTAAAATGAGCAAAAGCAAAACGCACAGACATGCAAGGGGCAATGCGACGAAGAGAGAGCAGGACCGTAGCCATGTGATAGAAATAAAATTCGCAGCAAATTTAAGGGTCGCAGAATTTTGGTAGGTAGGGAGGGAAGCCGAAAAGCAGACAGGGGATAGCAATCGTCTGTTGTTTAGTAGTAGCCAAGCGACAAACGATAGACGGCAGACGGCGAGTGCCTTCTGTTGCATGAGGGATTTACGTCAAACGAAAAAAAGGGGTTGGCTTCGTTGTGAACTTTCAAGTGGCGTCGCGTCAAAGTGCGCCAGCTGAGTCGGGCTGGCTTGGCCGGTTCTTTGCTTTATCCTATTACCAGCTTCCGCTTTGGGTTTTGTCCTGCCGTCGCTGCCTGTCTGTGAGTGTGTGTGCATTCTCCTTGAGTCGGACTGAAAACTATTTCATTTTGTATTTTTTTCTGTTGCTTTTTGAACCGTTGTTTTGAAGCTTTTTTGTTTAAGATCAGAAGCCGTCAGTGGCCCCGCTGTAGCTCAGCTGATAGAAACACATAGTATCTACATACATATGTATATTTTTATATGGCATTGGTTATGAGTGCTTTACGCAGACGGACTGCCTGTGGTGAGTAGAATAAATTTCAAACTCCATTGCAATGGATTGTACAATATTATGTATGTGGCCTTCATACTTAAGTGTGGGGATTTCATATATGTATGCATGCATGTGTTGGCAAAAGTAAGCGTTTAATTTCATTAACGTGTATGTATATTGAGTTTTGACTTTATATTTGCCTTCCGTTTTGATTTGTATCAAGTTTCAAAAAACCGAGTTAGACTATTATTTATTAGAGTTTAACCCTCGAATGATGTTTTTAGAGCATATGTGTACATATACGAATTTCACTAAGCGACCCATTAGATTTCATTTAATAAAAAAAACAGGTTTGTGCTTGACTTACTAAGTCCTTCGCGAGCACGCATCTAGAATAAACATAAATTACTAAAGCATTCCTGACTTCAAGTTTAAGCTAAATTACAACCCTGGGATAAGGTCGATTGTTTGGCTAAATTTCCTAAACAAAGCATTTTTAGACAGCATCGAAACGGTACTGGGTGTAATAAACTACAAATATTTAATAAGAAATATTGCTGCTTACCTATGGTAATCTATACATAATTGTAATAAAATTGTAACAGGCCGATGTCTGTACATTATACATATTAAAAAAAAAAATGAATATAGGGGTCTTTATTAGAGCAACAGAAGCCAAGTAAAAATTTTAAAAATTTTTTGTCTGTCTGTCTGCCTGTCTGTATGTTTGTACGCGCATCATTCGAAGACTAAAGAGCGAAATACACCACACAAGCGGCTTGTCAAACATTCTTCAAACCTACTTGTCCCATTTCGCCATACACCATGCAAACATGACTCGTTCAAGCAAAGAATTTTAGTTTTCTTCCAGTTCGCAATGCTAAATATTATGGGTTTCTTTCATTTTCCTCTCTTACGTCCTTACTCGGTGAAAATTTCGTTGCGAATGAGGCGATTTTGCTATACACAACGCAAGCGGTTTGATCAAACATCAACATGGCGGCCAGAAAATCAAAAAATTTTGATTTTTGCTCAAATTTCCCTCAAGCGGTTTGTCAAACCTTCAAACACCCCCATACACAGCACAAATGGCTTGAAGCAAAGGGAAATTTCGCTTGGTTTGTCAAACCGCTTGTGTGGTGTATTTCGCTCTTAATGCATGGAATTGAATGCAGTTTTCACCAGTGCATTGCTGGAGCTATAACTTAAAATATATAACTTAATATATATAACTTAAAATATAGAGGGTTGCCACTTGTTTGAAAATTAAAGTTTAAGTAAACTGATAAGATAAAGTAAATATTGCAATATTGCTGCCAAAAGAAAGAGGTTTAAGAAGGCTTACAGCTGAAAATAATTTTGTTGAAGGTTGCCACCTGTTTGAAAATTTTAATTCAATTTAATTGCTAAGGTATCAAACTGAAGAGGTTTAGAAAAGTTTTTGCAGAAAATATTTTTGAGGAGGGTTGTCACCTGTTCGAAAAATTTGTGGTAAATTAATTTGATAAAATAAATAAAAGATTACCATACCGGGATCAAACAGCACAAAAACATGTTTAACGCGCAATAAGCATGCCGGGTATTTGCTAGTTAGACATAAAATTTGGTGCTTTTTATGGCATTCATCAAAATTTTTGTCCCTACTCCGTCTAATTCATGACCTAGAGCGTGTTGAAAATACCATTAAAAATCACGTTTCTTTTTTCTTCTTTCAGCTAGAGCATTTTCTTCCATGTCCTTAGATTATTTTTTATGTAACTTTCGGAAATGATTCAATTAATTTCTCATAAACTTCAATAACTTGGCCATATCGACGTCTCCAAACCATACCATGCTAAGTCAACTTAAACTTAAGGCTTAGTTATGCATACTTGGCATTGAATAACAGTCTTCACATAATGAATTTGTTAAATGAGCTATGCGTGTAAGCGGTTACCCAACGCACAGCATTACATATATAGAAGTCTGTTGATTTTTGGTTTCTGCGTAAAATGGCATGCTATGCAGTGCAGTGCAAAGTATGCATAACTGAGCCTTAAGTCAGACTTAGCAAACAAGCGGATATTCGTGACATTGTTGGAATATTTTTTATAGTGCCGTTTCTCATTAAAGAAAACTCCGATTCCAGTTCTTTAAATAAATATTCGCCGAAAACACAAAATTCCAAAAATTTCAAAATACACGAAACAATCAATAAACTACACTGAGGGAAAAAAATATTAAAATCAATTAGAAACGTAATTGATCCTACTATAAACGTCAACGAAACTACTGTATATTGGTAAATATTCAATTAATTACTCGCATATTAAAACGACCGCGTTCGTTCTGAAAAATCATCCGTGAAGTGAATAATCAAGATAAAAACCAAAAAAAAATAAATATTTAATTTTCGTGTTGCCAGTGGAATTCGAACCCTGAACCTTTGCGCACTCAGCTACAGCCAGACATATAAATGTGCTTTCAAATGTTGAATTTGCAGCAATACTACAGGACGCGATTTTGTAAAATTTAAAAATGAATTTTTTTTTTTTTGGTTCCAAAGGACGAATATCTATGTTTTAAAAATGCCCTTCACTTATTTTTTTCATCATAAACTAATGATGTTAGATGGACGAAATTCTAGGATGTGGCCGTATATATACATATTAGTCCTTAACATATAATTATTTTAAAAATATATATTGAAAATTTTCAAGGATATTTAAAGAAAAAATTTTAAAAAGAATATTTCAATGCCCCTTCGTCTTTGTCAACCAAATCAATTCTACTTTTATTTTATACCCATACTGTTATTCTACATTTCACTGAATTTTTATAATAATTTTTTGAATTAATCATATGTATCTATGCAATTTAGAAGTCCTTTTAAAACAAACCTGGCGTCAGAGGGAAATACTGAAAACACAGTTTTACTGTATTTGACATCTAGTTTCACGAGTTTTAGCAAATTTTCAGTAAATTTTTTGGGAAATTTTGAAAAAAGGTCCTATCACGGATTCCTTGAAAACGAAGGTTGGATGTGATATGGCTGAAATTTTATTAAATTACAGCAGTAGGATTTTTATAAAGACTTTTATGCGGACCTCATATATTTACATCTTTACATAAAAAAAGTCATGTTTAGGTATATATGTTTCAAATCATTTCAAAATCATTATTTTTTGTTTTTATTTTTTGATCAAGAATAATCCCAAAATTTAAATTTTTATATTTTTCGGTAAAATTTAGTCGGTATTTTGTGATTTTAATTTTTTCGATAAAAAATTTTGGATTTTTTATTTTTTTCGATAATTTTTAACCGTTATAATGGAGATTGCATTTTTATTATCGTTTGAAATCTTCCATTATCTAAATATTAAATCTGATTGGAAAAATGAAAATCAAATTTAATTGAAAAAAGGATAAAACAACGACGAATTTTTATGAGAAAAATAAACAGAGAAGTTATGATTTTTATTATAAAGATAATAACCGTTCAACGTGATCATAGGTGAATTTTTATACCCGAGCGCACTTGTGCACAACTTTGTTCACATAACGGTTGTTTGTAACAGGCAAAACGAATCGAGATAGATATAGACAAATGTATACATAAATGATCAGGATGAAAAGAGAAATGGATTAAGCGGTGACTGTCTGTCCGTCCGTCCGTCCGTCCGTCTGTCCGTCTGTGCACACGATAACTCGAGTAAAAATTGAGATATCGTAACGAAACTTGGTATGTGCACTTCTTTCGGGCGGAGGACGGATGGTATTGAAAATGGGAAAAATCGGACCACGCCTACCTCCCATATAACGGTAATTTTCAGAAATACGAAAACTGCGATATTTTAGTAACTACTGAAGATTATTCACTCAAAATTGATATTTACAATAAGTTTTAGACGAAAAATAAGAATATTATAAATTTTTGGAAAATGGGCGTAGCCACGCCCACTTATGGTTACATGTGTATATCTTGGTAATCGCTGCACCAATTTCTTCCAAATTTTTAAAATCCGACAATAAACACGCCCACATTCCATATAACGGTAATTTAGAGAAATACGAAATCTTCGATAAATCAGTAATTAGTGAAGCTAATTTAATCAAAATTGATGCTTGCAACAATTCTTTACCAAGAAATACGTTTATGATAAAATTTTGAAAAATGGGCGTGGCCCCGCCTACTTGTGATCACATATATGTATCTCGGTAACCGTTCTACCAATTTGTACCAAACTCGGTGTGGTTATTGTGCTTGCCACATAGAAGCAAAACGTTGAAAATTATTGAAATCGAACTAAAATTACGACCGCTTTTCATATAACAGTGAATTTCAGAAATGCTTGAAACTTCAATATTTCGAAATTTAAGGACGCTAATTTACTCAAAATGGATACACCCCGGTTTACCATGTAGCGGTAGCTTTCGGAAAGGTGAAAAACATATATTTAATACTTGCGCCGGGTATTTAATGTTCGGCTCAGCCCGAACTTAGACTTTCTTACTTGTTTTTTTTTTAATTTTAAGATCCGGTCAAGGAAGGAAAACTGGTTTTTATTTGCATGTTAACCGAAAGAGTATTTTTAAATCAAATTTGAAATGAAACAAGTTTGAACTATGGGTAAGTTGAAAACTTTTTATGACAAAAAGTTGTTTTTCGTCCATATAAAAATTAAACTTTTGTCCTTGGTATTTTAAAAAGAAGGCTTCAAACCAAATAAATTGTGTTTATAGAAAAACCGAACGACAAATGCTAAGTAGGTGGTCAAATCCCTTGTCTGCGAGTAAAATATTGAAATCGATTTTGTGTATTTTCGAACAACCATAACAAATAAGTTAAAATTAACAAAAATAAAAAGGAACTAAGTACTTTAAGAACCATAGCTGGTAGTTTAAAATAATTTTTTGGAGAGAAAAACAAATACTTCTGGCATAACATTTAATTCAATATTTTCTTCAAAATAGAATTTGAAAAAAGTTTGAAATGTTGGCCATATTTGGGCTACCAAAAACATGTAAAATGAAGAGGTTTGAGTTTAAATCGTCGATTTCATGTTACGATTTTTTCGAATTTCTGAGAAAATGGATTTTTTTGTTGATATTCTTGATACCGTGAATAGTGAACTATTTACCATTTGTAGGGGAGAACTCATTAAAGATATGAAATGAAGTTGTGTAAAATTTTGTTGCTGCAAACACAAATATTCAGAAAAAAACTGCATTAAAACTTTTTGAATATAACCACAAATTCAAAAGTGAGCGATTTCGACACGTCAGTCGTCAAGCGTTAAGATTTTTTGTTTGCAAAACAGTGCCAATAATAATCTACTTGTTTAGTCATAATTAATTTTTGCCACAAAAATTCGTCAAATTACCCATAGTGGATTGTAAGGAATTTGATTCCATCTGAAAATTTGAAAACACATTGTTTTGGCTGTGGCTGAGTGCGCAGAGGCAGGTCCCAAGAGACCCTGGGTTCATTTGTAGTCTGCCGCAATAAATAATTCTTCAAAGTAGTGCCAGTTCGTTTTCAAAGTATGCTTCTTAAGTTTGTGAGCATTTGCTTGTAATGGAGACACGACCGACATTTTTCAAGTTTACAAAGTACATAAATGTATGTACATATATCGGCTTAATATAATAACACTGGTGAAACCACAAAAAAACATAATAGCCTAAGTCGCTTTAAAGCAGATTGACTTTGCAGTATATGCCTGAGTACACTTTGTGGAGTTCTACCCTTAGTCCTACTGGCACATTGCAAAATACAGATTCAAGAAAAAAAACTTCAAAACATTAAAAAAAAACATTGATTCCTAAAAGCATTTTGCAGGTTGATTTCAAGAAACTTACCAATCTCAATGACTTTGTGAATTTCACACATTGAATGACGGTTAATAAAATAGTCTGATTATAAATTATCTATATGCGGACATAATCTGTCCATGTACTAGCTAAAATTTTTAAAACTGTTTGAATAGGCTTTCAGTTTCAAAACTTCACTAACAACGAAGCTGATTTTCGCCTCTTTTGCGCAATTTTATCATATACTCTTTTGGGCATAAGGTTAAAATAAAAATTTGGCAACTGCATATGTATGCAGACTGAAGAAAAAAAGTTGGTACTGTTTTTCCATTGGAATCATAAAATCTATTTATTCGAAGACTTGCTCCAAAAAATTTCGGAAATATATTAAGATTTACGTGAGCTGAAACAATTTGAAAATACCTACAAAAATTTAATTTTTTATGAATGACAATAGTTTTTGAAAAAAGTCTCTCAGATGGCAAGACGCTTTAAGGTTAAAAAATTTGCATCAGGAAATATTAAAAAAAAAAATTGAACGGAATCATAATAATGAGATTTTCGATACTGTTTTTTGGAATTTTTTTAAATATTGATTTAAGAAAAACTTGAACAACACAGCCAAAATTTTGCCGATTTAGACTTATGAGGCATCATTGAAGATGTATTTTTTCGCCCTTTGCGCTACTTTGCATTCAAAGAAAGTTAAGATGAACGAGCGTCATTCCAAGTTGAATTAAGATGTGTGTATAAATATTTGGAAAAAGATGGGACGTGAATGAGTTTCTTCGCAAAGAAATAAAAATGGTGAGAAAATACCTTTCCACTGATACCTTATAAGTATACATTTTTAAAGTTTTTCTTAAATCAGTCTTTGAAAAAAGTTAAAAAACAGCATCAAAAATCTATGTTTTATGATTTCGCTTAATTTTTTTTAACATGTATGTTTATGCAAATTTTTTAAGCTTCAACTGTTTTGTCATCTGAGCGGATTTTTTTCAAAAACTCCTTTAAGAAACTGTTCTTATTTATAAAAAAACACCATTTTTGGAAGTATGTTGAAATCGGCCCAGCTCACGTAGATCTTAATATTTTTCCGAAATATTTTGGTTGTAGTATTCAAAAATAATACGATTTGTATCCCGTCGGAAAAACCGCAACTTTTTTTGTTGGTGATGCAGTCTAATGTATGTATGTATGTATTTGTATAGTACATTAAAGCATGGAAATTTTGTTTGTTTTTGTCCAGCGTCATTATCATTCTATTTAGTTTTGTTGTTCTTGTATTCCTTACGGCTTTCTGCATGGAAACTCAAGACAACAATTGCCATTGCTACTGGTCATATTAAAGCTTACTATACATTCGCTTATGTACACGAATGTATGTATGTGTGTGAAATATAATCACTAAAAGCGCACAAAGTAAACACAGATAAATGCAAATGTACTTATATACATACATACATTTTTCGTTGCATACTTTTCAGCACTCAACCCTGTTGCTGAAATTTTTTGCATACAAAAATACAAAATTCCCTGCACCTATCCGCATGTGTGTGCGTGTATGTGCATGTGCTTGTGCTTGTGTTTGAATAGCACACATGTACAAACATATGCTCGAATATCGGTAGTCACATTTGTTGCGCTGCTGAAATATTTAATTTTAAGCCTGTCATGAGTTATGCGCATCGCATGTTGACCCAGAATGTGACACATGTCACTTGCATAAATCTTCATAACAACCCTGCAGTTGCTTAATTAAAGTTTAGCCAGACACACGCACGCATACAAGTGCACGAAAAATAAAAACAAAATAAAAACTTGTCTACACAAACACTGTGTGCATAC
>NW_023458564.1:33318087-33349828 GCF_013731165.1 Rhagoletis pomonella
CTTATCCGATGCAGATATTGAAAACGATGTACTTTCGCTCATCAACATGTATCCCGATAATAACTTCAGTGGTCGTAACATTGCTCGCATCTTCCATGGAATTTCCAGTCCTAACTATCCTGCTGTTATTTGGGGCCGTTGCAAGTATTGGAGAGCTCATTCAAATGTTGATTTTAATAGAATTCTTAAACTAGCAAACACGCTTATTGTACGGCTTCGCATGTAATTTTAACCAATATTTAATTTGACGTCTTTGACTTAACAACGTCTACGTAGTTTGCTATACATATTTATATTCATAGTCAACTAAACTTTTAACTGATATTTGTTTGAATAAAAAAAAAATAATGGCATAGTTGTGATTACGAGAACAAATCTATGTATGTATATTTTAGTCAAATATAAGACTGGAAATTCTAAAAGAAGGCGTCACTTAAATTTTATAAAGGACTTTGTGTCGAAGCCGAGCTTCTCCTTCAATTTGATGGCAGTAATGCACTCGGCAAATTCAGCGGCTCCGCTGGCTAGGTCATGCGTTCAAATGGACAGAAACGCTCCAGCTCTGAAAGTGTTCAACGCGGGCCGCGATGCTGGTAACAGAGGAAGAAAAAAGCCTCGTCTGCGTTTTTCACAGATTTTGGTAGGATGTATTAAAATACACCTTCAATAAAAATTGTAAAGTGTTAGTACCAAATACAATGGAGTTACATGCCACTTTTTAAAAATCCTACTGGTTTTTGATACTCTTTAAAATGTTTTTTGCTTCTCCTGTTAAAATAAAAAAAGTAAGTGCGCCTGGGCCACACTGGAGAAATGAAACTTACGTTACATATCTATTTGTCGCATAACCAATATATGTAAATACATACATGTACATACATCTGCTTTTGCTTCAGGTTAATTTTTTCTCTTTTTTCTATCTAGATCCCGCCCTCTACCCCATGTTCTTTCTAAATATATTTATGTTATTCTGTTTTCCTTTATTTTAATTTTTATCTTTATACTCTATCGATAACAAATTCGATAACAATTTTTATAGCAAAATCGATAATATTGGTAGCGAAATCGATTAGAAAATCGATAAAAATATCGATAACAAAATCGATAAATAATTGATAGCAAAATCGATTAGAAAATCGATAAAAATATCGATAACAAATTTGATTAAAATATCGACAAATAGTCGATAACAAAATCGATAAGTAATCGATAACAATATCATTAACAAAATCGATATATAATCGATAACAAAATCGACAAAAATATCGATAACAAATTCGATAAAAAGATCGATAACAACATCGATAAAAAAACCAATAACAATATCGATAACAAATTCGTTAAAAATATCGATTACAAAATCGATAACAAAATTGATAAGAATAGCGATAACAAAATTGATTATTATATCGATAAGTTCCGAAAATATCGATAATATCGATACAAATTTCGATAACAAAATTGATAAAAATATCGATAACAAAACCGATAAAAATATCGATTATCATATCGATAAGTCCCAAGAATCCAGAAAATCTCTAAAATCCCAAAATAGTTCCCATATTGAGTCTCTGTGTCTCTGTCTTTTTTCTATAATTTTATTCGGTATCCTCATCCTCATCTTTTTTTTCATATTTATCTTTGTTTTTACTTTTATGTTTATCGATTTCTTCATCTACATATTCCCCTTCACCTTTGCGCTTATATAAATAAAGTGTTTAAATTTGCCTTGGTCTTCATTTTTGCCTTTATTTTTACGCATCTTTGGCTTTGTTTTTATTTTTACCTTTGCCTTTATCCTTTTCTTTATCTATGTACGTACTCACTTTTACTTTCATTCTTGTATTGGTCTTTTTCTAAGTGTTATTCTTTAACCTTTTATTAGCAAGTTTTTGTTAAATTAATACCATGGGCATACACTCAAGAAGCATTTGTTTCAGCCCCAACCATTTCCGTTGAATTTTCCAATTCACAACCAACCAACCGACCGCCGCTAAAGAAGTTTCACTTCAAAAATTTGTTGGTGAGGGCCTTTGTGAATTAAGGTAACGATATGTATGTACATAACGGATAACGGACCTACCCACCCAGCCAACAGAGAAACGTAAATTTTGACGACAGTGTGGTCTCGTACAATTTTTCGTATCCGAAAAGCAACAGAAAACGATTACAATTTTCATTAAACCTCGTATCCGGAAAACGTTCGAAATTAATGATGTTCAAGCTGAACATTTGAAAGCATGTATTATACGTAGTCGGCAGTGGCTGAGCGTGCACAGAAGCGAGCTAGTATTTGTTAGCTATCAGAAGATGAGCGTTCGAATGCCATCAGGCGCTTCCTTAATTATTTTTTTTCGAACCATGAAAAAGCATCTGTGAAGTGCTCTGAAGTGGAAAGCATATTGAACGAAAAGTTTTAGAAAAACAGTTTTAAAACAATTTTCGGCACTTAACTGTACATGCACAGCTGGTCAGCCAGCAAAAAACCCGAAAATGCATCCGAAAAAGGAAAAAAGTGGTGAAATTCGCATTTTTGTCCGCTTACAGATTCCATTTTACGATAGTTTGACGATTGGTTCTCCCACTAAAAGTGTGCGCCAGAAACGTACGCATGAGCGACCCCTACGTTCGACCAAAGAAACTTTTTTTCTGATTCAGTCAATCGACATTAGCATTATATATACTATATATCATTAAAAAATTGGAGCTAAGCGTTTTGATGACGTATGCGTGGTTGCCTGGCGTACCGGAACTAGTTCGACCCACTTGGGGGAATTTGTCGACCAGGACGAGGAGGCACATATTCCCTTGTTTTGGGCGCGGGCAGTAAAGATTTCCCAAGTCTGTCACCCCTATTGTGAGTGTCGACTAGTAGTAGATAAACGACTCCTATTCGAGCACCGCTTTTCCATGGTATTGTGTATGTCGATTTCTCGTTCAATAAGCGACTGTGAATAGTTGTTTATCGCTCATTTTTCAACAACTGTTTGTTTGTAAAAGGATCAGCGACTATAAACTATTCACACGCACTTATTGAACGAGAAAACGACTTTGAAAATACCACGGATAATCGATAATCGACTAACAGTCGTTTATCTACTACTAGTCGACACTCGCAATAGGGGTATGACGTTTTTTAACCTCCCAGTAATTTTTTTCTGTCCGGAAGAGTTCTGTAAGGAGAGTAGTGAGTGGTGGTCGGTGATCACTGTGAAGTGGTATCCTTCCAGGTACGGTCTCATTTTGCTTACGCACTTTTGTTCGGTGGCTGAATAACTGGAGAGGCTGGGTCAGTTAAGCTTTCGCAGTAGGAATGGCGTTGAAACAATACTTCACCGAGTCCTTCGCCGCTGGCATCGGTTTGGAAGAAAAACGGGCGGTTGATGTCGGGACCGCTAGCTTCTTCAGGGCTATGAACGCGTTCTCTCGTGTCCCACCCCAGGTCCAACCATTCTTCAGTAGCTAGTTGAGCGGTGTTGAGAGCGTAGACATAAGCGAGGCCGAGGAATCTGTTGTGCGGGCATCTGTCGTAGAGCAGCTATCTTTGCACGGTTTGTATGGATTCTTTCGGAGCTGACAATGTGGCCCAGACAGGGGTTTAGTCAAAAGCTGAGGTAAGCTCAGCCGATCCGGAGTCGGGAAGAGGCCCCACTTCCCTCACCAAATAAACGACTCTGTTATGTACCCCCTTATTCTAGAACCCGAATTTTCGTAATCCGTAATTCGAAAAACGAAAAATCCACATGCTGCAACCCTTGCGGAAACATGTGCAGCATTGCCAGCTATCAGTTGTTTTTCGAAGATAGCTAAATGCAACAAAACAAATAGTCTGTTCCAATAGCAGTCCGGTTTACAGGATTTAGTCAGAACTTACAGGAAGTCGTTCCTATTGACATAAAACCTGTAAGTGGGAACACATTTGAGAGAGTAACTGAGCGACTGTTCCTAGTCAGAAGTTACAGGATTTAGTCCGGAGTTTTTTTTCCTGTAAGTTCATGAAAAGTGTCAAACGATCAGCTGATTTGCATGTGCAAGCAAAAACAAACAGCGGTGAAAGCAGAGTAGCTTATATTTGTAAAAAAAATGGAAGTAAACAACGAAATGTTTGAATATGTATAGATTTTAATAATTATTTAGTGATATTTCAGCTAAATCAGTGTTGTACAAATCACATGTAAACAAACCGACTGACGTTTTTACAGGAAATAGTGCTTTTTGCGTTCCTATGCACTTCTGCATCTGTTCTCCTTTTACTCTCATTTGAGAGAGTAAAATTGTAGTTTGACAGTTCCACAGGTTTTAGTCCGAAGTTCAAAGGAACAGACTAAAAGTGGAAAGGAATTAAAAAAACACTCATCATGTGCTTGTTTATTGTAAAATTGGTTAATTTACATATTTTGAGGAAAATGATGGATTCTGATGCATTTTCAATTATAGCAGCGGAGTAAGAGGGCGATATGGCAATGGATTCACAAAGGTATGCGGAGCTGTCGGGCATAGTAACGATGGGCGCATCTATGTCAGCTTCTGGTTGAATTGTTGAACCACAAGCCAGAACTCCTATGCCTGAAGCTCTGGTTCTCAATCCAGTTAATGCAATAACAGCTTCTTCCAAGCCATTGAAAACATGCACTTTGTTAGGTCCACCACCTGTTGCGCTTGCTTCTGCCTTCGGCTGTGCTTAGGGATTATAACCCTTACTAAGTAGAATTCTCCTTTCTGTGTTGCGGGGAAGAGGGGCTTCCGCGTGTCAAAGGTATACAACATTTCTTGTGCATATCACTCCGGCTACGCCGTCCACAGTATTTTTGCGCGGAACCCACGTCGAAATTTGCAAAAAAGTGCATAGTGCAAACCCAGTTTATTAATAAGCTAATGGTAGGAAATTTGTACCATTTATCCTAAATAAAATGTGAATCCTTCACATTACACGTGTATGTTAAAGTTTTTGGATTCGGGTTATGCGTTTGGACACAACAACCGAAATTCATTGTACAAATAACTAAACCGGACCCAAGTTTATCGATAAGGGGCAACAAAGATTCTTTTTTGCTCGTTTATATAAAGCAGTGGATAAAAATATACGTATATGCGAAAGGCAAATTTATCTGTTTAAATGAACACCAGCAATATTTCTTGCAAACACACATCGATTTACATCTTTTATTTCTCCTCCGACACAGAATTGTTTTCGTTCGTTTTTAGGCATGCCATTGTTACGAATTTCGAAAGCTCGAAAATACGATTCGGATTGCCGCATACTATTTCTACGATTCGTAGCAAAATCCGAAAGAGTTGCAGAATAGGGGGTGGTAGATTCGGTGCAAACAGAGGTAAGTGAACAGTAGCAAAGCGGGTGACACTCTGAAGCGGTAGGAGGACGACTGATGAGAACGCGTGATAAGAACGCTAGCAGCGGGTGATGGAAAAGTAGGTACAATTGTTCTTTTTTCAGCGCTTTTTAATTTGAAGGTACATTCGGAACAATCACACCTCTAACATGGTGGAATGTATCAAAATAACTTCAGAAAATCCATCATTTTATTTTATTGGCATTTGAACGGGTTTTTCGTGGTGTAGGCGACCTGTCTCCTCTGTGAACGGGCAGGTAAATGGTACGGTGTTAAAAGCAACGTAACTGTAGCTTATGGCGCTACTGCGTACTGAATCAAAGCATAATCTGACGATAGAGCCTTGTTCTCAAATCCGCGTCTCAACTAAATGTATTGTGAATATGAATCGGTACTTGGACAATCAGGTAGGTTCTATAGTTCACTTCCCAGTGAATTTCAACGCCACTCAATTTGAATTCAAAGTGACTTTGGTTGAAGCTCACTCGGAAGTGAATTGCAGAGCTTGCCTCGCTCTACTTTTTCTCGAATCGAATGTCGCCGTGGCGGTTCATATATATGGGGGTGGTCCCAAAAGTACCCGGCCTAACCTAGAGATGGCGGTTGTTTGAAAAATATCACTGTGTTAAAAAGTACACAATCTATAAAGCATATGTTTCAAGTTTGAATGTGCCAGTTGTTTAGTATAGGCAGCCGTCAATAGCAGAGGCCGAAAATAACTGGCCCACTTTTAACACATCTGGGGCGTTCACAGTTCCTTCCAAATAGTGTCTCAAAATGTAGACGTCTACATTTTAAGACGTTTTCTAACCGTAAAATCTGTGGTGTTGTTGTTTCCCATACAAAATTGGAAAACGACGCCGTCTACATTTTGTCACACTTAAAGGTATGTTTTTTACGCGTCTACATTTTGCAACTCGCAGCAGGGTTGCATTATGGCAATACTAATCACATTTTTTTTATTTATTGGGCACGGTTTCTGTATTTGCATTTAATTTGAGCGCAATTTCTGATGAAAAGAAACAAATCAAGGAAAAGAAATAACAAATATTACGAATTGGTAATTAAGTTAAATAATTAAAATTTTTCAGAAACAAAATCGAAAGGCGACATATAAAAAATGCACGCAAGGAAGAAATGTCTGGCAACACCAGCAAAGTTTTGAGACAATTTTGCGACGACTGCTAGAAAGGGGTGCTCACAGTTTGATGCTAAAGATGTCTCAAAATGTAGACGTCTACTTTTTCAGACACAATTTGGAACGAACTGTGAACACCCCAATCGTAACTTTTCCTATCATTAACCATATCTTTTTGACTTTTTGTGATATATCACTCTGAAAGAGTTTTATGCGAGGGAGCTTACGGTTAATGACTGTGAGAAATGGAATCGCTAACGAAAATAAAGGCCAACCGCAGTTATTTATGAATTTTTTTTTTGAAAAGGTGAGTTAGTAAATTTAATTATGCTGCAGAGAAAATATTTGATGAAAATGCAACGAGGTAAAACAAACTATAAAGAATAGTAAGTAGAACTATTTTTATTCACTCAAATAATCACCGTTATAAAATTTTTTTTAAAATTTGAAATAGATTCTACTTTGGGCAGCAGATATAGTAGGCATTTCAAAAAGTACGGTACATCGCGTATTATCTGAAGATTTGAAAATGCCCAGTAGCGAAAATAGTCACCGGTGACATCGTCACTAATGAGGATTTAGTGACATTGTCGCACTTACTGTGAATCCTTAGCGACATATAGCTGACAATGATACTGGTGACAATGTTATGCAGGTGTACTCCTATCAAAGACTTATAACAGACAATGTCTTGCAGCGGTCACTTATAAAAAGTCCATTGCAAGATACTGTCGCTTGAATGTCATTAATGATCACTGCATGACCAAGTCATGCAGATGACATCAACGACGAAATTACCATTTATATGAAAAAGTT
Organism: Rhagoletis pomonella; assembly: GCF_013731165.1. Taxonomy (NCBI): domain Eukaryota; kingdom Metazoa; phylum Arthropoda; class Insecta; order Diptera; family Tephritidae; genus Rhagoletis; species Rhagoletis pomonella. The sequence continues at coordinate 33,325,393 of NW_023458564.1, forward strand.
ATGAACGACTTCCATACAAACGGAGCCCAAAGTCATTTGAGAAGTAACTTTTCCGTACAAGACTCTTAAGTGACTAATGCATGACATTCGCTACGGGGTGAGGCCCTTTTTATGAGTTGCATTCGATTTTCGATCTTCGCTGGCTATCGAAGGTCGAAAGTGAAATTCGTGTCGAAATTTTCGTTGGGTATCAAATTTTCTGCCGAACAGAATTTTGCTTTCGTTGAGTAGCGAAGTGTTAGAGAATTGTGAAAAATGTATGATTTTGCATTTATACTTACTTTTTGGCGGTTAGACACTAATTTTGAACAATTTGTATTAACTTCAAGCAGTTCTAACGTCGTGAATACTAAATACAAGCTCGAAAGTCTGGTTTTACATATGAACGCTGTTGGCACGATCTCTGAGAACAAAATCATGGAGCTGTTTATAGTTTTAATATATTATCATTTTAAGCGATACATTTGGATCACAAAATTTCTTAAATATATTGTATGTCAAAATGATAGTCCAAAGACTGCACTTAAACTCTCTTAAACGTTTTCTGCTTCTGGCCAGTTTTCCTAGCTCTCATCGTCTGACGAATCGTTCAACCAGAACTCCGTTGTACTAATTAAACATTTTTTTACCACGTTTTTATAAACCCGCTTTCTTTTTTATTTCATTTTAAATTGCACAAATTTACATATGTATAACAACCAAGGCACTTTCGACCACAGTCGAAGATCGAATGTAACTCATAATAGAGGGCCTGAGAAAGCTGTGTCCAGGATGGGTGCCGCATTTGCTCACACTCGACCAAAAACAGTGTCGTGAATAGGTATCATTTCACAGTTTGAGTGGCTACCTAATGCACCCTATTCGCCAGATTTAGTCCCCTCGGACTATTTTCTGTTCTCCAACTTCAAAAAATGGCTCCGTGGTCAAAGATTTTCTAACGATGAAGAAATGATGTCGGCAGTTAATGGCTATTTTGAGGAGTATCGAACTTATTGAGCATCGCTGGGAAAAGTGTATAGAGCTGAAAGGAGATTATGTTGAAAAATAAATATATTTTTTCCCTAAATTTTTGTGTTTTCTTTGTTAGGTCGGGTACTTCTAGGACAACCCCCGTACAGCGAGTATTTCGTTTTAAAACGTCGGATTGAAGAAATCGGAGGAAAGTGATTCATCTTTTTTTACACATGGTTTTATCTCGAACTGCTCGAAGCGATTCTTTTTAAAATTTTTTCTAGCCAAAATTATTTAACATGTCCAAAAGTTTATATGGCTTTGAAACACTTTTACTTTTAGGATACATTTATGTTCTTTTAAGATGATTTTTTTTCCAAAAATATGGTACAATTTGAAAATGCAATTTTCCACCCGTTAGTAGCACGGCACTGGAACGACTGGTGAGCAGCGGTAAGCTCGCTAGCAGTTGCTTTCAGCAGCAGCAAATGGTTCTCAATAAGGGTTGCAAAACCGCGCACTGAGAAATCGTCAAATTGGTTATCGAAAATCGCCACTTATAGCAAAAACCGTGACCGGAGGAATTTTGGCCGCTGATTGCTAAACGAAAATAATAAATATGAATTATTAATAAAAAATATATTCACTATATGCTAAAGTTTTATCGCAGACAGAATCCGTTCTGGTAAAGGTAAACGTTTTCCAAAAACCACTAATAATTTTTCAAATAAAACGGCCTCAAGCTCAATAAAAATTGTTTAATTTGATTTATTTGGCAAAAAAATAACCAAAAACCAAACAAAAAACCACTAGAATTTCGAAAAAGGCCTCAAATTGATGGTTGATATCTACTTTTGGATTATATATTCAGCCTTATCATGAATTTTCATTCCGTGTGAATTCGTTCACATTTCGCCCATGCAGTTCACCTATCGGATGTTGAATATTCACCAAGCGAAGTAGTTCACTTCGAATCATGCTCACACTATCGTATACCGTATTCACCAGTGATTTAACTGTCACTCGCATGGATAAAATCGCAAAACAATTGCTTAATTTTCACTTATGTATGTACGAAATACTCTTACGTATGTTCAAAATTAAAAACGTATTTAATGGCTTTGACAGCTGTTATCCCAACTTCGAAATTTCTATGTATGTGAAATGCCGTTCACCCGAAATCGTTCCACATAAATACATGATAAAGTGAACCATTTCGTTGAACGAAATTTTTTACCAAATATTCATGATAAGGCTGATTCTAAAAGTCGTTTCGTTTGGATTGAAGATCTTTGTGTTTTAAGATTCAAAGCCCAATATTCTAGAAAGTAAAAAAAATCGCCACAAAAAACTGGCACCAACATTGGTTCTATGAAACTGTGAAGTAAAAATGAAAAATTCAATGTCGGTGAAAATTTAATTTTTTCAATTTATAGTTTCGTTTTAACATCTAGCAAGTAGTTATTTGGTAAATTATTGAGTTTAAGACTTTGATATTCTTTATCTGAAGATGATGGTTTTGAGAAAAACGCTCAACTTTTCTTTTTCACAGCCACAAAACTTTGTGAAAAAAGTTTTCACAGTAAAAAAATTTTGACAAATTAATTAATTTACATTTAAAAACAGAACCGTTTTCACGTTTTCACAGAACAGGAATTGGCCCCAGGTATAATTTTTAATATCTACCAACGATACATAAATACATATAAATTTTGTTTTCATTTTATTACCAGTTTTTCTTTTATTGAAAAGGAGAACCCTTAAGAAGTGTTAAAACTGTGCAAACTTAGAGGCAATTTCGAGTTAAATGGTCTCAAAGTTGAGGACTAGAGAAAGTTCGTAATCGAGACCTTGTCAGCTGACACGATCAGCCCTATTCTGCATTTCGAGTCGAATCGAAATTTTATCAGTTCCGCTGATTTCGTATTTCTCTAAATTACCGGTATATGGGATGTGTGATTGGTTATTCCCAATAAACACCAAAACAATATTTCTCCAACCTTGGAGAAATGATAGTTCGTCTAACCGACGCGCAGATACGTAAAAAGTGATAGAGAAACGAATTTTTAATTATCAAATGAAAAAAGAAAGCTGTACAAAGAGGAAAATTACCAACAAAAAGTAAATAATCTTGAAAGTATCCTCAAATAATCTTGAAAGAAAATAAATCGCGAAGTGAATCAAGTGGCAAAATATTGTCGGACTGTAAACTGTGAAGTGAATTATTGTAATACGATGTTTGATTAACTACATAATACAAAAGGAGTAATAAAATGAAAAATTAATATTTAAATTCATCTATATATGTCGTTTCAATCCAAAAAGGGTTAAAGTTATTTTACTATTTCAATTTCAGTATTTCAATGATATGTTTGCGACCAATTGGAGAATTACATTGGAGTTCAAGTTGAGAACTAGCATTTTCTCAACTTGAGAAACAGTCCTTTTTTCATACAAAGAAAAATGCCCTTTTTGTTGAGAACGTTATGATCCTCCACTTGAGGTACTGTTGAGAAACAACGTTGCAGATTTGAGAAATACCTTAGTTCTCAACTTAACCTCAAGTTGCGCTCAAACTTAAATGTTTGTTGGGTTGTCCGAATTTAAAAATTTTCAGCCGTGTTTTACAACTGTACCAAGTTTGGAAGAAATTGGTGAAGCGGTTACGGAGAGATACACATGCAATCGTAAGTGGGCGAGGCTACGCTCATTTTCCAAAAATGTATAGTCTTATTTTCCGCCAAAAGGTCATTGAAAATATCAAATTTGAGTGAATAAGCTTCAGTAGTTACTAAAATACCGCAGTTTTCGCATTTCCGCCAACTACCGTTGTATGGGAGGTAGGCGTGGTTACTGTCTGATGTGGTACATTTTCAATAATATCCGTCCATGGCTCAAAAGAATACTCGAACGATGTTTCGTTAAGATATCTCAATTTTTACTCGAGTTATCGTGTGCACAGACGGACGGACAGACAGTCACGGACAGTCCATTCTAATCATTTTTGTATTAGCATTATGTATCTATCTCGGTTCCTTTATGCTGTTACAAACAACCGTTATGTGAAGAAAGTTATAATCAGCCCAATTCTGAATACTCCGTGGGGAGTTTGTTCTCCGGGAATTTCTTTCTCCCGAGGAATAAATCCTCCAATAATTAACTCCCAGGGAGTAGCATTTTCACCGAAAATATTGGGAAGAGGAAATACAAACTTCGAAAGAGCGGTTTGACAGCTCAACTCAGCCATTCAAAATAAAAAATTCTCAGGGAATTTTTATTCATGATGGGAGGAAAGGGAAAAGAGAAAAAACTCCCAGGGAGTTTCTGTTCAGAATCGGCCTGAATACCATTGTGCACTAGCGTGCTCGGGTATAAATATAATATGCTTGTTATGTAAATATGTATGCAGTAATTTGAATTCACAAATACATTTTTGTTTTGCTTCTGTAATAGTAACTAATGGTTTTATTTAAAACTTTTATAATCGTTATTTGTTTTATTATTTATCATTGATGACGTGAAGTAAGAAATTGAAATTAAAATTATGATATACACGTATAATATATAAATAAAAGCATAAAATTATGTTCTGTATACCTTAAATTGTTTTTCTTTAATTCAACGTTATTTATACTTTGTATAGTATGTATGTTCTTCATACATGCACATACATACTTGATTTTAGGATTTGTAATCATTATTTAAAAATAGGTGTTATAATTAGGGCTTATACGAGTACGTATATGTATTAAATAATATATTTATATGTTAAGTCAAATGGGCTATAATCAGCCATTGCCTAAACCTTGCGATTTTAATACAGTATGAATGATAATGCTTTGCGCATATAGTATTAGTTTTCATTAGCATATTGTGGTCCTTACTTGTTATTGAGAAATTTGCAGCAACTTGGAACTACTGTTGTTGCAAGAGTAAGAACAAACCTGTTATGAAATAAATACCACGGAAAATGGGATCGGATTAAAGAATTTTTTATTTAACAAAAAATTGTCAAAGAAAGTGCGTGCATTCATTGATCCTGTGTAAAAGTAAAGCACTCTTCAACCGAAATCCTTCAATTACTTCGCCCTAGCGCTTTTTATGTCCATTATCTCTTGGCTATACTCACTCAAGGCTCAAACTTTCCCCCCTGGAACACACGATGAACAGAAATATTTTCAAATTAACAAATTTGTTTCAGCTTTCCAAAAATTCCTTGAGCTACTTGTTGTTCAAGAGTTAAAATTTTTATTTTTTTTTTTTAATTCTGAGTGTGAGTTCGGGTGGTGTGTGATTTGTATTTTTCTATAAACTAATATATATTCACTTATACTTTTATTTTTTATCCTTTATTATTTTACTAATTTACACGCCATTAATGTGCTTACCGCTGGTTTTCCACATCTTTAAAGTTTTATTACATACTAACAGAATTAATAAATAAACTTATGTACCGGCAAAATCACACAAAGCGTGTTTGCTTTATCACCCCCCATAGAAGCAACCACACCCCCTTCAATTTAAGTGTGTTTTGCTGTCCAACAAGTTGTGTAAAAGTAGTTTTTTAAAATATTTGGGGCGGGGGACATCCATTCCACTTCATCGAATGACGATGGCCAGGCTTTCTGTCCCTCGAAGCTGAGTTGTGGATTAGCGTAGCTGGGCTGCGGCTGTTTGTATGTATGTTGCAGCATTGTGGGGTATGTACTTTAACAGGTGTGTGGTTGTGGATCGTGGTAGCATCGAAACAAAGCAAAGTACGAAATGCGACCTTATCGATAAATGTAAAGAACGCTCTTACCACCACGTGGTTTTCTTTCACTATCCTTTGTATACATACATCCTATTTAATATGTTCTAATGCATTTTAATTATAGCATGTTTAATCTGAAAAGAAACAAGAAGTTTTAGTTTTCAAATACATATGTAGCTACATGGAAAAAAAGCCAATATGATATGCAGAAAACGCTTTCATTCATCAACAGGGCCGAAAAAAATAAGCACGAAAAAATTAATTTTAAGCGCTTAGATAAGCATAAAACATTGGTAAATATACTTGCAAATATGCTCGCAAAACAACAAAAATTAAGTACAGTTTAATGTTTTGTTTTTTATTCAGTTTATTTCAAGGATTGGAAAAATACAATGGACATACAAGTGTTGCTTGATATTCTCAAATAATTACAATGGACATACAAGTGTTGCTTGATTCTCTCGTTTTAATTTTTTTTTTTATAATATTCGTTATTCTCCATTTGGGAGAAATTTTAATCTCTTCAATAACACCAATGTCTTCTCGTAGAGACGAACCATTAGTTTTAAATTTTTGTATCCAAGCAGAAATGCAATTGAAGTTACGGATTAATAGCACCAAATATTTTTATGTTATTATTTGTTAACCTTTTTCTCAGTTCGACGAATAAAAAAAAAATCCCAAGAAATGGTAAAGAAAAATTTATTGAGCAAAATTTTCTTAAGCAGTACGAAGTTCTTAAGAAATTTGCTACGCTTTCTACTATGGTTTGCTAAAGTTTGTTTGTGACAAGTTTGTTTGTGAAATATATGCCCGTTCCATTATTGCGTAAGGAAAAAGTGAGGTTTTAATAGAATGAATATTTTTAATTTTTTCCGTCACTTGAACAAATTGCAAGCAAGTATATAAAAAATTTAGAAAAGTGCATTCCTTTACCATTTTTATATGAACATATTGGTTTCCTTGGGAGTTTGAGAATTAATAAACTCGCCATAAGGATATTTTATTTTAAATGTATTATAAACCCTGGTCAACGCAACATCGAAAAAAAGTTTAGGAAAAAGGTTTTTTCTTAACAGCGGTCGCCCCTCGGCAGGCAATGGCAAACCTCCGAGAGTATTTCTGCCATGAAAAAACAGCTTCTCATAAAAATACAATCGCCGTTCGGAGTCGGCGTTAAACTTGTAGGTCCCTCCTCTTTGTGTGACAACATCAAGGCGCACGTCACAAATCGGAGGAGAAGCTCGGCCAAACACTAACATACATATGTGTAAGCGCCAATCTATTATTAGTCCGGCGTCGGACCATCCAATTTTTTTATTGTTTTCTGTTAGCTTAACTTTGTACCACGTTAACCGATTTCTATATTTTTTTTTTAAGGATGTGGTACCTTAGAGGTGGTCCCATTTGGTTTAGATTCGATTACATCACGAAGAAATTAACGGTACTCTTAAATTTTTATATGAGAATTGAAGTCGGTTCTGTTTTTTGATTATCTTTCAGTATGCATGTTAGACATGTTACTATGAAATATGTTTGCGAATAATTAAATACGGACACAAAATTGACTACTTTAATTATCTTTTTTATTGTTTTAGTCTCCTACCTATGATGTGACTTTCCATGTTCGTAATACGTGGTTTTGACGCTGGCTGCGGTATAATTGTTATCTCATCATTTATTTTAAGCGGTTTTAATAGCGAATCATTCGCAGCCATTAAATTACTACGCTGCTGATGACTGAGTCCACCACCAATGCCCATTCCACTTCCGCTGGGCATACCACCGGCCGCCGCAGCAGCTGCACTATTCTTCTTGCCATCCATAGCCTTCTTAGCGACGGTACTATGCGCCGTATACACATGTGTCTCGAATTGTTTGTACATACCGAAAGTGGCGGTACACACTGTACATTTGTATGACAAATGTGCAGGTTTTAATGTCATATGATGATCGCGCGACACGTGATTCAATAACTTCCATTGATACATCTATTTCAGAAAATAATAATAATGTATAAAAAAAAACTTGTAAAGAGCAAGAATATGTAAAATAATTTACCCTGCCACAAACTGGACACCGGCCGGCATCTTTTCCCTTATTTGCGGCTTCCTGCATCGAGCTTGTGACCAAACCATGAGAGCCCAACAAGTGTCGTTCCAGACCCTGGTCGGTGAAGAATCGAAATTGACATTTTTGACAATTCAACGGCGGTCGGTTGTATATCATTTTTGGGTGTATCTGTAAAAGAAAAAATTAAAATATTGCATTGTATGATTCAAATAAAAGCTCTTACCTTCACTTTGTGCATCCATTGCATGTGGTTGCGTAGCTGTTCAAGATCCTTAATATAGCCATCGCATATTTCACAGATGACAAACTGTGCTTTGCTATTACCACCACCAGCACCCATTGGATTTTGACCAGGCTTCATACCAGCCGGGGGCATTTTGCTTGTCGACGGTGCTGACACAACCGGCTGTGCATTGTTTTGGCGAGGTAGTGGAGTTATTGAAATACTCGGTTGACCGGAAAGCGTCTTTTTTGCAAAAGCATTGGCTGCCTATAGAAATAAGGTTTGTTTATCTTCTGCAAACAATTATATATTCAAACATTTACATACTTGCAACAGTTGCCCTCCTGGTACTTGATAGTTATTGGGTTGCACCACATTAGTAGCCATTTGGGATCTTATAGGTGCGGGCCCACGAAGCAATGCTCCAGTTGACAAAGAACCAGCTTTTTGTGACGCGATAGTTGTAGGGCGACCGCGGGCTTTGTTCGCTGCGTTTTGGGCAGCCATCGCAGCCGCTTGCATGCTGCGTGCTTGTGCTGCTGCTTGTTGCTGTTGCTGTATAGATGCGAGGGCTGCCTTTTGTGCTGCAGCTTGAGCAGCCATAGCCTAAAATAATTAGAAAAGAAAGTTGGTAAAAATGGCCTCCATTCGTATTCTGCATTAGGTTTTAGTGAGCTACAGACAGAATTAAAATAAAAGAAAACGTTTACATATATTGCAAACTTTACAGCAACGAGCAAAAGTTCATGAATATACATAACTTTATAATGAAGTCGAAACATCTACAAAATTAATATAAATTTGATTATGTTTTGATAAAAAGCCTGAAATAAAGCAAGGCTCTTCTTAATTAGTAGTTCGCCACCACTGCATTTTGAGCTCTCTTCTCTATAGTCTATTTGTTGATCTCTACCCCATTATTTATAACTACTATAAAGCCTATTTTCGTTGCGAAAAACCATATATAAAAAAAAAACATTACTCAGTTTACCTGATATGCCGTCGCAGTGCCCACAAGTCCGTGACGTGGCTTGATTCGTGGTATCTTCGCTGGAGCTTCCCAGTCAGCAGGCGGTGCCAAGTTTATTTCAGGCCGGAATTTCTTCGCACAAACTGGTTGATGGCGGCCTAATTTTGCTTTACCGTTGTCTTCAAATCCACAGTTCGGGCACTGATGATACGGCAACGGTTTGATAAGACGCGCTTTGATATTATGTATCGCTTCCATGTGATAAACAATTTCGGTAGCATTGCGAATCTCGAAAGGACAAAAGTTACACTTATACAAGGGGCCATTCATATGTGGCGTTTCGTAGTGATTGGCCATCGCAAGTGCAGACTCAGACTTGAAATTGCAAAACTCACATCGTTTCATAGTAAATTTGAATGGCGTATTCTTCTTTTGAGATGCCTCCAAGTTGCCTGATAGTGCTGTTATAGCACGTTCGAATTCTGTAATGTTTTTGCCAAGACTTTTGCGCATTTTACGTTTTTGCAATCGTATCAAATCGGACTGAACAAACTCTTGCACCTGCCCCACACCGATGTCCATGAAAAATTTACCCAATGGACTTTCGAAATAATTATCTTGTCCGAGTTTGGAGGCCACACTGGCGTTTTGTGCTGATGAACTAGGTGATTGGACAAGTGCCGCTGTTGGCTTAATAGCGCCTTTCAGTGCTGGAAAATCATCGCCGGCTTCCTTTATTAGCACTTTAGTGCGCAGCCCGGACTCCGAATCATCATCCTCGTCATCGTCATCATCTTCATCCGATTCCTCAGACCAAGATTCATCAGGCTCGTCACCACCACGTCTCCGTTTCTTCTTTTTGCTAGTTTTTTCTTCCTTATCCTCCTTATTTTGCTCTGTGATCATGTCAAATTCATCCTCTTTATCGACCTCGGCGAGATCTTCTTTTGTCAATTTATATGTGTCTTCGATATTTTTAACAATATTTTTGAGATTGTCTGCAGGCGGTTTCTCATATATATAGGGAACGATAAATGAAGGCGCCTCCAGAACAAACATATCGTCAGTGAGACCTGGAAGTAAATTTGCGGCATTGAGCCCTGAAAATGATGTGTTGGCGATTGCGGAGCTCGCTATTGGCATGCCAACTGGTATTACGGGTATGAGTTTTGGTGGCCCGCTGGGTAGTACAACGCCAGCTGCTGGCGTTATATTCACAGGATATACATTACTCTCAGCCACTTTCTTAGCAGCGGCAACAGCAGCTGCAGTGGCGGCGGCTGTATCTTGAGCTAAGAGCGATCTTGCATCTTTGATGGATATTTGATTGGTATTGGTACCCGACCCCACGTTACGCAGACGCTTACTTGGCGGCTGTGAATCATCAGAGTGTTGTGGTGAATCAATGGCTAAACTTTTGCGCTTACTTAGATCGTTTACCGTTGGCGCCGGTGTGTCGTCTTCTATTACTACACAATCATCATCTTCATCATCATCTATGATTTGTGTTTCATCAGATGGTTTCGGTTTTGTAGACGTTGTATTTGCTTCTGTATCTGAATCCGATGCAATAACTACGGCACCATCCGAGTCACTACAGATCGATCGCGTTTTACGTACTGTACTAGCCTTCGGCGTTGCGGTACTGTTTTCAGAGATGTTCAGTGTTGTATCAGCGGTAGTCCCTTTAGGAACTGTTATCACTTCATCGTCCGAGTCGTCTCCTAGATCAACAAAGCCACTAGCGTCACTCTTTGAAATACCGTTTTCTTTCTTTTGAGATTTCGACTTTATCTCATTGCTGATCGCAAGTGGATCCCCCGAAATATCCATTGCTTCATGACCTTCACCGCTCCTGCTGTCATCATTCTCTCCTTTTGTGGAATTTGCTTGGAGTTCCTGACACTTGACTTCCTTCTCATCCTGACTGGTGGTATCGGCGCCCTCTACTTCACTGACGCTATCGGTGTTACTGCTAACTGTGGCTGGCCTTTCTACGTTTTCGCTCGGAGCATTACTATTGTCTTTAGGATCACTTGCTTCTCCCAAAGTACTTCGCGAACGCTGCGTGTCGTCTACATCTGCGTCACTTTCTCCGCCAGCTGATTTGTCCGTGCATGTATTGGAGTTTTGTAATTCGTCATTGGATATAGTTGTTGAACTTTGTTTCACAGTTGCAATAATGGGAACAGTTGCTGGGGTGGACGCATCGGCTTTCGTATCATTACTGGATTGCTTAGGGCCATCATTCGCGCAAGCTGTTATCTTGCTGTCTTCACCACCACCAAGTCCGTTTTCTGTAGTGGATGAGGCCGTCATTTGAGAATCATCTTCCTCGGTGTCGGCGCAATCAACGTCCATTTGTTCGTTGTGACAGTCGACGTCTGAAACTCGACTTTTAATAATTTTGTTTACACCATTCTGCTGATCTTTTAATTGCTGCCCGTCGTTGGGGATGATTGCCGAAGCACTACCTTCGGTGTAACTTGTAGGCGCTGAGTGATCCTCAGTTATGGTGAGAGTTGAGGAAACGGGTTGCGTGGTTGCCTCCGGCATGATACCATCGACTTCAGTCATTTGTTTGCAGAGTTTTTAGTTTCCACCAAATTCAGCTGCAAATGAAAGGAAAATCTCTTTAATATTCTCAATTCAATGATGTGGACTAAATAAAGTACGAATAAAGTTTTAGTAAATATCAAATTGCCTTTGCTTTCAAGTAAGGGATTCTCAAACAACTTCAATATTCAAGCTCTGACATTTGGAGTCAACTTACTGTCAGGTTTGAAAATTTATGGTATAAGAACAATCAAAAACATATGTACATACATATGATTTTCTTGGGCAAAGTATATTCAAGAACAAATTATGAGTAGAGGAACACAACATATAAGTGACTTAAATTTTAACTAGCTCGGGTTATGTATCAGGTGCCATAAGGTGTTTCTGTTGAAATAGACTTTCTACCCTATGAAAATCTACCAAAGATACTGGGTCTTAATGGCCATGATTTATGTAGATAATAAAAACTATAATTTGACCGGTTAAATTGAACTCCTTTTTTCGATTATTTTGAATAATTTTTTTAAGATTTTGATTTCTTGCGTTTTTATGATCGCTTTGAATACTCTATTATAAAAAAAAAATTAAATTTTAAAATAACGGTTATATAATTGAAACAATCAAAAATGATCGACAAAATAAAAATCCAACTTTAAGTGTTAAATTATGTTTTATATTATAATGATGATGAATTAAAATATCGATGTATTAATTAATTCTTATTTGGAACTATATATGTACATATTAGATTATATATATATGGATACATCAGTTAGTTCAGACTGCAAATTTCAGTATATAGTGGTAAGAAGAAGCTATGAAAGAGTGGGAGAAAAAAATGTGGGAATACATATGTACATATACATTAATATATATGTGCATACATATAGACAATAAATAATGAATTGTAAATTGCAAAGGCCGCAGGAAATTTTCTATAAATTTGGTGAAATCGGCTAAATTTGCCGCCAATTGGAACTTATATAGTATCGCTTATGGTAGAACAACTCGCTTTTAGACTTACTTGTGGACGGACGTATGAAAGTACGAACATGCGTACAAACATAAGACACCGACTACGAACGGTGGGTTAAGAGATGGAAAGAAGCAAAAAAGAGAATTAAGTGAACGGGCGGACGGACGGTTGGAACGACGGAGGAACAAACAAACGATTAGACGCCATATTGGATTTTCTACAAAAACGTTGGCAAGCAGATGCATATATGTATATAGTATGTACATTTTTGTATATATGTATTTACATATAATATATTTACTTTCAAAAAATGGCACATACATAAATAGCTGTGTGCAGATACATGTATAGTATATACATATAGTCTTTTAAAGTACAAAACCGCGTAACTGACATTTGCTGCCAAAAATTGGATTTTCTCACACAAGTTCTTGGCTCAATCCTTATCCATTCGTCCTGCAACATACTAGCCAGAAATGCGATTGCTTAAAAAAATTAAACCATTTTGAAATATGATTGTTTTCACTCTCTAGCAAATAATTTATGCAACCTCACATACGCAGTTTTGCATTTTGTTGATACGCGGTTTTGTACTTTAAACGTCGATATGTATGTATATGATATACAAACTAAAACATCCAATATACAGGTATTGAAAACGTATATACATATGTACATATGTATGAAGGTATATACATATATGTACTTACGTAAAAATGTGTAGATGTTTGTACATATTTAAACCTATGCATTTGCGTGCACATGCATATACTTATGTACATATAGTAGATAATGAAGAAAAAATTAATGTGTATCTATACGTAGATGGCTGTATATATGTACAAATGTGTATATGTATGTTTGCGTATCTGTATGTATGTATGTATATATGTACACAAGTAAGTTTTTGGCTCCATCTAACTTTATAACGATAGATAGAAACAGGAAACTTACACTAGCAGTGCTTTTAAGGGGCAACAACTAGAAGTTGGTGTATATACATATGTACATATGTATGGATGATAGCTATATCATTTAGTATAGGAACATACATAACCATATATACTAAGTACAGTATTTGTTGAGACAGTTTGAGTGCACATAAATATGTATTTTATGTATCTATGTATACATATTTATATATGTACGGGCGACTACATAGTATATATACTACAAGCAGTTACATAATATGTATGTACATATATGTATATAATGAATGTAAATAAGTCGTTTCTAAAATAGAGCACTCTAATATCATTGGTACTTGTAATTATGAGTACATATGTATGTAAGTTTTTCCATGCATATGTAAATAGTATGTACGTAGGTATATAAGATCATTGCTTACTGTAAACTACTAAAAGATATGCTACCCACGCACCCACAGTAGAGCACCTTCTTTGCAGATGTCCAGCTTTAATGAGGAGCAAAAACACCAAACTAGGAGCATAGGAGTTCATATCATTACAAGAGCTCTCTGATATATGCCTCCACAATGTACTCAATTTTATCAACCATGCCTTCGTGGTTGGTTCTAACATATTCACTCGAGGTTTATGGTATCAAAATGGCGCTTAGCTGCCACTTGGGCGTAAAGGCCCGTTTACATTCAACTTTGGCGTTGCTGGAAAAATTGTTTGCATTGTTGAAATACTCTTATTTCATTTTTCCCATTTCATTTCATTTCCTTGCATTTATTTATTGCGAAAACATTAGTACAATAAGATCGATAAGGTCGATTGAAACATTTTGTCTATTTTAACTCTGCTTCTGCAAAACCTCGTAACTGACATTTGTGCCAAAACAGATATTTGCTCACCGGAAGCTCCTTGCATCAAGACCTTATACATTTATAATAAAATATCGATACTAGACATAAGAAGAAGAGATAATTAGGGATAAAAGAGAGAACCGTTTTGAAATAAAACAAGTTTTACTCTCTCCTATAAAATTTTGGCAAGCTCACATACGAGGTTTTGCATTTTCTTGATACGCGGTTTTGTACTTTTAACGACGATACTTATAATACATACATATCATGATGAGATGGAATGTCTATATGCAACTAGAGCTCTAGGCGGATTTCTGCATAAAAAATTAAATTTCGAAAAATTATTGCTTGCGTCTTTTTGGGGGTCATCGATATGTATGACAGTATTGTACATATTATTTGCAGCAAAATTCCAAACGCTATTGTTTATTTTTAAGTATTTTCATATAAAATATATTACAATCCATAACAGAAACCACATGAATAAGAGTTTCAAAGATTGCACAAAATTCACAAAAATGAATCAAGCTTCAAATAATTTTCATAAAAATTTCAAACTTTTTATTAAATTTTTTTAGATACCTCTAGAGTATGCAGCTTTGCAGCCCATTCAATTTTAGTTCAATAAAGTGCAAGTTTCAAGTCACTAAAAATTACCGTTGATTTTTTAGATTTTTTTTTAGAGAAGGGTGTTCAGCATTTTCTTCCATATAACGTATGAACAAAAACTATTTTTATATGGAAGAGAATGCGTAACACCCCCGACAAGAAAAATTCTACAAAATCAACGGTAATTTTTGGTGCGTTGAAACTTGCAGTTTATCATACTAAAATTTAATGGGCTACAAAACTGCATACTCGAAAATTTTCTTAAAATTCATAATAACAGGTTTGAAATTTTGATGAAAACTTTTTGAAGTTTGATTAATTTTTATGAACTTTGTGCAATTTTTGTGTTATAGATCGAACAATATTTTAAATTAAAATTCTTAAGAATAAATACATAAACATACGGTGAATTTTGTAACAAATGATACAGTGGTCGAAAAAAATATAGCCGCACCACATTTTGACAAGATGTAACATATCATTTTTTTTTGTTATTTAATTAAGGGAATTACTGTTTATTAATATAGTTCATTCTTTAACAAACCCCGTGCAAATACAAGTTTCAAACTTTGTGCAATAAAAAAAAAAATCAACCAACTTTTGCACAAATTTCGAGCACTTTTAATTAGATTTCCTAGAAAGATTCTGAGTACAATAAAGTACAAGGTTGAAATGGCTGAAAATTAGCGTTAATTTTTTTTGTCCCATTTGCGAACGAATAAACACAATTTATTTTTATCTTCGACGAAAAAATTCTAAAAAATCAACGGTAATTTTTAGCCCTTTGAAACTTATACTTTATTCGATTAGAATTCAATGAGCTACAAAATCGCATACTCAGAATCTTTCTATGAAGTCTAATTAGAAAAGCTGGAAATTTTAACAAAAAGTTTGTTTAATTTTTTTTTTTAATATCGCACAAAGCTTGAAACTTGGATTTAGACTGGGTTTGTTAAAGAATAAATTATATTTTTATAAAAAAATACCAACATTAAAAAAAGAAATAAGGGGCCGTATGCATAAAACCTAAGCAAATGCTTTTTCTTAAAATTTCAGACCTTTCACTCATTTCGTTCAAATAAATTTATGTATGAAATTTTAAGAAAAGGCAATTGCTTAGATCTTATCATATGGCCCAAGTTGTTAAAACTTGTCAAATGTATAATTTTTTCGACCACCGTATGTCCGATACTGTACTAAAAGACTGTTAGAAGAAATTGTGCAGAAATTTCAATGTCTAAGTAGTTTCCGCATGAGGAGCGAAGATGTACATATCTCTATTTTCACCATGATGAGTGTCAATTGGAAACTTTGTGTGCATATCCTGAGCAATAATTGCGTTTTTTGGCTGTTATTTAGTAAATGACATCGTGTCTTTGCTGCAAGTGTCAAAATATAAAATAAATGCAGTAATGACCGCCACCTCTTCTTCTATTTTGTGTAAAAATGTCTTAGCCGCATGGATTGACCATAGCTCAATAAGAGAAAATCGGTCTTTATTTGTATCATGGGAGCTTATGTATGTATGTAAACTGTATTCTTTAAATTCATTTTCTCCAGTTTTTGATTATGGCACTCTTGCAGAAAAAAATACGTTATGTACATACGTATGCATGCTGCTATGTAAATACATATTTATGCATTATTTACACATTATTCATAAATAAAAAACCATTTTAAAGTAAAATAATTCGTATCTAATTTTGCATTCCCGGTTTCCATTTGATTTGCAGCTACACGTTTGTATACATACATAGTATAGCTGCAAGCAAAAAAAAAACACTTTCAGTCAAATATATGTACATACATATTTGTATGTACATAATTACATATCGCTTCAATAGTGTCATAATAAAAAATAAAAATTTTTGAGTCGAGTATGCAGAAATTACCGCTACCTTATTCTTCTATGTTGTGTAAAAATTTCAAGCGGTATCGATTACCTGTATCTCACTAGAATAAAACATGTATTAATTTTTACTATGGGAGTATATGTAAATTTAAAACTTTAAAGCCGTTTTTCTCGAGTTTAGCTTTTTTGAGTTATGACACTATTGATGTAAATCAGCGATATGTATGTATGTAGTATGTACCTGAAAAATTTACAAGAAGAAGTGCTAACTTTTAGCCGCGGCAACGGCTTTCACATGCATCTTCTGATGATACTTTTTTAGTTAAAAACAAAATACATATATACATAAGTACTAAATATATTTTTCGTAACATTTTGGTTTTCACTACATTCGCACAAAATCTTTTTTGAGCGTGTCTAAACGCTGTCGTTTTGGTTACGCTACCCTACAAGCCGACAGCTTGTTCTGTCCTCTGAACCCTCTTTGTTTTTGCATCCGCCACTATATTTGCCTGTTTTTCTTGCTAGTCACATTTTGTTATTATTTGGTGTTCATAGCGCTCCTGTAGTCAGATATCAAAGCTGATGAGTGGTTGGTAATACATACATATATGTACAACATATATGTAGCACAAAAATGTAAGAATTTTACTTAAAAGTAACCAGTGATTGGAGGCGGCTAAGATCAGATGAAGTAAATAAAAATACAATCGCTCACCGTACTCGTTGCCAACGTATGATACCTACTGAAGACATCAGAATGGCGCGAGAGCGTAATCAGCTTGGAAAGCCAATATAACTAGTTGCAACCAGGGTTGCTGCTCTGCTGTACGAATAGCGTTGGAGTAATAAGAGGTCGAAATTAAAAAAATAGGCAACCCTATATAATTTTATTGAGCTAAAATGCTTTTGTTCGATTTGGCGGAGAAGTTTTTTCAAATATTCTACAAGTCGTATTCTATAGTCGTATTATTTAAACTGATTTCCTAATCTTATGGATATTTTTTCTTTTTAAATTAGGACGGTAGATGATGAAGATTAAGGTTGATAAAGGATAATCTTGCTCTTCCAAAAAGTTAATATTCAACTTACATAACTTGCAATTTAGGTGTATTCCAGTGTTGATAAATGCATTTTCCAATTTCGTATGAAAATGTAATTCAAATTGTACTTTTTATCACTAAATTGTACCAAATTTTGATTGCAATTATTTTTGTAATTTTTAGTTATTGTGTATAACTTGTATTTAATTATTGTTCCTTATAAAGTAAAAATAGTTACTATAAATTTAGAAACAATATAACCATTATTTTACTATCATAAAACGTTACACACTTTTACATCAGATATTATGATTTTAAATGCATGTATGTAAGTACATACATAAATGTATATAAACATAAAAAATTTACAATAATTGGATACTTTTAAATTTACAAAGTTAAAGTTTATTTCGACATTTTGTTTTTATTAATTTTTGTATGAAGAAGATCCTTTCAACATTGGTTGAAGAATGTGCAATCGACAACAATCCTAGAGCGATGTTGTATGTGTTTGAAAACAATGGCTCATTGAAAATATTTTTGGTGGTTCTTATTTTCCCCCAAAACTCACAACATTGAGGTTGACAAAATTTTTTAAATCAAGGTGTTCAGCCCTAAGTTCTGTGTTGCTGTATTCTAGCAATTTCACGCTTCTGAAACAATAAGTGTATTAGTGGAACAATGATTTGCATATTGCCTGATAATACAGAGGAATGGTTCAACTTTGAAGCCCAAATTAGAACTTCGTCATTAAAATTCTTCATAGTACGACAAAAGTTTACACATAATTGTTTTACGTTTCTTCTAAAATTTAGAATATCTTCCTATTTTAGTTTTTATTTGTTTTGGCAAATGATTCTAAATTTATTACTTTAGAAATTAATCAAAACAGTGTCGTATAACTTAACGAATCAAGTGTTGCCAAATTTTGGCTACAGGTAAACTGTTTAAAACGGAGAGATTTGGAAATAAAGTCTCTTTCACTCAGAAAACAATTGACGACAAATTAATTCTATTTTGTATGAGATTTTCTGAAGTTCACTGCACTTTATGAACCATCTTTGAAATTTATGCTTATGTACATAAGTTGAATGGAATTAATAGTTAAAATTCCTACAGAAAACCTTGTTATAAACTGTAAAAAATTATGTGTGCTGCTAGAGATTACTTGAGAAAAAACACAAAGGATTTTGACAATCAATGTTCACGAAAAAGCAAAGCTGTGTGAAGATTTCTGGTTTATTTGTTTTCTTTGATAATATGGCATGTCCGTTTCCTGTTCTTACTTCTGACAAGTAAAGCAACACTGAGTTTTGTGCCGGATTCTCACCGGCCGCGGTGGCAAATTGTTGCCGGGCTATTGCTTATTTGACATTCGCATTTGTTTTCCGGTGAGTATCACAAACACAACGCTCAAATGCCGTCTATGTTTCTGATGGCAGCTGCTTTGGTTTCGTATCGTAAAATGTCAATTAGGTAAAAAACAACATGCGAAAGCGGCAAACAAAACAAAATAGATGACTGTGGTGTATCTTTGGTTGTTGCTCTTTCTGCCTATGTAGCTGTTTGATGGCGCGCTGAGCTAGTAAGACCCAGTACATAGTTTGTATATACATACATACATTAGTACATCCATAAGAACTATGCATGCAGATATGTTCAAATGTAAAAATATACATACGTATGCATACAAGACCTCCACTTGCAGAAAATTTAGAGCTTTTGTTGCAGGTTTGGATATTCCTCATAAAAGTAGGTACCAGACTATGTTCGTAACAAGTTAGTCCTCAAAAAGTAGAATTAAAATACATAATATATGTACTGGGCCATTCTATTGTGACTGGTGGGACATTTTACTCCAGAATGTGATCAATTGTGAATTATAACTATGTCGTCGGAACTTATACAATAGCGAAAGATTTTTTAACATATAACTATACTATGTAATGTATAAAATTTCTTTAACAAAAATACCATACGATTTCTTAGATTTACGTAACTAACATTTGAATGAAAGTGACTGGTGGGACACTGAAAAGAACTCTGTTTCACCCTTGAGATGATGAGATTAAGCCAAAACATCTAATCTTTACGAACGATGTTTTTGTGTTGTAAAATATGAATTATACGCTATCGTTTTCAATAAAAATTAGGTTTATATAATCTTCATAGAAATATTAAAAAATAATTAAAGTTGTGACTGGTGGGACATCTCCTTGTGACTGGTATAAAGTAATTATGCATGAAATAAAAGTTTGCATAGACAAAAATTTATTTTTATTTTTTTAAATATTTTTCAACAGATTAATGAAACGCAGTCATTTAGAAAGAGGATACTTCTGAAATAGAGATAATTAGGGCATATTTAAATTTATATCCTTTTCCTCTATTACATGGAATGACCCTATTTTTGAATGTATTTAGCTTTAGACCAAAATTAAGCAAAAGTCCCGAAATTATAAGGAAAAGCAACTGCATATTTTTTATTCACAAGAAATGTTTTTTTTTTTAACAAATAAAAACATTGTCTTAAATATTATATCACTTTACTCTTCCCGTTTGAAACCTTGTTTGGATCGAGTAGTAGCAGTCAAACTAGAAAAATTTCGTTGTAAAGAGAGCGAAAGAGAGAGATGGAGTCAAACTCACGATTGAGAGAATACAAAGGTTGCGCCGATCTCGGACCGCTATTCCTCCCTTAACGAATTTGACAGAATCGTTGTTTGCATGACGTCACACTGGTGCAACTTGTTTTTTCTTCTTCTTCCATTCTTGCTCACGTTTTGGCATTTCTCTCTCGCAATTGTACCAGTGTGACGTCACACAAAAGTTATTCTCAAAAATTCTCTCTGATCGGCGCAATCTTGTATTCTATCATTCTTGAGTCAAACTATACTTGTGGTCAGTGTTGCCAGGTCTTAGGCATGAGAAAACGTCCCTCTTGGTTTGAAAAAACGTCATATCCTACCCAAAAACGTCTTTTTCAAATGTATGCACAAATAATTGTTCTTATTAAACTTTTATTGTATACATCTATATTTAATGTTTATTATTTTTCCATAAAAGCCTAGCTCATTATATAACAAACAAAATATAAATCCACATTTCAAAGTTTGTGCAAAAATTATAAAAAATCTGCAAAATTTTTCAACTTTTTATTCAGATTTTTACGATTTTTTTTGAGTATTCCAGGGCAATAATGTGCAAGTTTTAAGGTGCTATAGAATCGCGTTGATTTTAAATGTATATTTTTTTTCTTGTAAACATTTGGTTAATTGGTCTGTTGTCGAAAATGCTAAAGTACGTTCTGAAGGACCATAGCAATATTTCAGCCTTTTTGCGTTCATTACATTTTCAATAAGGGGCCCCTGCGACTAAATGTGTCAATTTCTTTATGCGCTTAAATAAGGGTTAAGTCATCTGTGTCCAAAGAATAAATATTTTTTGAAACAGCTGCTGCAAAAAACAAAGCTTGTAAAGATTTATTAAGAAAATAATTCAAAATCAGTTCTACTTACAATATTTGCAGCCGCACTCAGAAATGTTTCTTAAATTAGCTCTAACGGGCACTTAACTAATGATCGTTAAATCTGTTAATTAATGTTTCCTCTCAGAGTTAAAAATTATGAAATAAAAAATTTAAGTATGGCCCCAGTTGCGGCCCTTCATTTTTGTGACATCACTCACTTTTTTCGTTCGGTTTAAAATAAAATATAAAAATAAGTATTTATATCATTTTGCGCGCACCGGCTCAACAGACGCAATGGCTGAGTGAGCAGAGCACTGGCTTGCCATTCGAGAGATCCGAGCACGAGTCCTAGGGCAGGCAAATTTTCTTTTTCCTGTTTTATTTATTTATTTATTTTTTCTTATTTAATTTTATAAACTATCTGTATTGAATTTTTTAGCTTTTTTGATCTAATTTTCTTTTGGTGTATAGATTTTATTGGTTTAAAAATAATTTTTTTTTTAAATTTAACTAAATTGTTTGCTAAAAGACCAATAACAGGCCAATTCTGGCATCTGTCTTTGAACTCACCTCAGTCTTTCGAGAGACAAAGTCTTTACATTTCGGCAACTATCTTGAAAGCCCTTTTCTGTATTTCGAATAACTAACTGACAGTGCTAATAGTGTTATTATATTTATCGCTTAGCAATAAGTTTTCTAAAAACCAAACGAGATGAAAAACAGTAAAAACTAAAAATTTTATAAACTGAAAGTGAAAGCAAAAAGATAAATCAAAAAAGTTTCCAAACGTTAAATAAAAAAAAATATTAATTTTTTAAGCAATAAAACTTAAAAAAAAAAATGTATTATAAAAAATTTGTTGCCGAGGATTGAACTCGGATCTCTGGAATGGCACGAAAGTGCTCTGCTCACTAGGCCATTGCCACTGTTACAGCAACGTTATCGAAATTGAAATTTATTGAAGACAAACAAAAAATTTCAAAATCATTCGTTAAAAAGTTAAGTAAAGATTTTTGTTTACTTAACTTTAATGTTCATTCAATGCCGTTAACGAATCATTAACTGACTCTGAGAGGGAATTTTTTCAAATCGTTACTGAGGGACACCTTAAGTAATCATTAAACGACTCTGAGTGCGGCTGTTAGTAACAGAGAAAAATTATTGGGAAGTTAAAAAACGTCATTTTTTACACAAAAAACGTCCAAACATCAACAGGATACAAAAAACGTCCAAATGACGTTAAAAACGTCAACCTGGCAACGCTGCTTGTGGTTACGAAAAACTTATCGCGGCGATAAAAAGTAGATTTTTTATTTTTTTTATTTTTTTTTTTAATATGGTTCACACTGTATCAAGAACTATATAAATAAAATTTTCAAACATTCACCAAAATTTCAAACATTTTAATAAAGGTTAGGGTATGCAGTTTGATAGCCCATTTAATTTAATGTGCAAGTTTGAAGGCCAAAATATTCGGTGATTTTTGAAAAATATTTTTTTGACGACGCGTCGACCTTGTGCAGATTTTCCATGTAATGCAAGCTTTTCATATGGAAAAAATGCGCAACATTATACGGCAAAAAATTGTCAAAAACCAACCAGAATTTTGAGCTTCTAAAATTAAATGGGCCGTTACTAAACTGCATACCTGAAATGTTCCTACATACATACTTAGAAACTTTGATTAAAAATTTGAAATTTTTATTGATTTTTCTAAATGTTGTAAACCTTTATTTATATGTACATATACTTTTTGTTTGTTGTATGAACTAGGTATGTAAAAAAAAATATATATATATTTTTTTAATTTATGAAATTCTAGCTCTTTTTTTAAAGTGGTGGTAAGGTTTGCGTGGCCACAACTGTAGCTTGCAGGTTGACTCCCACATATGGACTTATGTTATACAGAAAAGTTTCAAACTTTTTAAACAGATTTTTTATGAAACTTTCTGGTATGCAGTTCATATAATACTAGCAAATACTCGGCGGCCTTCGCTGGCAAACAAACAAACAAATTTTCAATATAAGAAACATACTTAATTTTTTATGAATAAGAGTGTCGGTAGATAGGTAGGTAATCCTGGAAATGTAGTTTATAACCTTATAACTCGATTCTACATATCGTGCGCTTTGTTCAAAAGTGTATTAATTCAGTATTTACCCTATCTTATCACTTTAACTAAAAAAATAGGTGGTAGCCCGCTACAAAAGTATTTTCGGCAGTCAACTTTCTTCAACCACTTTAGTTTGATACCCATGTTGCAATATTTAATTATCAATTAAATCAAATTAAATTTTTCTAACAGGTGGCAACCTTCCACAAATTTTTTCTTTCTGCTGACAGCCATATTGCAATATTTACTTTACCTCATCAATTTACTTAAACAGCAATTTTCAAACAGGTGGTTACTCTCTAATTATTTTTTCCTATATTTCTGTGGTCATAAGCAATAACCGCCTAAGTCGAAAAACTTGAATTCGAGAAAAAACGTTTTAAACATTTGGATTGTAACGTTAACCTTATGGAGAAACCAAAATATGTTTGTCTATAACTTTTTAAATAGCCTGGCTGGGGAGATGGGGATTTCACATACACATGGAATAGTAGTACGTGTCTGTCTATTAGTACCCTCGACACTTAGATTATCTCTTACTTGCACCGGAATGCATCTGCAAATCGTTACACCCTAATAAACGAATGACAAAACTGTCTACCTTTGGCTGATGAATATGAACGATTGCCAAAAGCGATCAGATACAGATAACAGATCAATTAAGCACCAAAGGTAATAAGTGACATAGAACGTTTTGCAGTATCACCGACGATATACATATACCTCAATTCTTTCTTAAGTCGACTTAGGTGGTTGTTGCTTATGACCACAGATTTTAAGTTACACCTCAAGCAATTCATCGGCGAAAACTGCATGCAATTCCATTACTTATTAGATTCCGAGTGATGCGCATGCAAACATAGAGGCAGACAGATGGACGGACAGACAGACAAAAATTCTAAAAATTGTTGATTTGGCATCTGTTGCTCTAACAAAGACTCCTCCCATAAAAATTTTTCTTTAATATTTATAATGTACAGACATCGGCTTTTACAATTTTATTATTCATATGTACACATGTATAGATATTTAGCAGAGCTGTGTAATGATTGAATCAATTGAGTGTGCATTCT
>NW_023458564.1:33349928-33371648 GCF_013731165.1 Rhagoletis pomonella
AAAGGGAATCTGAAACAATTTCATAGTAAATTATTATACATAGTTAACAAGGTATAATGTTATTCGGGCACCTAAAATTTTGCTTTCATTGAGTTCCTCCTCATCCTCGTCCGAGCTGGAAGCATACTTCTCAACTATTTTCTTGGCGGCGGCTATATTCCTAGCGTGCTCTTCTTCAAAACGTTTCACTCCATTGGATTTTTGTTGGGCCGGCACAGAATTGTTCTTCATTTTTTTGGTTTTAGCAGAAAAGCTAGACATTCTTGAAATTTTCACTACTTGACGTGTAAATGAAAAACGAATTGGTCAAACTGCTGATTAGCGGTGTGACCAGATGATCCCAAAAACCGTGGCTAAATTGGTTTTGAAAAAAGGTTACAATTGCGTTGCAGCATCGGTGGTGAGCGGTTGACTCTTGTGGATAGCGGATAGCAGCGGATTTTTATACAAGTGCAGTGGTGACGGTAGTTTTGCTTATTTAATACTTTTGTGTTTAAATTTTTGGTTCAAGTTTATACTGTTACGATTATCCTCGAAACCTTGAGGGATTACCCCAAGAATGATAGAATACGCTGCACCGTGAAATAAAAGTGAATAAATGATTTGGTTTGCATAAAATAATAACCGGAAACGTTTTAGTAGTGCTTTAAAAGTGGAAACTGGTGATTTAGTGCATTTTTGACGTGGTAATTGCTCATAGAAAACAACGAAATTTAACAAAAGTTTTTTGTTCATAACTTTTAAATGGTTAATAATAGGTGCGTTCGTTTAAAATCTCCAACAGACCACCCAACCAACTGCCAAATTCCGGCGAAATGTCATCTGTTCGCTCACAAGAGAGAAATATCCAAAATAGTACGCGAACAGAAAATTTGCAGAAACTTGCAAGTTAGACGAACAGCTGATATAATTTTTTTTACATTCAAAAGTGTAAAATTTAAAACGTTCGAAAACTCATTACAAAGTGGTATCCTGGCACAGTTTATTGATTAAACAAATAACTACTTACTTCTTACAGGTTTAATTAGTCGCATTTTGTAATTTTTAACTTCCAAACCATCAAATTCAATTTTGTGATTTGCGTAAATGCCAACCAGCTGTTTTTGATCAGCTGTTTTCCTGTTGGCAAATTGCTGTTGGCAAAAATTTTTCCAACAGAAACCAGCAGCTTCCCCTCAAAATGAAATGTCACTTTGCTCTCTCAATTTCCCCTACTTTGCAAGTTTTTTGCGTACGCGAACGCAAAAACTTGTAAGTTTTGGTTAAACATGAACAATTAACAGCTACGCGAACGAACCTAATATTACCTCCCCCCTCCGGATTGTTATTAGGGGGGCCGAAACGCGTCGTTTGGTACCCCTCCCGACTTTTCCGGCCCTTTTTTAGGGGTTGTTACCCCCCCCTAGAGAATTACCAAAAAAGGAGGTAGTTTCATTACTACTATTTCTTGATTATAAGCAGGCATGGGCAGAGAGTTAGCAGGTGCTAAAAGAGCGTAAGCGTCGCGTGTACGTATACAAGCGAGAGCGCAGCGATGAGAACACGACAGCATGCAAAATGAATCAGGTACACTAACACATTCTCACTTTTAGCTCACGCTTGTTTGTGGTAGTGCCCACCTCTGATTATAAGGCAGATTTTTGACATTTCTCCAGATGTTAATATCAGGCATAGCTTTGCCACACTGGAATTTTTTGAGAAGGGTATCCATGAGCAGAGATTAGAAAATAAAATAATATCCAGCTTTCATATTTATTTATCAAATAGCTTTAGATGTTAATAAATAACGATTTTTTATGCTAATTCAGTTTACAAAATATACAAATTTACATAATATGTAATTAAATATTATAGTTTCACAAATATATTTATAATAATAATTGAAAACGCGTTTTTGGATTTTATTTTTTAATGTTGAGTTGAACCGGTCTTGAACTCAGGCCCTTCGGAATGGTAGCGCGCACTGCGAACCGCTACACCACTACACTCAGTTGACCTGAGCAACGCACACAAGACTGGGCAGTCGGCCAAAAACAGGTTTCAGTTTTGTATGCATGGACTGCGGTTGATTGGGTTAGTGCATGTGGCATATGTAAGCAAAACGAAACACAAAACATGTTGTCTATATGCGCACGTCAGTCCAACGTCAATCCGCAATATTCGTGGACTGAAATGGACGAGGTAAAGTCAGTGTGCGGAGAACCATAAGCAATGCTTACATTTAAAACTTCGGCACAGCGCTTTGGCTTAGGTTTGCGATCGTCCTTGAAATCGAAATGTCCTCCCTTGAAAAATGTGTTGAGCAGTCGTACGGCACCTTAGGCAATACATACATCTTCGCTCAATCCGCATGTTTTCAGCCATTTCTCGCGGATGTGGGGTATTACAGGAAACTGAAAAACTTTACATCCGTCCCCTTGCAAACATGCTTCATGCTTTTGCACTCAGGATATAAACAGCTCACTTTTTGATTAACTTCTTATGCAGCTAAGAATAAAAGATCGCCCATATTAAATCCATGGAAACCAAGAGTGAAAAGCGAACCGGTTCTGGAAAAACGAAACTCATGATAAGGCTGATAAGGATTCATGAAACCTCGCAAAGATGTTGGAAATTTCGCATTTGTTGCAAAATTTTCCACCTTGCGACACAGATGATTAATTTTGTACGGAAACGCTCCTTATATAAATTCTCCTTGGATGAAGGTGGTATATTTTTTTGTACTTTTTGTTGTTGCTATACCGGTACCCCCTTCTATATCATGGAGACAGTGTTGCCACAAATACGCTTTTCCTACCAAAACTGGAAGGTTTCTTTCGATTTGATAGGTTGGTAGGCTTGATTGGATTTTGGTAGGTTCCGTGACAATGAGTAACAGTTATTTTCGAAAAATTGAAAATATGTATCACCAAACATTTTACATGTAAACATACCTGATTCGTAAGTACAAACGTGTATCCTTATTATAGCCAATAACAACTTGAACACACATTTAAGAGAGTCACAACACGGAATTTTTCATTTTTGAGATTATGCGCTAAACATGTGCACTAAGCGTTCATTTGCCTTTCAGCAAAAGTTGGAGCAACCTAAGGCAAAGTCGCCCTTACCCATATGATTATCATGTGCTAAGAAATAGTTTTCTTAAAAGCGTATTATTTTGAGTTGTGATTCTTTTGAAGATGGTGTGCGATATGTGTACTTTATGAAATATTTGGACTAAGATTCCAGAAAAGTCTGCCAATGGGCTTGTCCCTAGCCATATTCCAGAAGGAGATCTTTGTAATCGAAGTCTCTGTGTTCGTGAATGTCTTCGTAGAAGGACAAATTGGGTCAGAATAAATATTGTTTCCGATAGTCCGGCAGTGTTAAACGCCTTTTAAAACGCTCTTTTAAAATGACATCAGGGCTTGTGGACTCTTGAACAACCTGAGAGCCCACAATAGCGTAACGCTGTGCTAAATTCCGGGACATGATGAGTTTGAAGGCAACGAAAGGGCTGACTGTCTCGCAAAGCGTGGAGCCATTCTGCAGCACATCTAATGGATACAACTCGGGGCTACCTAGAAACTGGGAGTAATCTTAGATTGCTGCCCACTGGCGGAAGTCAAAGATAATAAGAGAAGCTACACTGCAAATTAAGGTACCATTTGAATCAAATGGGGCTTTCTGTAAAAACGAACTGTAGGTTTTGTGCCTGCCAACGAAACATGAATCGTAGACTGATGCACCTTGGAGAGCGATTTTCTTTTTCATAAAAAATTTGGAATATGGTGTCGTCAACCCGCTTGCGAATTTAACGCAAGTAACGCAATCGCGCGATTTTTTATTAAAAATTTTCATTATTTATCGAAGTATTGATTTTTATGGAAAAAGCGCCGCAGGCGAAAATTTTTAATAAAAAATCGCGCGTTTTTTTATTAAACATTTTCATTATTTATCGAAGTATTGATTTTTATGGAAAAAGCGCCGCAGGCGAAAATTTTTAATAAAAAATCGCGCGATTTTTTATTAAAAATTTTCATTATTTATCGAAGTATTGATATTTATGGAAAAAGCGACGCAGGCGAAAATTTTTAATAAATTATTATTAAATTATTATTATTAAAATATTAAAAATTTTCATTATTTATATATATATTAAACGAAAGAAGATACCGAAAAGCATTGAACAGTGCACACATCTCATAAGGAAAAGTGAATTATTACGAAATACTAATCCAGTGGCAGCACAATAGCTATTTTGGAATCTCGCGTTTCAGCTGGCAAAGATTGTCAACTTCTTTTTAATAACAAAATAATCTATCTTAGGTTGATAAAACTATGTGTTTCTTTAATAAATAAGTTAAATTATATATTTTAATAGTGTTTAAAAAGTGTGAACAGGTGATTTAGTGAATCTTTGTCGGTGTAATTGCCCATCGAAAACAACGAAATTTAACAAAAGTTTTTTGTTCATAACTTTTAAATGGTTAATAATATTATCTCCCCCCCTCCGGATTGTTAATAGGGGGGCCGAAACGCGTCGTTTGATACCCCTCCCGACTTTTCCGCACCTTTTTTAGGGGTTGTTACCGCACCCTAGAGAATTACCCCTTTTTTGTATTATGCTCAAGATAAGGCAGAATATGTATATAAATTACTTATAAAGTATCTGTATATATTGCTAAGATTTTTTGATTTTTATCTACGATATATTTGGACTTTTGCTACGCAATCGATTTCGTGAGGTACTAAACCTGTCGAGTACATCTATGTGTTGGCAGACGGTGGCAGTGTATACTCCGCTTAATGTGGGGATGTTCATTGATTGTGAACTATCATGATTGTAAATGAATTTGCAATTAAGGAAGAAGAAGTTTGAGTTTTGCAAATTTCTATTTTGAAGTGAGTCATTCTTTGTCATTTGGTTATACGCGCAAAGGGTGGAAAAGTAGATTACTGGCAGGACTGGATCATTTTGCCTTTGGAGCTGAAAACAAAATTTACAATGCCCAATAACGATAAAGAGCCAGAAAATATACAGAAAAACAATGAGCGTAATGCAAATGCGATAGAAAGCACACAAGCCGTAGCCGCTGCAACTGAGGCATTAATTGCTGCAGCTGTAGCCGGCAGCAAATCAGCCCCGAACACCAACAGCAAGGATTCTGGATCGGAAGATGGTGAAAGAAAACGTGCTGATATGAAATCAACTTCGGCAGGTTGGCCCATATTAAATTTATTTTGCTGGCTAAAGATTCGAAAACGAATCGTATACATACACGTTAGCCATACTATACACGTTAGCCATGTCATTTGCAATAATACTTATATTCCATTATTATTGCTGTTCTGGAAACACAAAAGTTGAAAATCCTTATTTTTCATTTCATTTCTGAAATTTTATTTTAGGATTACTCAGAAATCAGGGATTGCTGCAGGTGCTCTCGGAAGTTGCAGCAGCTGGTAGGCAATCAAAGCAATTTGCATTCTGGTCCACGCAACCAGTTCCCAAACTGAATGAAGACATCACCACAAATGAGTGTATCGAACCTGATAAAGATGTTTCGGAGATTCGGCCTGATCCATACACCTTGCCAGAGGGGTTCAAGTGGGATACTCTTGATTTGAATAGTGCCGCCGATTTAACCGAACTGTATACTTTATTAAATGAGAACTATGTGGAGGATGACGACGCTATGTTTCGCTTTGATTATCAACCCGAATTTCTCAAGTGGTCTTTGCAGCCACCTGGATGGAGGCGAGATTGGCATGTGGGCGTCCGCGTTGTGAAGTCGGGCCGCCTTGTTGGATTTATATCTGCAATTCCCAGCAAATTGCGTTGTTACGACAAAGTGATCAAAACGGTTGAGATAAACTTTTTATGTGTTCATAAAAAGTTGCGTAGCAAACGAGTTGCACCTGTACTCATACGTGAGATTACTCGTCGGGTAAATTTGACGGGAATTTTCCAAGCAGCGTACACAGCGGGAGTGGTTTTACCCAAACCCGTGGCAACATGCCGCTACTGGCATCGATCACTAAATCCCAAGAAACTTGTTGAGGTAAAAACAAATCAATGTTTTAATATTATTGGTTATTTGAAAATTTGTAAAACTGATTTTAGTCATGTATGTACCTACTCAGCTGAGCTATTATCAGTTGGATAACAAAAGCACTTATGTATTATTTAATTAACTTTATTTATATCGCTTTTTGACTAAAATAATACCACAATGATGCATAATATACATATATTGTGTCAAAATTTCGTGCTAGATTAAAAACTTCGTCTTCTGAAAACCCCTTTTTTAATTGTGGAAGTATGGACGTTATATGTATTTTTATATAAAAAAAAAATACTTATTCTAAACATCGCAATAGTTTTTTATAAACCAAACAGGTTATTGAAATTTTTTATTTTATTTATTTTTAACAAATCTGTTAATGGAAGTTCATAATTTTTTTCAATAATTTTTTTTATTTTTTTCAGGTAAAATTTTCGCACCTAGCGCGTAATATGACCATGCAACGAACCATCAAACTGTACAAATTACCCGATCAACCGAAAACCAAAGGATATCGTCGTATCCTACCCAAGGATATGGACAAGGCGCAGAAGCTACTTGAAGAGTACCTCAAGAAGTTCTCATTGAGCCCTGTTTTTTCCAAAGAAGAATTCCGTCACTGGTTTACGCCGAAAGAAGGTATCATCGACTGTTTCATTGTTGAAGATGAACATGGGTACATCACGGACATGACCAGTTATTACTGCTTGCCATCTTCTGTGATGCATCACCCTGTACATAAGACTGTACGCGCTGCCTATTCTTTTTACAATGTGTCTACAAAGACACCATGGTTAGAATTGATGAACGATGCTCTGATCTCAGCTAAGAATATTAGCTTGGACGTTTTCAATGCACTTGATTTAATGGAGAATAAGAATTTTTTGTTTCCCCTGAAATTCGGTACTGGTGATGGCAATCTACAATATTACCTATACAATTGGCGCTGTCCAGCTATGAAGCCGGAAGATGTTGCGCTTATTTTGATGTAGTCTCTATGAGCTAAAATAAACATAAATGCTGTAAACGACATTTTAAAATTCAAAATTTAGCACGTGACACAAATAGAAAAAAATAAAGATCCCAGTACTATCACTACTTCCGATACGATAAAAGTAATACAATTCAGCACTTGGATTCTGTGGCAAACATGATGACTACAATGGATAGTATTGTTAAACTGTAGCACAATAGCACTGTCGGCGTTTTAAGCTGGATATATCTCTTCTAAATGTATGTTCGAGGGGTAGCAGCTAAGTAATATGTATATACATATGTATGTATCTACAGTGGCGGTCAAAAATATAGATGAATGATTTATAAAAATATATCAAAAAAGTTTGGCTTAAAAAATATTATAAATATTAAAAACGAAACACCATTCATTAATTTTTTACCGCCATTGTATACTATAGTTTCTATAGCACAAGCAGTCATGGGCGTAGCCAGAACGAAATTTAGGGGGCCCTCCCATAAAAAAAAAAATATTCAAAACCAATAACTTACTATTGTTTATTATAGCTTAAAATTATTATAACCAATAGAGGTATGTTGTACAAAAACACATAAACAGAAGTTCACAAAAGTTGATATAAAACTATTTGTCGATCGAAAGCCTAACCCCCAAACTAAACTTCCCACCGTCATGTACAGTTCCCCTCCCGGTACCACCGTCAAGGATTTCGTCGGGATTATAACACTGTGTGACTGCTAGAGTTATAGATCTATTCTCTTCTTATTTGGCGCTGAATCGCCAAAGCCATTTTGGCCGGGTTCAATAAAGCACGCCAGTCGTATATTTTCTGTGCCAACTGACTCCAATTGGAAATGCCGAGTGAAGCCAAGTCCTTCTCCACCTGGTCTTTCAATCTCAGTGGTCTTCCTCTGCTACCATCTGCGGGTTCCGAGTTGAATACTTTCGGAGATAGAGCGTCGGCGTCCATTCGAACAACATGGCCAAGCCATCGGAGCCGCGGTATTTTAATTCGCTGCACTATGTCCATGTCGTTGTAAAGCTCATACAGCTCATCA
This sequence comes from Rhagoletis pomonella, assembly GCF_013731165.1. Classification (NCBI taxonomy): domain Eukaryota; kingdom Metazoa; phylum Arthropoda; class Insecta; order Diptera; family Tephritidae; genus Rhagoletis; species Rhagoletis pomonella. The sequence goes on from NW_023458564.1 coordinate 33,358,010, forward strand.
TTCCATCGTCTGCGGTACTCGCCGTCTCTAACGCGTAAAGGCCCGTAAATCTTCCGCAAAATCTCTCTCGGATACTCCAAGAGCCGCTTCATCAGATGCTGTCATTGTCCATGCTTCTGCACCATATAACAGCACGGGCATGATGAGTTACTTATATTGACCACTCAGTCCGAAGTAGCACGTAGCAAAAGTGATTCTGCATTGGATTTCCATGCTGACATTATTATCGGTGTTAATGCTGGTTCCAAAGTAAACGAAATTCTCCACTTTCTTGAAATTATAACTGTCAACAGTGACGTGGGTGCCAAGGCGCGAATGTACGGACAGGAGATACTTCGTCTTTTCCTCGTTTACCACCAGACCCATTGGCTTTGGTTCCTTATCCAACTTGGGAAAAAGCAGGGCTGACTTCGCGGTTACGTACCGCGGTTCTACGTACCGGAATGACTCGGAGTTTACCCGACCAAGGGCTATTGTTTCGGCGATCTAACCCCGTTTAGGTCGGAGAAGTATCTTAGAAGTTGCTCGTCCATAGGGCTACATTCGCTACGTATTCTTCTACTCAGGGCTTGCATCGTGTCAAACCCAAGGCAAGAAATCTACACCTGCTGTGTATGCCAGAGACGACTACACCACAACTCCACCTCAGTCAAGTGTAATGCCTGCGATGGGTGGAGTCACCTTAGAGTCTGCTCAGGACTACGGACACATCGGCAGTGGACCACGTCGTACGTGGCCCCCTGCTGCTCACACAGAGCAGCCTCCACGGCTAACCTCAGTCCACCTGAGCAGCCTCACACAGTCACCACAGCACAACATAATAACACCACAGCCACGACAGACCACAGAACACACATAACCGCACCACTACCCACACGCTGCCGCCAAACAACTCCTGGTTTGTCCTACAATCTGCACGGTATGTCAGACCAGGATATTCCGTAATGTGACATCAGTCAAGTGCAACACCTGCCTTGGCTGGTGCCACTTTAGGGCATGCTCAGGTCTGCGTACCACGCGAGATTGGACGAGGAACTTCGAGGGCCCGTGTTGCGCTGCTCGGTCGCAGACCTCAATTGCGACGCCTCCCGCCACCACCACAGGGCGGCAATCATCACAGCAGCGCACACAGCCAACGGCGGTAAGAACACACACATCCCTTACATCCCACATCGCTACACGTCTCCCGAACCACATGCAGCTCCTTCAATTTAACTGCAACGGGCTACAGAGCAAGATTGAGGAGATAACCGTCTTCATGTGTCGGTTGCACAGCAATTCAACTTTGTGCCGGGTACAACGTGCACCGTCGAGATCGCGAGCGAGATAATGGTGGTGGCTTAGCGTTCATCACGCACCACACCGTGCAGTATCTTCTTATCGAAGCAGACATCGACCGCAGGGATACCACCCTAGAATGTCAGGGCATTGCTATCCGGTCAGGCGATGTTGAGCTCGAAATATTTAACGTTTATATACCCCCTGTCACCTGCTGCCCGGTAGGATATCACCCTGACATAGGTGCGCTCCTCAGAGGTGAAAACCGTATGGTAGTAGGTGATTTTAATGCGCACCACGATCTTTGGCACTCAAGCCCGCCAAACGATCGTAGGGCAACAGACTTGGCTCAGCAGATAGACGATTCGACATTCTGCACAATGAACGACGACGCACCCACCAGGATTATGGGTAACTGGAGTAGCTCGCCAGACATCACCATAGTCAGCGCTGGTCTGATAAACAGCATAACATGGTGACCTATGCTGACTTTAGCATCAGATCATCTACCCATAATCACCTCGATAGATAAACCAACCGACTTTGCCTCCGCTAAACACCGGACCTATATCAACTTCTCTAAAGCTGATTGGAAAGTTTACGCGGAGTTTACTGAAAACACCTTCACTGCGCTTCCCACACCAACCGACGTCCATCTCGGTGAACGTAAGTTCCGCAGGGCTGTCACTGCTGCTGCAGCTCGCTTCATACCGGCAGGACGTATAACGGACCCACGTCCAAACTTCCCTGCCGAAGCGGCTGTTCTAGCCGATGAGCGTGATAGCCTTCGTCAGGCCGATCCCGGAGACCCCCGTATCAGGGATCTCAACGCGGAAATTCGGCAACTAGTAAACGTACATAAGCGGAAGAAGTGGGAAGAGCATCTGAGGACCTGTAACTTCACCTCTGGTGTGAGTAAGCTTTGGTCAACCGTGAGGTCCCTGCCCAATCCGACGAAGCACGACGACACTATTTTAGCCGGCAGTTCATACTGCATCCTCCGGAGGACAAAGCCAAGCGTCGAGTGACCAGAAGGCTGCACAAACTGCCAACAACCTGCGCCCTCCTTGCTTTCACTTGCGGTGAAGTTCAGGTGGCCATCAGGAAGGCGAAAGCCTCCAAAGCCATGGGTCCCGACGGAATATGCATGCTGATGCTGAAAAATTTGGGACCTGCGGGGGTAGCGTACCTAACGGAGGTCCTCAATTTGTCTATGGCCATTCTCATCATCCCAGACATCTGGAAGGTGGGGAGAGTGGTCCCACTGCTCAAACCGGGGAAACCTGCCAACAAAGGAGATTCTTATCGGCCGATAACACTCCTTTCCCCGGTAGCGAAGACACTCGAGGCCCTGCTGCTCCCGTATTTCAGCATGGTTTCCGTAAAGTGCACAGCACAACAACAGCACTTAACGCCATAAACACTCAGATAACTCGTGGCCTTAACCAAAACCGTCCCTGTGAGAGAACGATTCTAGTAGCGTTGGACTGGTCAAAGGCGTTTGACACCGTCTGCCATTCCACGCTACTAGAAGATATATAGGCTTCCTCTCTCCCACAGAGGCTCAAACGGTGGTCGGCAAATTATCTGAGTGGTCGACACTCGTCGGTAATGTTTAGAGACATATCGAGTAAACTTAGAAATTTAAAACAGGGGGTTCCACAGGGCAGTGTCCTTTCCCCGCTACTGTTTAACTTTTACATCTCAAAGCTCCCTCAACCACCAGAGGGAGTCTCGATTGTCTCTTACGCCGACGATTGCTCGATAATGGCGTCTGGGAATGGAATTGATGACCTGTGTTCGAAAGTAAACGGGTATCTCTCCGAACTTTCTCGCTTCTTCACTGCAAAGTGTCTAGCCCTCTCCCCTACGAAATCCTCTGCGACCCTGTTCACAACCTGGACGAAGGAGGTCAGGCTACAGACTGTACAGAACACCGCACTCAGGACAGCGACACGATGCCTCCTGATGTCGCCCGAACATCACCTCCACAACGAGGCATAAATGCTCCCCATAAAGGAGCACAACATAATACTCTGCAAGCAGTTCCTGATCGGGAGCCACAGAAGTGGCCACCCAAACAGATAGCTGCTTGCTGAGGAGCCCTCGCCTAGGCACGTCAGGAGGCATCTATGTATATGAACTGACGGACGAAGTCCAGAGGTTCATCAAGCAACCTCTGGACCCATCAGCGTACCGACTGGCTCTGAACGGCATTCACAGGGAGTCAGTCTCGAGTTATGTAGACTCTAGACCTGTGTATGCCGTTCTAGGCATACCGCCACCGGACATAGACGAGACGGAACTTCATCTGCCTCGGGAGACACGAACGACAATAGCACAACTCCGCTCTGGCTACTGCAGCAGGTTACACTCCTACCTGAGTAGATTGAATGAGGATGTGCCAAATGAGTGTCCGGCATGCGGAGCGACCCCACATGACTCGAAACATCTCTTCGCATGCCCGGAAAACCCGACAACCCTAACGGCTTTGTCCTTGTGGATCGACCCGATAGAAGCTGCACGCTTCCCAGGGCTGCCGTTAGTGGAACTTGACGACAACGACTGAGATATCAACCGATCTGGGCGGGGTTGTTGTAGCCGCTACAACAATAACAACAACATGCCATCGGAATAAGCCAGCAATTGAACGCTCTTGTAGTAAATTTTTCCTGTGCGGTTCAGTTCTGCAGCTCTTATTATCTTCTCCAACATCAGATTAAAGAAGTCACATGAAAGGGAGATGCCCTGTATGAAACCCCGTTTGGTGGCGAACGGCTCGGAGAGGTCTTTCCCAATTCACATTTACACAGCCGTATCAGTTTTGAGGGGATGCCAAATTGAGACATAGCGGCGTATAGACAACTCCTTTCAGTGCTGTCGAAAGCGGCTTTAAAGTCGACAAATAGGTGGTGAGTGTAGATCCTTTTCTCGCGGGTCTTTTCCAAGATTTCGCGTATGAATGTCTGGACTATGCTGGATTTTCTAGGTCTAAAGCCAAACTGATAAGACCCAATCAGTCCATTGACGGTCTTTCACACAATACCCTCGATAAGACCTTGTAACCTATGCTGAGAAGGCTGATTCCGCGGTAGTTGGCTGGCATGGCGGAGTCGCTTTTCTTGTGAATTGGGCAGAGCGCACTTGAATTCCAGTCGTCGGGTATGCACTTTATTAGCTCCTTGCCATCGTAATTAGATAGCTCGGCTGACAGGTCGTCATAGTCAGGCGCTGGGATATCGACTACATCGTCATCAAATGGGGACTCGGGTTCATCTTCACTTCTTTTAGTGCTTCTGACATTCAAAACTATCGAAAAGTGTTCCCTCCATAATTTAAGTACGTTCTGGACATCGGTCACTAGATCGCCATTGTTCTTACAAGAGTTCGCCCTGGTCTTAAAACCTTCCGTAAGTCGCCTAACCGCATTTTAAGCTCTCCACACTCAGGTATTTCGGCCTCTCTCTTCTTACTGCGGCAAATACGTCTCGCTTCCCTCTTCAGCTCCCTGTCACGGTCCCACATGGATCGCGTTGCGATCATTTTTAACCGACTTCCAAAAAAGGAGGAGGTTATCAGTTCGTCGGAATATTTTTACCGCATAACTTTGGACCACGTCAACCGATTTCGATTTTGCATCGGAAAGGTAGTGTCTCAGAGGTGGTCCCATACTAATCTGGTTGAGATCCGATCAGTGGATCATGATATATATATATATATATATGTATATATATTTTATATGAGAGTTGCAGTCGGTTTTTTTTTGCTACAAATTACTTGTAATTAAATTTGAATCAAAAAATTACTGAAAATCGCTTCAAAATCTCTGAAATAAACCACCACCAAAATGCACATAAAGAAATAAATGTAAACAACAAAACAGAAACAGCAAGCTTCAGAAACAGCAAGCATCTGTTACTCATAATTTTGACCTCATTTCTCCATTCATTCCACAAACAGTTGCTCACTCTACTAAGCACTACTTTAAGCGTCAAGCCGTGCGTCACTGCAGCTTTGGCCGCAAAATCAGCTTTCTCATTGAACATGATCCCAACATGCGCAGGGACCCAAATAATGCGCACCTCCTCTAATACCGACCTTACCATTTCATTACGTATGACAGCTACAACGTAGTTGTTAGTTCGGTCACATTTGAGCGCTTTCACAGCCTGCAAACTATCTGTGAATATGCAAATTTTTTTGTCTTTCACTCTTTTTGCAATCACAATGCATTGCTTTACAGCGACCAGCTCCCCAAAGGTAGTTGCGTAGGTTTCTTCTAAACTGTATAGAAATGAAATCCCTTGCCTCATGTCATGCACCGCACAACCCACCACTCCTTCAGATACAGACGCATCCGTCGAGTGCAGGTGAAAACCTCTATACTCTAAACTACTCCTTTCCCCATAGTATAAAGCCTTCAGTTATTCACTCGAAAAATTATCTTTGGAACCTTTTAGCCTCGAGGAGACAAAACATAGTTTCTCGTGTCTGCTAAATAAAACATTAGTATTCAACCTATCAAAATAAGATTTGAACTTGTTGTACGTGTAACGGTAACTCGATTTCTTAGCATAGCTTTCCTCAACCTCCCTTTTCAAACTTGGGTTGATAAACCACTGCTTTGACATTTCTCTCGACGTTAACCATATAGCTCTTTTCTGCGGTGGAAGCTCACATGCAATTGCATATCTTGCATATGTCGGCGTGTTCGGCGGAACCCCTAAACATCTTCTTAAGGAGTCATTTAATATGGTGCATAGCTGCAAAAGTGGTATTAGCGTACTCTGATTTTGATCGAACAAATGATTTTTTTACAGCTTTAATCCTACCATCGGGGTTAACCCAGCTTTTATAGTTGTAATTCTTGCCAGCAAATTTTTTCCCGGCACAATAGATTTTTTGACATTCCTATGAGCTCTTTAATCGTTGAATTAGCACTTATTACCCTTCCTAACCATCTCATTTTTTCCACTTGCTCCACATTGCATCCATTTACTCTCACATTAAACTGTTAAATTCTAGGGTAATAATGTGCAAGTCAAAAAAATTCTAAAAAATCTGAATAAAAAGTTGAGTGTTTAGCTGAAACTTTGCAGATTTTTCATAATTTTTGCACAAAGTTTGAAATGTGGATTTATACGGTGTTGGTTATATAATAAGCTCGATTTTTTTGGAAAAATAATAAACATTAAATAAACAAAAGACAAATAGCCAAAATTTATCAAAATATTGCTGGCTTAATTAGCTGATCATAAGTGTATACATGCATATATATATTTTAATATGTACATACAGTGACTCAATTCCAAAATGGAAAACCCCAAACAATTTTTTGTTAATATTTACCAAGTTTTTCAGGTTAAATAATTATTGTAATTTTTAATAAAAATATAGTTCATAGAACACCAAACCCAATTCCAAAGTTTGAAAAAAACTAGGAAAATTCGAAAAAATTTTAAGAAAATTTTTCAACTTGTTTAAAAAAAGATTTTTTAGAAATACTTACACATTATACTAAAGTATAATGGGAGCAAAACTGCATACCAGAAATATTTCTGAAAGAACTGATCAAAAAGTTAGAAATTTTCATGAAAATTTTGTCGAATTTTCCTTGCTTTGTACAAACTTTGGAATTTTAGCTTTTATGGTTTTTGTATTTGTACTATATTAAAAAAAAATTACAGAAATGATTTAAAACGAAAATCTTTGTAAATATTATCAAAAAATGCCTGGGGTTTTCCATTTTGGCTTTGAGCCACTGTACATAAATACATAGAATACAAATATTTATGTTATTATAAATATTAGTTTTGTTTGGACTAGTACTTTTTCTGCTTAATTCGATTATGGCTTGATTCAACTGACTTTCTTACTTCTTTTTCAAAAGTTATTCTTCCTTGGATTTTAAAAATGTCTGCCGAAAAAGGAATACAAATTCAATGTAAAATTGTTTAATAAATTCGAAAAATTACAGAAATTACCAAAGAGAAAAGTGCCAACTAGCTTTAGTGTGGACAGGGCCTTTTTGTTGCAACGTCCGTCCCAGTTGAACAAGCCGAGGACCTCGTCGCTAAAAATTCGTTTAACAACTGAATCAATGTCCCCGGTGGCTCCTTTCATTATGTACAAGTACGAAGACTGAAGAAAACACTGTTGTTGTTGTTCTATAAACAGGTAATATAATATACAGCAAAAGCAATACTTACAACCGCGTCCTGGTAGGTGGTATCATGGAGCTTCTCCTCCATGTCAAAAACGGCGTCAATGGACATCATAGGCAGGATGTCGTTCAGCTCATTATGGAGATCCTCTCCAGTTTCTCCACTTATTTTGCATATAATTTGATGCACCTTTTTGGTGAGCACTTTTGTCTCCCTACCGGCTTTATGATGTGCCAACATGTCAGGTTTTTGGACACTTCAGATTAGCATTTCTGACACCATTCGCCAAAATCTTGCCCTTTGGGTGGCTGACATCATCCCCCCGAGAAACAGCAACAATCGACTAACCACTGCTTTAAATATCCTGCTGTTGATGTTAGGTGGAAAATACACCGAACAGATGACTAGATTAGTCACCAAGTTTGTCGTTTTCGCAATCAAAATATCATATTGAGATCTATACTTTATTTTCTTAAAGCCCATCCCTTTTTTAAAACCTATTGCAACTCCTGCATATCCATCCGCTATTGTTTTTTTAATTAAATTAAAACCCATTAATTTGTGATTTTCCACCTTTTCATCATGCGAAAAAATGTCTTGCAATCCTACTATACTTATATCGTTCCTGTTTATGAAATAGTCTAAATTGTTCTTGTTCGCCTTTAGGCTTTGTACATTATATTGTAGAATTTTTATCTGGCTCATTATTAGTGTCTGAACATGTAACGTTAACCTCATTAACCTCTTTCAAAGTATCTCCTATCCTTTTCAAAATTGATTCACTTTCATCAATTTCAAACTTCTTAGTCAATAACGCCACTAACCTTTCTACTTCCGAAACTTTTGCCCAGCTCGGACTATCAAAAACCGGCTTTTTAGACACCTTATCTTTTTTTTCCTTCACTACCTCAGCTTTATCTTTCCTCAGCTTTCTTTTAGCCATATGCGCGTAACTAAAGGAGGTAACTCTCCTGTTAACAACCATATCATTATTCACACGGTTATTTTGCGCCCCAGAAATGGTAGAAAAATTATCCTGATCATCCTCCAGCAGTGCAAAACGATTATTTTGGTCAAAGACCTCTTTGTAGGAATCAATAGCCTCTCTTTTTATACCCGAGCGCACTTGTGCACTAGGGTATTATAACTTTGTTCACATAACGGTTGTTTGTAACAGGCAAAACGAATCGAGATAGATATAGACAAATGTATACATAAATTATCAGAATGAAAAGAGAAATCGATTAAGCGGTGACTGTCTGTCCGTCCGTCCGTCTGTGCACACGATAACTCGAGTAAAAATTGAGATATCTTAACGAAACTTGGTACGTGAACTTCTTTTGGGCGTAGGACGGATGGTATTGAAAATGGGCGAAATCGGACAATAACCACGCCTACCTCCTATATAACGGTAATTTTAAGAAATACGAAAACTGCGATATTTTAGTAACTACTGAAGATAATTCACTCAAAATTGATACTTACAATGAGTTTCAGACGGAAAACATGAATTTTATAAATTTTTGGAAAATGGGCGTAGCCACGCCCACTTATGGTAACATGTGTATATCTTGGTAACCGCAACACAAATTTCTTCCAAACTTGGCACAGTTGTTGGCCTTAGTACAGCATACTAAATGGCTGAAAATTTTAAAAATCGGACAATAACCACGCCTACCTCCCATATAACGGTAATTTTCATAAAAACGAAAACTGCGATATTTTAGTAACTACTGAAGATTATTCACTCAAAATTGATATTTGCAATAAGTTTTCGACGAAAAATAAGAATATTACAAAATTTTGGCAAATGGGCGTAGCCACGCCCACTTATGGTTACATGTGTATATCTTGGTAACCGCTACACCAATTTCTTCCAAACTTGGCACAGTTGTTGGTCCTGGTACAGCATACCAAATGGCCGAAAATTTCTAAAATCGGACAATAACCACGCCCACATCCCATATAACGGTAATTTCGAGAAATACAAAATCTTTGATAAATCTATTGAAGCTAATTTATTCAAAATTGATGGTTGCAACAATTCTTTTCCAAGAAATACGTTTATGACAAAATTTTGGAAAATGGGCGTAGCACCGCCCACTTGTGATCACATATATGTATGTATCTCGCTAACCGTTCTAGCAATTTGTACCAAGCTCGGTATGGTTATTGTGCTTGCCACATAAAAGCAAACCGTTGAAAATTGTTGAAATCGGACTAAAATTGAGGCCGATTTTCATATAACGGTAAATTTCAGAAATGCTTGAAATTTCAATATTTCGAAATTTAAGGACGCTAATTTACTTAAAATGTATACACCCCGGCTTATCATGTAGCGGTAGCTTTCGGAAAGGTGGAAAACATATATTTAATACTTGCGCCGGGTATTTAATGTTCGGCTCCGCCCGAACTTAGACTTTCTTACTTGTTGAAATTTTCTTTATCGTCATTATTTCCAGAAGTTATTTTTCCCTTTTCCATACTTGACAAACACTGTTATTCACCGAAGTATGTCCCACATTTCCACAAAGAATGCAATTATTGGATTTTACCTCACATTGACTTCCGCAACCTTCCTCCTTACCACACATAATCACACATAATGCATCCTCTACATATATATTTTAAACAGTGATCTCCCTACTGCTTTTATAGTTTTAATACCTTCAACTTTGAAATTTTTAATTTTGTTCCATAAAAAAAGTCAATTTCTCATCCTATCATTTTCACATAAGGGGCTCTTAGACGTGTCAAACAACACACAAAAGTCACCCTTGTAGCTGCTTGAGTATGTAAAAGTATTTAAACTCACCTTCCCTGAAGTTGCCTCATCGTTATTACTCTTGCTGCTATCGCCTTGCCCATCAGTGTTACCAAATTCATTTGTACTCTCGCTTTGCATAACTGTACTCTTGTCCAAGTTGTAAAATGTATCTGTAATCTCACTTTGAGAATTTATCATATTACGAACAGTTTGCGCAACTGTACTTTCGTCCATGTTGTCGAGAAAACCTTTTTTATCTATTAAACCTTGCATCGGTATTTGCTGTTCTTTAATTTTGTTCGTCTTATTCGGCTTTCCATTAAGCACTTTTGCTTGCTTATTGCAATCTTCGTCCGTACCTGATTCTAATAAACCATCATTAATACCTTTAATATTCCTTCTTCTACTTCTTCTACGCTCAACACTCTTCCAACTCCGCCCCTCTGCAAACCAATTTACAGTCAAGTTAGAGTCAGAAAAAATTGCCTCAGCGCTCCCCACGCACAAGCACGAGGCACCCAACAGTACAAAAAGAAACTTACCAAAAAAGCCACTCCAAATTCGACTTCTGCGTAAAAAAACCGCACTCCGGCTTTGATCCTTCAAATGCTGTAATTTTTTTTACAATTTTCACAACTTTAGTTAAAAATTTCTGTTCCAATTACAAATTTGTCTTTAACATAAAATCTAAGCCTTTATCAAGGTGGAATAAACAAGGTGATGTCAGTTACATAACCTCACTTTTTTGGTAGCCACATTTCGGCAATGCATATAAATGTAGTAAAAAAGGGGAACATTTTAGGACCATTTAAACGCCCTTTTACTGCTATTTGTAAAAAATATGTATTAAAGAATTATATTACCAAAACAACGTTAAAGATAATAAAGAATAGTTGTGCTAGGTTTACCCATTTCTAGTAATATCCAGAAAAATTGGTACGAATTTTCATGTTTTGGCGTTTTCGTACGCAAAAACTTATTGAGAGAGCGAAACAGCTGAAGTTCAAAGTTTTTACTGCATTTTTAATGGATAAATTTTTACTTGTAACTTGTTGGATGCAATTTAAACTAATAAGGAAACTGTTTTTGAGTTTTTATAATTGAAATTGACTAAATAAACCAATTTAAATATAAAATATATTGTTTTATTAGGAACCAATTTATCAGCTGTTCATGAAACTTGATAATTATTACTGGATTTCATGCGATAATTTTTATTGCCGAAACCCGAAAAGAAAAAAGAAAATCTTGTCTATTATTTTTTAAATATTTATTTATAATTTGGTAAAGCTCTAAAAAACTTTTGGAATCAAACATGTTTTGGTATGTGTTGATTCCTACTTATCCATTTTATATTCCCTCTTATCGGCTTGGAAATAATGCTTCAGGCGAGAATTTAAGGCTGAGAGAGAACTTGATGAACTAAAGACAACCACAATTTTTCGCAGGATATTTTCAAGTTTATTGATAACTCGTCCACCCAAGTAAATGTTTGATCTTTGGACCGAAGACCGTCGCGGTGGAGTTTTCGAATGATGTAACCACCCAGATGCTCAATCGCGTCTTCATAGTATTGGTCCATATCATCATCCATTTCATCTTCGTCAACTGCCGTAATGCAGCTGTCCGCTTCGGAAAGGTATCCCCTAATTGTGGATGATGGGATACTGTGAATCCCTAGCTATTCGGTGTCGTCCATTGTCACGTTGCCACTTCGTCTCAAAAACTCCGTACTTCGTGCTGTAATGTAAACAAAGGTAGAAAATAACGATGATACATGTTTTAATAATAATTGAAACTGACCAAGCAAATATTTCCGCAGCCTGTATTTAAATTGCATTGGGCTGGGCTTGTCATGAAGGCCACCTTTCGCTCTCATTGCACCAAAGAAGTGCTCCACTACATCTTGGTTGAGGCGGTAAGTGAGGATATACCTCATTCCATACCTCTCTTGGACATACTGGAACAAACCTTTTAAGGATGCATTGGTCATCAGAATACCTTTTTGGCCAGGCAAAAGAGTGTAGTGAAACCGCGCCCTCGCATTCAGTGCTAACCAATTCATGGACTCTAAAATGGCGTTTTGCGGCACCAAGTCCAGCGCATATGGTTTCCTTGCCGGATTGCACAGCGGAGTTCTCAGCTTGCAGTTGAGAAGGTCGAACCAGTTGTCGATGACTTCAATAAAGTCTGCTGTCTCGAGAGGATTTGTCAGCTGCGAACCCATTGCATAGCAACGTCTGATTGCACTAGCAGTGCTATGCGATAGCAATTGTGCCGCAAGTCTCACTTTTTGTCGACCCTCGCGCCGGACAGTGAGGTGCTGCTCCTTCAATTTATGGGTGATGGACAAATCGGACATTGACGTACATCTCATAACTTGGTCTATCGTTTCTGCGCATATTTGTTTGTTCTGGAAAACATACCCACTGTCCAGGAAATGGTTTCGCAGTAATTTTAAAAGGTGAGGCGCGTCTGCAAAGACAAAAACTCTGCCACCGTCACCGCTTGGACTCGAAAACCATGTCTTTTCTGTATAAATAAGAGTAAAAAAATAACTGTTAATTACTACAATTAATGAAAGCACCTAATTGTTTTAATTGCTTATAGTAATGGAAATTTAACTGCTCTTAATTCTATAATTACCCGTGGACACTTCTAATTCCCTCCAAAGAGCTCGGTTGGCACTTCCCATATCGGATACGATGCCAACGACGGGATAGCCCGCATTTTCTAACTGGGAAATCAGGCCTTCCAGAATGCTTTTTGTCATTTTACAGTCGAAAGCGTAAAAAACGGGTTGTTTCCAAGATTGCTTGAGTCCTCTTGCTATAGCCATTTGCACATATCTTGCAGGCTTCCTCACAGTGTCCGTAAGTGGGTCGTGCTCAAATGATGGGGCAACTGCTATCTCGTCGAAGACAATGGGGCACACTCTGTCGACCAACTCCATATTTGTGCTTGCCGCGTGCATTTCGTTTAAAACGAATTTTAAAATGCCGTCGTGAAACTTCAGTCGCTGAAGCCATCTCGACAAAGTGGACGCCGAGGGCAACGGTAAACCCTTACGGAGCAAATGGTTGTATGCCCTAGGACCTGCTGCATGTAATGGTATTGCCCACGCAATATCCTCGTATACCCAATGTGTATTTTTAGCAGGGTTTCTTAATTTACGTACTTGATTTTCTGTGAAATTCAAGTTTATACCACTTCTAAAAGCTTTCAACTCGTTGGCTTCCTTCAGCTGCGCAGCCACCTGCGCTTTTAGCATTGTAATTTGCGCTTTTAAATCTAAATTTTCAAGTTACATCGTAACAGTGAGGTCAATACTATAAAAACGTAAATATGTTGGCATTAATATTTGTTTATATGTATGCATTTTTTGTTGAAGTTATGTTATATTATAGTTAATGTACTTTGCCACTTTATA
>NW_023458564.1:33371658-33374790 GCF_013731165.1 Rhagoletis pomonella
AATAAACAGCACTTCCTTGTGCATACATTTTTCAATAAGTTACAAAATTTTTTTCATACTCGGTTTGTGTTGAAGCATCCTGTTTTGAAGTGATTATGGGAACTGGTGCTTTCCAAGAGGATAAATATTCCACCCTCATCGGGATGGCATCCTTTCGCAACCTTTTGCGTTTAGCACCAGGTTCCATATCGAAGTCCCATTCATCAAAATGTAATTCGCAAACTCTGGAATTGGGTTTAAGTTCAACACCCGGCCTCACTCCATTTTTTTCTTTTAATTTCTTCTTGAGGAACTTGAAAACGACTTACACCTGCACCTGGCCATGTCGTATGGCACAAAGCGCAAGGTACTCTTGACATATTCTATTAAAAAATAATACGTCAATAATTAAAATAATAATTAGTTCATTTAACCCTCTAGAAGGATAAAACATATTCACTAGGTGTTGTATACTGTCGTATTGTTGCATGTCGTAAGCATAAAAGTTGTATTATGAAATTTCACACCGTTAAATAATAAAGTAATCCAATCAATAAAAGCTAAAGTAATGAACCATTTTTGGGGTTCCCACTTAGAGCTAGATTGTGATATATCTTCCAGAGGGTTAACAACTAGTATACAACTGTAGACTAAAAATCACCAAGCTATGAAACGATTCTTGCTACGTGACAAATAAAATGTTTGTTTGTTTTGTGTATTTATATACAGTATCGGTTAATACCATAGCTCCCCGATTTCAAAGTGAAATAGTTTGCCACTTATGTATGTTTATGCATGTTTCATTCTTTATTCTACAAAATCTCAGAACGTGTACATGTTTACATTTTAACAAAAGATCTACTTTATGTAAAATCTTACCACGAAAGAAGTTTACAGCTCAGAAGTTCAAATTACGTTACAATAGGGTGGCACAATGCAGCAGGATCAGCACACATACTTACAAATCGCAATGTTAAATCATACACCAATACGGTGGCACAATGCAGCAAGAGCAACAAACTCGGTTGTTGATTCACCTAGCAATAAGGTGGCACAATGAAGCAGGAACCGACTTCCAACTTGCTGTTGGGATGTTGAATCACCAGGCACTATGGTGCTATGTTCCACCAGGCACAGAACAGTGTAAAGCTGGTTGAGGACAAGCACAACATTTAATAAAAAATGTATAAATTATATGCATGTACATACATACTTACAAATCGCAATGTTGAATTACAAACCAATTTGGTGGTACGTAGCAGCAGGAACAGCAGCAAGGCGCTTTTTGAATGCTCTTTAGTCTTTATTCGGGGCTAGTTAAGGAAAAAGTATTAGTTTAACCAAAAATATCGAAAATATAATACAGATAACTTTCCAACGCAACTAAAAGTTCCGAAAATTTTGCGCAATTTAGTGAGAACGCAGGCGAATGTCAAAGTAAAAAAGGAAACAGAGAAACAGTGTTGCCTACACTATATTTCTTATTGGAAACACAAATAGGAACTAAAAATAGAGTAAGTAACATTGTAATTTATGATGGCGAATTTTGTCAAATTCGACGCCATATTGGATTACTGATATCACCAAAGAACGTAGATAACAAGAAGGGACAACTCGTTATAATTGTGGCGAAAGTGCGCAACAGGGGCGGGCCTTCTCTTTTCATCCAATCAAAAAACGCACTAGGGCAAAAGAGAAGGCTCGCCCCTGTTGCGCACTTTCGCTACAATTATAACGAGTTGTCCGTTCTTGTTATCTACGTTCTTTGATATCACCTTATTTTTATTTCACCATGCGTGAATCCCATAAGGTAGATCGTGTCTGCGTCAACCTACGTCTACGTTACGTCGTTGACTGTTTAGCTGAAATTAGTCAAGAACGTAAAGCTACCGGTACGTAAACCCGAGTCAGCTGACACGATCTGTCTTACCAAAGCGCCATATAAATGAAAACTCAATATTGCCACTGATATAATTTATATCTAGCGACCAAAATGACAGTTGGACAGCAATAAATTTTATCTTATGGAGACGGCCAGTGAGCTTTTCCAAGAGAAATAGGAAACAAACGGCCCATGGTTGCATTTTAGTATCGAGAAAGATTGCCAGAAACTCATTCGCGTGTGAACAACTAAAAAGCGATTTCAGAAATTTTTCCTGCAATTCGCCTTTCGGGAATAAAAACCTCTTTCGAAAGACACTTTCCATGCCAGGTGTGACTGCTTATGCAACTGATTTCTCAATTTGACAGCCTTTCCGAAATTTATTGCATCGAAATATATTGCAACGTCTGACACGCTCTTATTAATGAACAAAAAGAAGAAAATATAATCGTCAATAACAAGAAAATAAAAACAAAGCAGATAAAAAACTAACCAAACAACAAACATTAAACAAACTGTAATCGAAATTAAGATGGTGGTGTAAACAGCTACAATTTCAATTTAAAATTGAGTATGGAAATTGTGCAATTAGGGCGGTGCAGAAACGCCCTTTTATTAGAAAAAAAGAGTTCATGGAACACTTCTGCTCTTGAATATACTAGTGCACACATCGAACAGATGAGCTGCCGACACCGGCTAGCGTAATACTGGGATGATAAAATCGTATCGTCTTGGACTAGCTTTATGAAAATTCCAGAGGCGCGAAAAATGACATTTGACGTCAACTACAAAACATTGGATTTTGTTTGCAATTTTCTGTAGTTGTATTTAATATTAAATAAATGATCTGGCGATGAGTGATTCTGCTTATAAACTTAAGTACCAAAAATATAAAATACGTGTTAAAACTTGGGAGAAGGATTTTAAACGAAAATATTCTCGTATTCCATCTAAAGTAAGTAACCAGCTCCATATAACAATCAGCTGTATATAATTATTTTTTGTTTTAGTATGATATTCGAGAGGCGCCGCAAGAAATACGAGATTCTTACAAAATGTATTATAAGTTGAAGACTTCATTTTTGGAGGACACGTTGAATGATGTATTTGATGATGATGGATTCAATGTGTTGGAAATCTCTCAGGATGAAGGCCATTCAATTGGAAAACACCACAACAATGAAAGTCTAGAGATGTCCAGCAGCATTGCAGCATTAGTTGGCGGTAACACAGGTTCCAGCATTCTCAATGAATTCAACCAGTGTGAAGAG
>NW_023458564.1:33374800-33392545 GCF_013731165.1 Rhagoletis pomonella
GGGAGACTCCTTGCTGCCGCTGTCGGCACAGCTCAAAGAGGATCCCTCACCATTTCCAACACTTGAAGAAGCCGAGCGTATGGCAGCTCATAATAAGGTTGTGGTGCACAGCAGAAATATATCGAAATTGCCAGCTGCACCAAATACTGCATTATATCAGAACAGTGAAGATGGTTGCCTAAGAGAAAAGCAAGAAAATACAGATGAGCAGGATGAAGAAGTAGATGAGGAGACCACGGGCGGTAACCGAAGTAATGGTAACTCTGTTGATGACTATGAAAGCGAGAATAGTATGGGTTTTGAAAGCGATGAAGAGCTTGAAAATATAAACCTAGAACAATTATCCACTCCGACTACTCAAGTTTCACCCATTAAAAAATATGTAGGTCACCAAATTCCAGAAAGTTTTCTTAAAGAAGCCGGTTTACATTCGACAAGTACGAATGAAAAAATACCAGGTACACAGTTTGGCGATATCAGTCCTCTTTATGAACTCGATTCCGAAGGAAATGTACGTACCGACGTTCCCTCCGAAGTAACAGATGCATTGCGTATGTTCGGTCATACCAATTTTCGAAAAGGCCAAGACCGTGCAATTATGCGTATACTATCTGGTCTTTCAACGTTAGTTACTCTAAGCACCGGCAGCGGAAAGTCGTTATGTTATCAGTTGCCCGCTTATTTGTATAGCCATCGCAGACGGGCAATAACATTAGTTATATCACCGCTCGTGTCCCTTATGGAAGATCAGGTGACCGGTGTGCCACATTTTTTGCGAGCACATTGCCTACACACAAATCAAACACCCCAACAGAAACTTAAGGTAATGGAGAAAATATCTGCTGGTGAAGTGGATATTTTGTTAGTGTCACCGGAAGCAGTAGTGGCTGGCGAACGTTCCACTGGTTTTGGCGCAATTCTGCGGCAACTACCACCAATTGCCTTTGCCTGCATCGACGAGGCGCACTGTGTATCGCAATGGAGTCACAATTTTCGCCCTAGCTATCTGATGATTTGCAAAGTTCTAAGACAGAACTTGGGTATTCACACAGTGTTGGGCCTAACTGCAACAGCAACGTTACCAACACGGCTAAGCATTATTAGTCATTTAGGCATAACGGATGGCGTACGTGGTGTCATAAGTGACACTCCACTGCCAGATAATCTTCTGTTGTCCGTATCAAAGGACGAAAATAAAGATGCTGCGTTATTGGCCCTACTTACAAGTGATCGGTAAGATACATATACATATTTTAATTCAATAAACCATAGTTAATTTGTAATTATTATTTTATATTAATTTTTCATAAAAATATTTGACATTATGTGGAATAAAAATTTTATTACAAAGGTATTTTGAGGGTACAAAGGGTCCTAACAGTTGTTGTGTGCCTTGTGCAGCAGCTCAGAAAACAAAAGAAACTCATCCTTTTTATTTATGCGTTTAGGATTTGAGCCTTTTTTCAAGTCTAACGAAGTTTATTACATCACTAGCATAGAGTTGAAAATTGCAGTTTTAAATTTTTATAAGAGAGGAAAAAATCCTATAATTTTTTTTCAAGTACATATTTGGCAAAACTTTGTCTACAGAGCAAAACATACGAGTCATTTAATTAAAATTCGACGTTAATGAAAAATATTTGTATTTTCGTGGACTTATCAAATTTTCTGTGCTTTCTTTGGAATTAACAAATTTGCGTTTCACCGAATAGACTAGGCCTATTCCACAAATATACTATCACTGAGTTCGAATAGCTACGAACGTATAAATATCCACAGGTACTCTAATAATAAGTACCTGCTGCAAGCGGATTTTCGGCTTTTTTTAAATAAAATTTTCCTCAATTTTGATTCTCTTAATGAAAGGATCTCTTGCTGCTGCTCCAATTATGAAGATTTCTCATGGCCTTAAGTGAAAGACCTTATCAAGATGCACTGCTCAGAGCAGCTGATATGCCGGGGCATGCGAATCTCTGCATACTTCCGATGATCATTTTCCGTAAATCACGTACGGCGACAGTCCCCAGTTTGTCGGAATGCCATTTTGCAGAGCTTAGAGTCGAAAGATAAAACCGAAGTACTTCGCCTTCCGTGAAAACATTTCTCTACTTAAGCAAACATTGTTTATGGATAATATGATGAACTTTTTATAACATTTTCCCATAGTGCCACTGCTACGAAAAACATGTATGTATGCCTATTTACGAGTACTAGTGTTCGCCCAGCGGTTGAAATTCAACCGATAAAATTAAGGATAGTTTATGTAAGTTGAATGAGCTAAAATAACATTAGTTGGAATGGGTTAAGTGGAGCGGAGTTTAGCTTAGTACTTGGCATAACATAACATAACCATAACATAAGAATAAATAACATAACATATGAAGCATAACACACCACAATATAACATCGCACACTCTTCAGTTGTATTTCCTTTTTATCCCTTTTTTCACCTCTTATTTATTTTGGTTCATTTTATGCCAAATGATGTTGCCTTTGATGCCACATCAAGTGATATCATGTCATGTGGTGAAATTGGGTGTGGTGAGCTGCGGTGTGGTGGAATTGGGTGTAGGAGTTACGGTGTGGTGAATTAAGGTGTGGTGGATTCAGGTGTGGTGAGTTAAGTTATGGTGAGAAAGTTGAGGTGTGGTGAATTTTGGTGTGGTGAGTTGAGGTGAGTTAAGGTGTGGTGAGAAAGTTGAGGTGTGGTGAATTAAGGGTGGTGGATTTAGGTGTGGTGGATTTAGGTGCGGGGGTTAAGGTGTGGCGAGTTGAGGTGTGGTGAATTAATGAGTGGTGAGCTCAGGTGGAGTAAGTTTTTAAGTTAAGATGAGTTAAAGTTAAGGGGTTATGATCTTTATCCTTATCTTCATCTTCATCTTCATCTTCATATCCACCTTCGTTTGTATTTAGGTTTCTTTACTTTTATTCTAATCTTTGCCTTTATCCCTTTCTTCTTCTACATATTCAACTTTACCTTCTTCCTTGCATGAATCTTAATCTTCGTAAATCTGATTTCTAAACTGCGGCTTAGCAGATTTCTTTAATTCAGTATCAATAATAAAGCAATGTCATTGATGCCACATAAAGTGATATCATGTCATGTGGGGAAATTGGGTGTGGTGGTTTGCGATGTGGTGGAATTGGGTATGGGAGTTACGGTGCTTTGAATTCAGGTGTGGTGGGCTTAAGAGGTGCGGTGAGTTTAGGTGTGGTGAATTTATCTGTGGTGAGTTGAGGTGTGGTGAATTTAGGTGTGGGGAGTTAAGATGTGGTGAGTTGAGGTGTGGTGAGTTAAGGTGTGGTGAGAAAGTTGAGGTGTGGTGAATTACGGTGTGGTGGATTTAGGTGTGGGGGGTTAACGTGTGGTGAGTTGAGGTGTGGTGAGTTAAGGTGTGGTGAGAGAGTTGAAGTGTGGTGAATTACGGTGTGGGGGTTAAGTTGTGGTGTGTTTCATCTTCATCTTCATCTTCATCTTCATCTTCATCTTCATCTTCATCTTCATCTTCATCTTCATCTTCATCTTCATCTTCATCTTCGTCGTCTTGGTCTTCATCTTTATCTTTTCCTTTATCCTGATCTAAATATGTCCATTCTTTTCTTCATTTACATATTCACCCTCACCATTGTTATTAGGTTAGGTACTTAAATTTTCCTTCCTCTTTGTCTTTATATCTAGGTTTCTTTACTTTTATTTTAATTTCTGTATTTATCCCTTTCTTCTTCTCCATACTCAAAATTATCTTCATCCTTGTTTGAGGCTAATCTATTCATGTACATACATACATACATCTTATTCCTAAACTGCTGCTTAGCACGTTTCATTAATTCACTATCAATATTAAAGCATACATTTAGGAGGCATTTCCGCCCCAACCATGTACATGTATGGCATTGGTATTGGTGTGACTTTTGAATTGATTTTTTCGCTCTATTTTAAACTAATTTGAAATTTTAAAAATTGCCTGCACATCAGCATGAAAATACCTTTCTAATGATATATAATTGTTTATACCTTAGAAGTACAGTTTAGCCGTAAAAGGGGTGTAAAGGAAACATGATTGCCTATTTATATAATTGATTAAGAACCCAACAAGCAAAATAAACTTAAAGTCGGTTTTATTTTACATAGATTTTATAAAGCGAAAATGCTTATCTTGGTATAAAGTCAAGATCAAAAAATACAATAAAACTATTAACAGTAAATATAGCTTTTATTAAGAAAAGAGCAAAGCAAAATAAGTACAGTTTTTTTTTTTCATATCAAAATTAAAACGAATAAAAATCAGCAACATCAACAGAAGTTTTTCCAAGCAGCTGTCGCCTCTCGACAGAAAATGGCAACCCTCCGAGTGTACTTCTGCCATAAAAAAGCAGAACACGCGTGCGACGAGATGCTCAGCAAAACATGTAGAAAGCGTTTAAGCGCCAAGCATTCGTTTATTGGACTCAAATATGACATACTGTTCATCGCCAAATAACCTAGGATATAATTTTGAAACTATTTGATCGATCAAAAAATCCGGTTTATTTGATATTCGAAAAATCAAAATTTCACAAAAACCGCCTATAGATTGCCAAAAAAAAAACCGGTGGTAACCGATTTGGAAAAACCTAGTCAATCACCCTAATACATACATATAAAAACTGCACTTTGGCTGTTTTTTTTTAACGCATGTGCAGAAATATTTTGAATTGAAAGCGTTAAATTTTTAACTTTACTTCGCCTGAATTTCCTGTATAACAGAAAATACCACATTTTTTATGCTTCTCGAAGTTTGCGTGTTGGTTGGCTAAAATTAAAATTAATTTGATTTTGTTCATGTAGGAAATATGATTTGCTGACTACAGCAATATCGAAATCTCTAAATATTTTAAATCTATCTACGCAAAAATAGCTAATACAAAGATATACATATGTATTATTTACTGGCTTCACAACCACTAGTGAAGATCTATGACAATATCGAAGTACGCACTAACTAACCAAATTGAGTTTAATTAAATTTTTTTCAACTACAGACTACATGGACAGACTTTTTCGAATTATTCAGAAATTTTAAATGACTAGAGTTAATTTTTGATTGGTAATTTAAAAAAGCATGCAATTTTATGCTGTAATTTCGATATGATTGAATATAATTATTGAAAAACTGAAATAAAACTTATGTATGTACTACATGTTTTTACATATTTATATATTTAAGGCCATATTTAGTTTATTATTTATTATGTTGCATATTTTGGCCAGCACTGGTTATATATGTATATAGTATATTACCTTTTCCCTGACCCTATTACGAAGCGTTATTTTCTTGAAAATTTCAGATTTACTGACTGCCATTCGATAATAGTTTACTGCACGCGTCGGGATGAGTGTGAACGCGTATCTTCATACCTTCGCACATGTATGCAGGATCAATATAAAGAGAAAGATGCTTCAGCCAATGGCAAGCGAAAGCGTAAGCGAGTAAATTGGGCTGCGGAGCCTTATCATGCTGGTATGCCGTCTTCACGGCGTCGCACAATACAAAACGCCTTTATGAGCAATGATCTACGCATTGTTGTGGCAACCATAGCTTTCGGTATGGGTATCAACAAACCAGATTTACGTGCCGTTATTCATTACAATATGCCCCGCAATTACGAAAGTTATGTGCAAGAAATTGGTCGTGCCGGTCGAGATGGCAAGCCAGCACATTGCCATCTCTTTTTAGATGCGCGTGGAGGGGACAAATGTGAACTACGTCGACACATCTATGCGAACTCAATCGATCGACATGTGATACGCAAACTGTTGCAGCACGTTTTTGTGCCTTGTGCCTGTGCCAAGAAGGGGCAGTCGGAAGAGCAATATCAGAGAACCCAAGCTGCCAAAAATGAATTGGTGATTAATGCAGAATCGCAAGTGAATAATCGATTTTGTCCCGGCCATGAAATCGGATTATCGGTCGAACGGACCGTTGAAGAATTGGACATACCAGAGGAGAATATTTCTACATTGCTGTGCTATTTGGAGCTGGATTCTCGCTGGAATATTAGTGTGCTTAGCAACGCCTATACCATGGCCAAGGTCATATCATACGGAGGTGCCAAGTATTTAAAGTGAGTTCTTGAATTGAATGAGTTCTGTGAATGAGTTCTGTAAAATACTTAATATTTTTACTGAAAATTTGCAGACATGCTGCCAAGGAATGTGCCCCATTAGCTATGGCTATTGCGCTTGAAATAAAACAAAACAAATTTAAGGACGATTCAAATTTAATAGAGTTCTCCGTGGTTGATGTTGCTGCTGCGATTGGCTGGAATAGTGGTGTGGTTAAATATCAACTTAAAAATTTAGAGTGGACCCAAGGTAATTAAAATTAAAACCTCCAAAATATGTTTAAGCAGTTTGTGCAAGGCCTTGCAAGAAATTCCAAAAAAAAAACGAAGAAAGCTTATGGCGATGAGAATTGAAAATACACATCCCTAATCGAATTCAGGGGATAATTTGATATACTACCCTGCGCACCTTTAGCTCATACACTTTGAAATATTTCTACTATATATATATTTCTACTAAATATGAACTATAAGTGTGAAGTGTGTGAACTCTAGGTGGGCAGGGTAGTACATATACCCTTGTGGTCAGTTGATTAAGCTAAGTGACATTTTGACCAGTTTTGGATATTTTTAACCGACATCAAAAAAAGGAGCAGGTTATTAATTCGTATGTTATGTATCTTACCGCATAACTTTGGACCACGTCAACCGATAATTCTTATTTCATCGGAAAGGTAGTGTCTCACAGGTGGTCCCATACAAATTTGGTTTAGATCCGATCATTGGATAATGAAAAAAATGAACGATACTCCTAAAATTGTATATAAGAATTGAAGTCGGTTGTGTTCTTTTGCGTAAAAATTACTTGTTCCTTAATGCTTATAATTTTTTTTTGTTATAAAAGTCTAGCATATTCATAGCTGGGTCGTAATGAATCCTTTAAGAATTAAATTACTCCCAATTACAAATTACAAGGCATTGTAATTAGGAATCAATTCGTTCAGTCCACAGCAAAAAAATTGATTACTTTTTTCAATTCCTTAGAAGTAATTTCAAATGTAATTGTTTTTTTTTTTGAATTCCATTACAAGGAATCTCATATTGTGATTTGAATAAATTATGTGCTACTAATATAATTTTTCCCCCATTTCCTTTGAAAGGAATTGAAAATGTAATATATTTTCTTCCAATGCCAAATGCAATGCCAAAATGCCATAACTAATCCGAATGGAGCCTTGGGTCACCGCAAAAAGAGAGAGTCGGACCACTCCGACTTATTCGGTTTAAGGGCTCACTGAAGTCTGTTCACCAGTAGGTGCGGCTGTAAGCGGGTGTCTGCTTGGAGCAAGCGGCTCGCTATATAAACGTGTATTTGGTTGCGAAACCACCGCCGTCCCAGCAATGGGTTGTGCGCTGGGTTTGGGACACGCCACGTAAAAACCACTTCCAGTGAAGAAGCAAGGCAAAGCATCGGATGAGACCCCCCCTTATGATGACGACCACGGCAAACGTTTAATGGACTACGATGTGAGGGCATGCACCTGGAATGTCCGGAATGTGTAAAGGAGCGCAAATTCGGTGTTGGATTTATGGTGGGAGAGAGACTCCGTCGCCGAGTACTGTCGTTCACCCCGGTGGACGGGCGTCTATCCACAATCCGCATCAAAGGAGATTCTTCAACATCTCGCACATCTGCGCCCAAGGATGAGGCATCCTAGGATCTCTTCTATGAGAGCTTGGAGAGCACGTATGAGCGCTGCCCCCATCATGATATAAAAATCGTGTTTGGCGACCTCAATGCCAGGGTGGGCAAGGATGGGATCTTTGGATCTTCGGATTGAGGCTGATCGACTTCGCCGGGGCCCGAAACATGGTAGTATGCAGTACTAGGTTCAAGCATAAAAAGATCCATCAAGCTACGTGGCTGCCTCCGGATCGAAAAACGAGAAACAAAATCGATCATATTGTGATAGACGGAAGGCACGCTTCCAGTGTTTTAGACGTACGCACACTCCGAGGCCCAAACATCGACTCGAACCACTATCTTGTTGCAGCCTAGATACGCACCTGCCTCTGTGCAGCAAAAAATGTGCGCCCAAATATGCAAGGAAAGCTTAACGTCGAAAAGCTGCAATCACAACTGACTGCCAGTGCTTTCGCTACTCGACTCTCACACCTGCTCTCGGAGACCACTCTTCAACAAACCGACATATGCGAGCAGTGGAACCACATTTCTCGCTCATTAAGTACCGCCGCCGAAGAAGTAGTCGGATTTCAGCGAGCCCGAAAGGACAACTGGTACGATGAGGAGTGTCTGGAAGCTGCAGAGAAAAAAGATGCCGCCTACAGGGCCACGCTGCGATCGGGCGCAACGCGCGCTATGTGGGACCGCTATAGGGATTTGAAGAGGGAAGTGAGACGTATTTGCCGCAATAAGAAGAGCGAGGCCGAAATACGTGAGTGCGAAGAGCATGGAATGCTGGCCGACAGGAAGAATGCCCGAAAATTTTACCTAGAGTTAGGCGACTTACGGAAGGTTTCAAGACCAGGGCGTTCTCCTGAAAGAACAACAATGGCGACATAGTAACCGATGTTCAGGGCGTACTTAAATTATGAAGGGAACACTTCTCCGCCCTAATGAATGGTAGCAGCACGGAAAGTTGTGGAGAAGAAGAACCTGAGCCCGCAGTCTATGATGACGGAGTCGACGTTCCACCACCTGACTATGACGAGGTACGAATAGCAATAACGCGGCTGAAAAACCACAAAGCTGCTGGAGCTGACAGCCCGCCAGCTAAGCTATTCAGTTCTATTCTGCATTTCGATTCGAATCGAAATTTTCTCCGTTTGGCAACTTTGGTATTCTGCGTTCCGTTTCTTTTCGATCAATCTTCGAAATTTACGATTATACCGATTCTACATTTCGATCGTAGTTCCGTTTTTCTAAGTTGCAAATTTGTTGACGGAGAACGTTTCGATTGTTATTTTCGTGGGTTTAAATAATAAAATTTTATAAAAAATTAAATAAAACATACGAGCGGTTATACGGGCAATAAGAAAAATTTGCTCAAATAAAGACAATCAAAAGGGATATTGCGCGAGGTTTTCAAAGAGGAAATCCAGGCGTTTTTGTTTTCATTATAAATAAGACTGTGAAATGCACTGAATACCATTTATTCCTTTTATATAAATTAATAGATGTATGTGCATACATACATGCATACATACTTAAAATGTGAAGTTTCATAAAAATAGATGCTTTTATTATTGCACATTTTAAAAAGAGGAGCGTATGTTGTCTCGAATTCGATTTGCAATGGAAGGATAAGATTCGTTCTTCTCCTACTCTTGACGGCTTTCAAAATGGAATTCATTTGCGTTCAAATCCTCCACTCTGTAGTAAATGCAAATGTTGTGGAGTGCTCAAACAACGTTTATAATTTCACTGGCTTTGAGCGATGAGTAATACAGGTCAAGATGAATTTCTTATGACTCTTCACTCATCTGAAAAAGATCAAACATGTCCCTAAATCTCCGCCTTTCAACTTCCGCATCAGCAATCTGGGACTCGTTCTCCTCTTCAAGCAATAACGCCGCGGCTATGGATTTCATTCTTATAATTATGTATCCACTTAAATTTTAATTTTAAATTACAGTAATGCTAGGTATATTTAGTTATTTTAAAATATTTACAAACTTTAACTTCATAAGCTGCTATAGTTTGGTGGCAAATATTTCTTTGTTTTGTTTCGATTTCACACATTCCTAGGCAAACAGCTGATTTTGAAAGATGTTTTCTCTCTTCCTCTTCTTCTTTCGATTCGATCGTAACGCAGAATACCTAATTTCGATTCTTGCGGAGCGGAATGCGGGAACGGAATCGAAATGCAGAATAGGGCTGATTCAAATACGGCGGCGAGGAGTTGATAAGGTGCATGCATCATCTCTTGGTCAGCATATGATCAAATGAACGCATGCCTGACCACTGGAATTTAGGTGTGCTATGTCTAATCCCCAAGAAAGGTGACCCCGCCATTCGCGCCAACTACTGCGGGATCAGCCTTCTAAGCATAAGTAACAAGGTCTTATCGAGCGTATTGTGTGAAAGACTGAAGCCCACCGTCAATGAACTGATTGGGCCTTATCAGTGTGGCTTTAGACCTGGCGAATCCACCATAGACCAGGTATTCACAATACGCCAAATATTGGAAAATACCCGCGAGAAAGAGATCGACACTCACCACCTATTCGTCGACTTTAAAGCCGCTTTTGACAGCACTAAAAGGAGTTGCCTATACGCCGCTATGTCTGAATTTGGCATCCCCTCAAAACTCATACGGCTGTGTAAAATGGTGTTAAGCAATACCACCAGCTCCGTCAGAATTGGGAAAGACCTCTCCAAGCCGTTCGCCCCCAAACGGGGTTTCAGACAGGGCGAAGTCTGTTTTACTTTTTCCAAGGTGGACAGGGAAGCAGAGCGAATGGGGCTGGTGGTAAACGAGGACAAGACGAAGTATCTCCTGTCATCAAACAAACAGTCAGCACATTCGCGCCTTGGCACCCACGTCACTGTTGACAGTAACAATTTCGAGAAAGTAGAGCATGAACGAAAGACACAAGGTCACGTAAGAACAAGAGAGTGAAAAAAGTCGATTTTTTTTTGCGGGTTCTACGCCATCTTGTTTAACAGGAAAACGAGCGAAAAGTGAACAAAGCAAAGAAAACAACGAAAACCAAAATTAGCCAAAATTATTGTCAGCCACTTTAAACGCACAATTTAGGTAAAATGATGTAACAAAATGCTTTAAAATGTGTTGTCATGTTGAATTAACTCTTCTTTACTTGAATAAAAGTGTAAAATAGTGGTGCTTGTGATGTAAACAAACGCTCAACTGACGAACCCGCTTTCGCAAACTTTTCTCAAAACCAGTTACAAATACAACGTCGCGTTCTTACGTGATCTTGTATTTTTGGTTCATGAAAGTAGAGAATTTCGTTTACTTGGGAACCAGTATTAACACCGATAATAATGTCAGTGCTACTTTGGACTGAGTAGGCAATTCAGGAGTAAAGTCCTCTCTCGACATACGAAAACCACGCTCTATAAGTCATTCATCATGCCCGTGCTGGTATATGGCGCAGAAGCATGGACAATGACAACATCCGATGAGGCGGCTTTTGGAGTGTTTGAGAGAAAGATTTTGCAGAAGCCTTACGGGCCTTTACGCGTTGGCGACGGCGAGTACCGCAGACGATGGAACGCTGAGCTGTATGAGCTTTACAACGACATGGACATAATGCAGCGAATTAAAATACAGCGGCTCCGCTGGCTTGGCCATGTCGTTCGAATGGACACCGACGCTCCAGCTCTGAAAGTATTCAACTCGGTACCCTCTGGTGGTAGCAGAGGAAGAGGGAGGCCCCCACTGCGATGGAAAGATCAGGTGGAGAAGGACTTGGCTTCACTTGGCGTTTCCAATTGGCGTCAGTTGGCAGAGAAGAGAAACGACTGGCGTGCTTTGCTGAACTCGGCCAAAATCGCTTAGGCGGTTACAGCGTCAAATAATAATAAGAAGAGGAATTACATTTGAAATTACTTCTAAGGAATTGAGAAAGTAATCAATTGCCTTGCTGTGAACTTAAGGAATTGATTCCTAATTACAGCTACTGAGGAATGTAATTGTAATTGTAATGTAATTGCATTTACCCTGCTCTGTACACATTACATAACCTGCTGCATTTCACACTTTGTACATTTCAAACTTTGTACAAAAAAAAAACAATTGGAAAATTTTTAGGTATGCAGTTTTATAGCCCATTAAATTTTAGTTAGCTCTATTTTTATATTAAAAACAATAAACATTAAACAAGCAAAAGAAAAATAGCCAAAACTGATCCAAATGTTATGTTCGTAGTTTTTTTCACATCACTGTAGATCGTTCACTTTTATATGAATATTATTGAAAAAAAATAAAGATAAATTGCAAATAATGTCTCCAAAGTTTACGTGTATTTCGAACAAGAAATCTTTGCACGCCATGGTCGAGCACTTAATATTAAGGACTCAAATTTTCAAGGGTTTTTTTAGGTATTTCCCATTAAATTTTGAAGTGGGAGTGAAAAAGAATCATAGTCGGGGAAAAAGGCACCCTAACGTATATACATGTATATACTACATGTATATGTACATATAAATTTCACACATTCCTTACTTTACCGATTCTTTTTTCAATTAATAACACAGGTTTACAAAAAAAAGTGTATGCATATTAAACCAAACCTACATATATATCCCTATGTTATTCGACACGCTGAATGAAAAGCTGAGGTCCGTTGGCCTCCATCACGTCAGGTTCGTGGTTATTTGAAGGTCAAGTAGGGAAAAATTCATTGAATAAACCTGAAAATTCAATAAGTTTCATCTGAATTTGACCTGGGATGACCTTGGCACGACCTCTAGATGACCTTGAGGAACCAAGGGACCCCCATACTCGGTTTCAGCGACACTAAAAACAAAAATTTTTATTTTTATTTTTTGTTAAATCTGTATTCGTATGGAAAAGTAGCTTATGTCGATTTTTGCTTTAGTGTAAATCGTCATTCGCAGCATACAATTTCGAATTACTGACGCTTAGCCGTTAAAGAACTTTTGGCAAATAAACGTGCAACAAATAGTTCCGATACTAGCAAGTTAATATTCTTATTAAGTCTCATCAAAAAATTCCTTTTCGTGACTTGGCCGAGCTTCTCCTCCAATTTGTGGTATGCGTCTTGATGTTCTTACGCAAATGGAGGCACTCGCAAGTTTTACGCCCCCTTCGAACGGCAAGTGGAGGCTTGCCATTTACTGTTGAAGGGCGATCGCTGTTAGAAAAAACGTTTTTTAATTTAGATGTTGCCCGGACCAGGGATCGAATCCAGGTCCTACGGAGTCTTAGCACGCACTTCTAACCACTTAACCACACCTGCTTCTGATATATGAGTATTTCCATACGTCACATACGTGACAGTCGTACGGTTCAAAGAGATACAAGCAAGGAAAAACATTTATTTTTTTTTATTTTTTTAGACCCTTGTGTAGCACATAATGAGCTCTACATTTAGCCGAAAAATTAAAACAATCGAACCGCATGGTTCTTAATACCGCAAAGCTGTGCGAATTGTGGATGGCTTTTTTCATGAAACTTGTTTTAATATTATTTGGAGTAATTCTAGGTGTTTTAAGACTTTTTTGAATTAATGCAAGTTGTTTCAATTTTCTTTTACCCCAAGTGTGAAACGTCACGTGGCGTGACATAAATTTCCATCGTTATATTTTTGTTAATATTGCTTTTAAATGAATTTTTAACGCAAATAAAACATGCATTTTATGTCAAATATACTTTATATTATGACTTCAACGCCAATTCAGGGTAAATTTTTTGGAAATCTATGATTTATTATGTTCAACTACATACGGCAAACTCGAACCAAATCGGGCCATAAATACGGTTTCCTATTAAAAAAAAATTCTACTTACATATCAAGTATATATTTAAAAAAGCAGACAAATTGGCCCGTAAATACATTAGATATGTGATTTATTTTTTTTTTTTTGCCGCGGTAGACATTCCGATGGAAACACCCATATGTAAATCTTGTCTTCAGAGGACTTTAGTAAAATTTTGCGTGCAATTTTTTTGTAGAACATTTTAACGCATTGACTCCTACCATCATCCCAGCAAATACAGTCTCTAACGTTAGAGTAATTTGGATTTCTACATTAGATAACTAGGGTAATTCTCTAATCGTTCTCGAGTCGAATGACGAAGTTAGAGAACTACATTGGAACTCAATTCGAGAACGATTAGCGAAACAATCCAAATTTAAATAAATGTTCCAAATGAATGAATCATAAATGATGTTTAAGTTTAAACAGTTCATTATTATTTTATTGCAAATTCGTTTCATACAAATTTTACAAACAAGACATACAGCCTCATTGCGTAAGTCGTAAATTAGGCTGAATTGTACGACTCGACAACATTAGCATTGTCTACTGTCGTGCTGAAATAAGTAAACGACGAAAATTGTCGAAAACTATGCAGTACTGCCAAGTTCTTCCGTTTTAATACATTAGTCGAGTGGAAATTTTAGGCAATGACGCTAAATTTTCGATACGATTCGACTCTCGAAAAACGACTTGCATTCGGCACGACTCTCGCAATGAGGCTGATTATTTTTAATAAAGCAAAACAGCAGTTCGAAATTCACATTCGAATCCCATTAAAGATGAATATTAGAATTCGATTAGAGAATTAATATTTTCTCCAGTCGAGAACTATGACCCATTTTTGTTGAGATCGCTGGGATTCTCGATAGCTTTTCGAGTCGTTCTCTAACGTTTGAGATTGGAGAATGTGGCTAGTTCTCCATTCATTCTCTAATCTATAACTAACGTCAATAGGTGTGTACTCGTATTGAGAGGACAAAATTATCCAGCAGACAAAATTCTGAGAATTTAGCAGTATTCGCTCTCAAAGAGACAAAAAATCCACAGAAGTACGAGAACGCAAAATTTGCAAATACTTGCAGCTTCCGAATCAGCTGATCACTTCCACAGTTGCCATTGGTGGGTCATTTGGCAATTTATTAGTTGTGTTCGATAACAAAATTAGCCAACACCAGCCAACAGTCAAAATCAAGAGCGTAAGCGAAATTTCTCTCCCAAAGAGAAGAAAAAGCAAACAAGTAAACGAACAGGAAATTAGCCATCACTTGCAAAAACGGGAAGGAAGAAGACACACCAGCTGACTTTGTTTATGTTTTATTTGTAAAAAAAAACTGAAATTCATGTTGCCTCCATGGAAGGAAAAAGGAAAGGAACATTTCTAGAAGTAAAAACTAGTTAGCACTATCATAAAGTCACATAGCAGGCAGCTAAAAAGCATATAAATACCAAAACTCGAAAAATTCAATTTTGTTTATTTACAAAAATTGCAACCATATGTTTTCGTCATGGATAATTTTTGCTGTTTAAAATTTTGCCAGTACAAAATGAATGCTTCTCTTGCATCAAAATGAACGCTTGCTCTCTCAATTTTTGTGTACTGGATAGTTTTTTGTCGTTATCGAATGCCACCCAGTAAAAATTTGGAAACCCTATTACAAATTTTTGTGTTGTCGAACGCAACTATTTTCTGCTTGGTACATTTTCCTCGATTTTACATTTTATACAATTGCATACTTTTGGAATCGAAATACCTTTTTAATGAATAAAACAACCTGGAGATTAATAGTAAATTAACTAAAAATAAACTCAACAAACCTTGTGCTTAATAACTTTACTATCTTTTTCCTTGTATACTAGTATTAATAATAAAATTTGCCACTTGCTTGACTTTTTGTGTGCTAAGTTCATTTGAACTGATGTGATTGTGATCAGCTGATTTTCTTACTTGCCAGTTTTCGCTGGGAAAAATTTTTCTAGCAGAAATTTGCAGCTCTATCACATTTTTCTCTCTCAATTTCCCCTACTTTGCAAGTTTTTTGGGTACGAGAACCCTAAACCAGTAAAAGTTTTCTAGAACTCTTGATAGTTTTGCGTACGAGGACACTCCTAATGTTTGCAGGGATAATGGGTTGACCGCTACTTCGAAGAAATTTCACGTAAAATAGAAAATGACAGCTAGAACATTTCAATCCTCCAACTGTCATTTCTACTTAACTTTTCCGAAAAACAGTTTTTTTAAGTTTAAAGTCCCAAAACATTTTTGCCGGAGAGGGTGCTGAAGTACAGTTCACCGTTCAGTTCCGCACATTTTGTTTTGTAGCAAACAGCTGATGATATTGTTGCCTACATACGATTTTGAGGGCAAATAAGTTTTAGAAAACGTTTACTGGTTTTGCGTTCTCGTACCCAAAAACTTGCAAAGTAGGGGAAATTGAGATAGCAAAACGTGATAGAGAGCTGCAAATTTCCGCTGGAAAAACGTTTACCAGCGGAAACTTGCAAGTAAGAAAAGCTGCTGATCACAATCACATCAGTTCAAATGAACTTAGGACACAAAAAGTCAAGCACTGACCTAACATGCAGTTGTGCCTTCTCACATATGCTCGTGGGCCAAATTGACCCACAATTTGTTTGCATGTCGTCGCCTGGGTAAACGATTGTCGCATGTTAATTTCGGCAGGTTGTGGGAAATCGCAATTGAAGTTTGGAATGCAATTTCTCAGAAACGCGAAGGTAGATTTTCTCCCAAGTCTCTGAAAATGTTACTCCTTAGTTCACAAAATTCTTAAATTATCTACTTTTTAATGTTTATTGTTAATTAGTTTTGAGTTTATGAATGAGTTTCTTTAGTAAAATTTTGTCGAAAGCGTCATTTGTCCACAATTTGGCAGCCACTTTTTATGAAATACGACAAAATGTGATCGAAATTTCTACTAAATTAACGACACTTTTAACTCAATACCTCGGAAACTAAAAGAGATATCCAAAAATGGTGAGAGCCATTTTTAAGATATTGATTTGTTTAATATAACTGCATAACTAACTAAATTTTTACTAAATTATCGAAAAAATTGTAGTCAATATCTCGGAAACTAGAGGAGATATCTAAAAACTGATAACACCAATCGAAAGACCTTATTTCAAAATATATAACTGCATCTAGAACTAAAAATCGTCAAAATCGCGCTTACGACAATCTTTTACCCAGGCGACGATGTGTACAAAATACTAAATAATTATATACAAAAATTGGTATACATTTTTTGAATTTTTTTGTTTCAATGGCTTCTAAAATGGCTAGAAACTTAACAGGCATTAAATAAGTTTTATTGCAGTGCAAAAGTTTTTAAGGTAAGTTCTGAACATTTCAATTTGTTAATAGCTATCTTCGAGCTGTGGTTGGAAGTCAGTTTATTCATAAAACTATATTTAAAATAACTTTTGCGGTCAAAAAATGGACATTTTAGCCCACTGTAAAAAATTGTGAGGAGCTCTAGCAAAGTCGTTTTTGATACTCACGTTTAGGCCTTATTTCGCGGAGATTTAGAAAAACCTTAAAATAGTTCCTAAGTATTTTCCATCTTAATTTATTTATCACTTTTTTTATTTGAAACTAAAATTTTAGATGGGATATATCAATGTCTAATGGTTTTGTATGTATTTGAACGCATGCTTTATTTTTCAGTCGATGGATATCCACGCCGCTCACCCATTAACGTGAACTTTTATGATATCGGCTTTCGTCTAAAAGCCCCAGGAGATTTTATACCTGAGGAAATAGATAATGCACTTGACACCCTATATAATCGCACCGTCGAGCAAGAAAGAACACAACTTATACAGCTGCAGTATGTTTTTCAGGGTCTTTCATCGGTCGCCTACAATACTTATATACCATGCACTAGTGCGAATTATGCCCCGGATCGCTCAAATCAACTTAAAGGAATTATACGCGATTATTTCGAAAATGACTATCCAAAAGAACTTAAGTTGGAAGCTGATGTAAGTAAACCCATACATTGTTCGTAAGCAGTTATATAGAAATTTTGTTTGGTACTACACTATTTATAACAGAATCCAGACAGAATTACTTAGAATCTTTTGTATTGAGTTGGAAACACTTAATTTCTAAATATTGTTCGCACTATTACAGGCTTCCGACTTATCCGATGCAGATATTGAAAACGATGTACTTTCGCTCATCAACA
>NW_023458564.1:33417545-33434647 GCF_013731165.1 Rhagoletis pomonella
TCCTGCCGGGGGCCGACCACTATTACAAAAAACATTTTCTTTTTTTTGTTGGCCGGAACTGGGCTCGGACGCTCACCCTGCGGAATGGTAGTGCGCACTTCTAACCACTACACCACAGCGATCGCTTAATTAATTTTAATCATTAATCGCGATTAACCATTTATTCGTTAATTTTTAGTCATTCATAGACTAACATTTTGTCGACAATACTCGCATAAGATAGTCCCAAATTTTCACAAAAGAGAAAAGTGATTTTCTTCAAAACTTTTGAATGACGTCTTGACTGAACTTACTAATTCGGAATTTCTACTATTACTTATAGAGTAGGCTATTCATAAAGTCTGGGTAATGAAATACAAATTTTTCTATTATAAGTTCCATAAAAATAAGGAGACTTTTATTGTTTAATTTATTTTTTGCACATAAACTTGTATCTTGAACTTCTTTTTCCAAAAAGTGAGGATGTCAAAATTTCAATAGATATCGGATGTACGGTAATTTTCCAAAGAGATCTCCTAATAGATAAGTTCATGAAAACTATTCCAAACGAAAACTTAAAATTGTTAAACAAAATAATAACTAAATTTAACTAATTTATATTAGAGGTTTGAAGTTTATCCCACTGTAAGTATGAAATCTTCAGCTATGTGTTTCCATTGTCACTTTTTCGTAGCCATATCAACTGCCTGACAATTAAGAAGATTGTGACGTTTCATGCTACCATACGCAATATCTTAAATCCTTCAAATTTTATTATTAACCTTTTGTTTGTTAAAAACATTTTCTTCTTAGATTCGAAACTTGATCAAGCAAAATTGCCTTTGTTTTTGACTAAGAGATGCTCAATAAGCTCAGAATTGTAGTTCTCATTTGCATACATAACAATAAATTATTAATTTTTGTTTCACACCAACTCCAATATTGAATAGTAAAATATATTTTAATCTTACCCAAATAAACAACGATTTAGTTCAATGGTCAATCATATATAGAGTCTAGGGTGGTAATGTGTTAAAGTTTTAAAGTTTTTAAACGTAAAATGACGGCTAATACCTTTTTAAGCGTTTTGTAATTTAACCAAAACTCATTAGCATCCACTCAAGCAAGGAATTATTTACTTTTCAACATGCATTAGCAGAGTGCACTTCTCTTTTGTTTACAATTTGGTTGTCAAACACACTACATCGGATGTTTTGACACATTTACCAGAATTTACCACCAGGTAGCTTCAGACAAAGAGATGACCTTACTTACTCTCTTATTTGTCCTCTCAGTTGCCAGAAAACCAAGTATGACTTCCGGTAAAATCTGGAAATTCTGGTAAAAAATGGTAATTTCGCACTCATGCGGGTTCACAACTAAATAATATTGGGAATACTTTTGAGGTGTTTGAAGAGGGTTGCGACCTGTTTGAAACTAAATTTATTTATAATAATCATATTTTGGCCTTGACACTTTTGCTACGTTTTGGCCGAGCTTCTCCTCCGATTTGTAGCGTGCGCCTTTGCTGTCACACAAATGGGAGGGACCTACAAACTTACGCCGACGCCGAACGGCGATACAATTTTTATGATGAGCTATTTTTTTATTAAAGATACTAAGATTTTTAAAATATTTTCACTAAAATTTTATCAACCTAAATGTTAAACTTATGCGAAGTAGTTATCTAATTTAATGTAAATTTTAAACATTTTCAAGATAAAACATGAATTATATTTAAAACTTAAATTTTAATACAACTGTTTTATATATAATCCCAAACATATGATATAAAATCCCCTCTACCAAAAAACTTAAATTGGGTAACGCCGGTTTGAATTTTTACAATTGAGCAATTGTCAAAAATCTTCCTTTTTATCAAAAAGTTATTTACCAGGGTGTCTTTGAACTAATGATTGGTACTGAGTTAAAGAATGCACACACATAAAAGATTGCAGCCTTTTCAATACTCATTCAGTGTTAAACCTTTTTTTGATTGGGCATTGGTTTTTTCAATCTTGCTATGAATATGTTGATGTGTGAATTCATAACTGCTTTGAGAGAATGGAAAATTCAAAAATTTTAAACCTCAATCGTAAGCGAAGAATAAGTAATGAAAACTGGATAGAAAAAAATTGTTGATTTAAAATTGAAAATGATTTCACACTTACACAGCTCTGATATTTAGTGCTAGTTTAAAGCGTATCAAAATTCGCGTTGATTTTTGAAAATTTTTTTCTTTGAAAGTTTTACACTTTCTTCCATACATTATAAAGCAGGGGTGCGAACTCAGTAACCCACTTTGGCTCACGACATCACTGTGGCTCTCCTTGGCTCACTTACAACAAATACACCACAACAGGCAAAGTGATCACAGCAAACAAACGTTGACTCAGTAAAAACAAACGGGACAAAAACTGATCGTCATTCATTCACTGAACAAACAAGATATCCACAAAAAACTCTAAAACCTTCCACCACGCCAGAATCTAACTTCGCAAACCATATTACAGAAAACAAATGTACACCAATGAAAAAAGGAATGACAGCCAAAATTCTTCATGTACAACATAAAGGGCAACGCATAAACATGTTAGAGAATATGGAGATATATGTATGTATGTGCATACTAGGGATGTTAATCCCGAGATCCCGGACTTTTTAAGTCCCGAAAATCCCAGGATTTGTAATTTGCAGTTTTCGCTATATTTCTTTTTTATTTAAAATTTAATATTTTTTTTTATATATGTCTAGCTAATTATACATACACATATGTAACACCGTGCGACAGGCAATTTTAGATAAAAAAAAAAAAAATCAATATATTCGCGAAGCCATGGACCAAATATATGCAGTAAAATTGCGTTTTTAGCTTTTCTCTCTGACGTAAGGATTTTTTAAAAACACTTTGAAAATTGAATAATATGAGTAATTCACAAAATGGTTAAAAAAATTAGTGCAGTGTACTTAGGAAAACAGTATGGGTATCAAATTCAGGAGAAAATTTTGTAGAGAAAGAACAGATTAAATTTTTGGGCGCACAAGGTATTGAAAATGTCCTTAAAACTTGTATCCTTGAAATTTTGTAATATTTATTTTGAAAAAATTATATGTAAAGAACTAATATAAACTTTACAAAGTACTTAAATATAGTCCTTCTAACTTTATGAGTTTAAAAAAATAATATTGATTAAAAGGGCATTTGAATACCTGTTGTCCTTGTGAACCCAAAAAAAATATATATTTTTTTAATCCTACAGAATTTTCTCTTTCATTTGGTACCCATTTTTATTCTACGTTGCACTGAGTTTTTTAAATCATTTTTTAGAATCCATCATATCTTTGAAATTATAAAGTTCCAATAAAAAAATTGTAAAACTAAAAACGCAGTTTTACTATATTTGACCCTTAGTATCGTGAGTATATTGATTGCTTGGTGTGTTTTGAATTTTTTTTTTGTTTCAAACTCTTTCAATCTTTTTACTCAGAATTTTTAGAAAAATTATAGGTACGCAATTTTATAAGTATAGCCCATTAAACTACAGGAGGATAAAGTGCAAGTTTCAAGTGACTAAAAGTAACGTTGATTTTTAATAATTTTTTTGCTGGCGGTGTCACGCATTCCATACAAAGTATGTCCGGCATTTGGTTTAAATGGAAGAAAATGCGTAGCATCGTTTAAAAAAATCGTAAAAATCAACGGTATTTTGTAACTGCATTAAATTTCATGCGCATTTAAATGCAGTTTTAATTATATATAAAATAAGGTAGATTTTTATAAAAAAAAAAAAATTAAATGTAGGGAAACCGCGGACTAGTGAATCAAATTTCTAGTTCCGTACTAGGTCTTTATCGCCAAGAAGGAACTAGTCTGATAGGAACTAGATCCCCACAAGTCCAAAATCGGCGAAAAGTGGTACTTTAAAAAAATTAATTTTTTCAGTTTTTTCACTAGAAATCTATATCTAAAGTGACTAATTTAGAAATGGTTCGGAACTATAGAAAAAGGGATGCAGAACGAACTAGATCTTATTTGTCGAATTTAGAACTAGTTTGGACGGTTAACTTTTTAACCAGTTAATCATTTTGAACTTAGTGTACAAGTTTTTGTTTTTTTGGTTTTGAAAAAGGGAGTTTCTTTGCATTGTTTAAGTTGGCATGAAACCTATGAAACTTTGTTTTAATTATTTTTTGCTTTACCTAATTAGCTTGACTAACGGCAGGGATATTCAACTTTAAAGAGGAGAACCTTCAATGTACAACTTTTTTTTTGGTTCACTGCATCTGGACTTTGAAGTATCAATCAAGTATTCAAGTGAATAGCAAATGCAATTTCACTTTTTAAAGGCGCAAATGTAAAAAAACTACTCAAGATATTTTCTACTATTCACATTTATTTATTTCATCTGTGGATCTCTTCGGCAAATTTCAGGCCGGCAGTAGTGCGGCCAGGCTAAATACAATCCAGCCGTGGAGAGGCCTCAGATTCGGGCACGCAAAAGTACTTGAAACTCTACCGGATAATCTACGACAAATAGATTATACCACCCCTCTACTTTGTTTACATAACAAATTCTCCACAAGAATCCCAGAGAGGAACGAGTGGGAAAGGGCCACAGACCTGAACCCAGAGTCTATGGCCATATATACAGATGGTTCCAAGCTTAAGTGGGTAGCGGGATATACTCTGGCGAACTCGCGCTAAATCTCAGTTTTCGCTTACCGGACCCTTGCAGCGTTTTTCAAGCGGAATTAAACGCCATAATGGAGGCGGCTCGGTGGCTTATAACCTCCGCCCCTCCAGGACGGCCTATCTCTATCTATTCTGACAGCCAGGCTGCTATCAAATCTCTCAATTCTAACGAAGCAACGTCCAAAGTAGCCATCGAATGCAGGAAGACTCTCAACCTGCTGGCATCAAAATGCTCCTTGACTGTTGAATGGGTCCCTGGACACAGGGACATCCCTGGCAACTGCCTAGCTTACGAGCTGGAAAGGAGGCGGACGGAAATATCTGTAGTCAATTCTGCTCGGAATGCGGGCATACCTCTAACCTCCTGCAAACACAGACTAAAGGCGAAACTCGTTGAGGAGGTAAATATAAGATGGGCTGTGGAAACCACCTGCCATATTACCAGGCAAATATGGCCAAAGATTGATGTAAAGCGATCCATAGCTCTCACCCGGCTGGACCGCTCCTC
Source organism: Rhagoletis pomonella (assembly GCF_013731165.1). NCBI lineage: Eukaryota > Metazoa > Arthropoda > Insecta > Diptera > Tephritidae > Rhagoletis > Rhagoletis pomonella. The sequence continues at coordinate 33,422,726 of NW_023458564.1, forward strand.
TCTCAGATTAGTAGTCGGGGTAATCACCGGACACTGCCTGATGAGCACACACGGAAAGAGGTTAGGATACCTCACCAACGATTTCTGTCGCAGTTGCAGAGACGAGGAGGAGGTGGAGACCATCGAACACTATCTCTGCCATTGTCCCGCCCTGGCCAACATGTGCAACCAATTCTTCAACAAGTACTTTGTAGATTGTTTAGCCGATTTGAACTCGGCGAATATTCTCGACTTTTTGTGCTATATAAAACGCACTCGGTGGTTCAATTACTAAGGGAGGGAAAGAAACAAATGGCTTCGGCCAGTGGTATCACAACGGGCTTTTCCAGCCCACGTGTGCTCCGCGCTCTGCGCGGGGCATCCACTCTAACCTAACCTAACCTAAATGTACGACAGAAGAAAATTTCTTTTCCATTTATTGTGTATATGAATTGTGCACACCTACAGACACGTTAATTGTGGAAATTGTGAAAAATGGCAAAGAATACGCAATTTTCGCAATTTACTCAACATTTTGAGGTTGTACGAGTCAAACGGTCCTCAGATTCGGGTTCAGTGGATCGAAATACATGTCGGTAGGTGGGTCGGGTTAACAGCACACACCACTTTTTTTTGTGTGCCGGTGTAATTGAAGTGGGGGTGCTAATGATATTACCGATACTGTAAAGGTCAGGGAGTTTTGGGTTAATGGCATTTAAATGCATATACCAAAGATCATAAATTTAATAAGCCGGATATTGAAGGGAGCCAAAAGTAGCAAATTTCTTATATGAAACTATTTCAGTCGAGCTCTGGTAATCACTGAATAAGTTTCGATTGAAGCTTTGAAACCGTGATTTGAGTCTTATGAAAGCTTGTGAGATTTAAGTAAAGCATACCAAGATAGTTAATTTTGTTTAATTAATGCATCCTAATAAAAATTTTTGTTAAATCTCCATTTGAAATGCATTTAAGATCCAGTTATTTTCTCAAATCTCACAACAGTTGTGTTTTCGTATTCTCCCGTATTTACTCGCAATGAGAGAAATATGGAAGAAAGTACGAAAACGCAAAACCAGAAAGAAGTTGCAAGTTTTATGAACAGCTGATTGATTTGTTATTTTCCGACGCAATTTTCTAAGAAAAATAGTAATAGTAATTAAGGTTTATTTTGTCAATTGCAACTGTAAAAGCACCACAAACAATTCTTTTGGTAATGTGAATTGCATTAAGCATCATGCCATCAGCTGTTTTTCTTACTAAATAGCAAATAGTTACTAGTAAAAATTTTTCCAGTAAAAATTCAGTAAAACTTGCAAGATCAGCTGTCATTTTTCCTCTCTAAATTCACTCTCTTTTGCTGGTTTCTTTCAAGTTTTTGGGTACGAAAATGCCATCCAGTAAGAGAGAGTATTCAAGAGAAAAATTTTGCCGAAAATTGATGGGGCTTTACGCATTGGCGACGGCGAGTACCGCAGACGATGAGCTCTACGAGCTTTACAACGACATGGACATAGTGCAGCGAATTAAAATACAGCGGCTTCGCAGGCTTGACTATGTTGTTCGAATGGAACTGACGCTCCAACTCTGAAAGTATTAAACTCGGAAATGACTAAGTGGAGAAGGACATGACATTTCCAATTGGCGTCAGCTTGCACAAAAGAGAAACAACTTGTGTGCTTTGTTGGACTGACCCAAAATCTCTTAGGCGGTTACAGCGCCAAGTAAGAAGTTGGAAAAGCACGAAAATTTTAGCAACTTTAAATTTCAACTGTAATTCAATTTTGTTTTAATTTTTAACACTTGATTGTTCCTTTTGTTCTATTTTATCATATTCCGTGTAAGTTCTATTGCAGTTTGTACCTTTATTTGTTATACTAAAACTAAGGCAATTATTACTGTACTAAATATCACTCTTTTGATAATAAATAAAATCAAAATTCTGCAAAATCCGCAATTATTAACAAACAAGAGCCAATCTGAAAAAAAAAAACTAAAGGGCATATATGTAAGTCTTTTATAAATGACATCTTTTCTGCATACCATAAAGTATATGTATATTCGGATGACATCGAACTGTACCTGTCTGAAAATCATGAGGAAGCAGGTGACCTCTGTACAAGGCTTAATAGTGACTTAACATTCATCTTTGCATGGGCGAGGAGAAATGACCTGTGTCTAAACCGTGCATGCATACTTTGGTTAAAACAAATTTATGTTGTATTATTAAGAGTTTCGCTATCTAAATAACAAATCTCAAGTTAATATGTATAACCACTGTCTGTCTGTAGGTATTTTATTATAAGTTTTAGCTTTACTTTATTATAAGTTTTAAGAGCGTGTCAGACTTGGCAATATTTCCAACTTTTCCACGAAATTCGTTGTCCAATTGAGAAAGAGAAAGTTTCTCTTCACGTGTGAACAGCCAGAAAGACCTTTCTGTCACTTTTCGGAAATCAGTTTCAGTTTAGTTTGCAACTAAAAGCGCATAAATGATTTCGGAAATATATTTCAACTTGCTCGTTCTGCCCTAGCATTCTACAATGCGTCTTTCGGAAATAAAAATCCTCTTTCAAAGGACACTTTACATGCAAAGTGTGACTGCACAAGCAACTGCTTTCTGAAATTTCTCAATTTGACAGCCTTTTTGAAATATATTGCATTGCCACGTTTGACGCGCTCTTTAGCCTTAGAAACCATTATGACCTTGTCTTATCTTTCTGGTTTTACCTTTCATTTGTTTTACTATAACAGATCGCAGATCTTATTGTACTAATGATTTCGCAATAAATCATGAAATATCTCAATTGACTGATCTAAATATATCCTAGAAATACTCGTATGAATGCCGTTCTTGTTTTTTTTCAAAGTACTTAATCTCCAAGTACCACATTTTCCGTTCGTCGTGGTAATAAATAAATATCTATTGTGACCTAAACTGTAAGGAGATTCTGTAACCATTTAGCGACAACTTTCGCATCGCTAAATTGTCGCTAAATGGTAACACAATTTCCGTACAGGTATGAATGATGCAAGAGATGTGATAGAAGGGTGCATTCCAAAATGTCAAAATACCAAGATCAGTCTCTTTTATTTCTAAACCGCACCAGAAGAAAAAGTCCTCCAAGTGAACTAGGTTGTGCACATTTGACATTACAATCTACTGAGGTTTAGAAATAAAAGACACTGATGCTTTGTATTTTGATATTTTGGAATGCACCCTTTGTTCAGCGTTCTAAGATTTTTTATTTGATCAGAATGTGCAACAACTCAGGAAGTGGAAGTAGGCTCTAAAGCAGGGATCACACGATTTGTACAGAGTGGTGTGGTCTAGAAACTTTTGCCCTGAATGAGTTCAGCTCAATAACAACTTTCTAAATAACACCTCTCTGTAACTGTGAAAATGTACAAATCTGTACAAATGTACAAATCGTGTGATCCCTGCTTAAGTGGAAAAAATTAGGCATAAACAAAAGATATTGGTATATGTATTTTCATAATTACATACGATATGTGCATGTGATGACCATGTGATGATGATCGGATCAGATATCCGGTAGACTGCTGCCCTTAATAAATTTCACAATATTTTTATATTAGGTTTTTTGTTTAGCTAGATTATTTGCGTTTTCGAGCTGATCAATCCAATACGTAATTAGGAATACAAAATGTCTCCTCTTAAGTACAAGTTATCATATAATTCTGTATTAAAAAATTAAATAAATAAATAGAGAAGAAACGGCAAAGACAAAAGATAAACAACAATGAATGCCGCTAAGAAAAAACGTATGCTTGATTTCTTTTTATTTTAAAATGCGATGAAAATCGATCTAATATGCATGGTTACATATCGTTTCGCTTCCCGAATCGCCCGGTAAGGCTTCATTGTTGCAATATTTTTTTGACACATGTTTCAAAACTCGTTTTCTTCTCTGACAATAATAAATCTAAAAACTAGGCATATGGGGAACTAAATAGTTCGAAAATATAAATCAGCATGGAGATACCTGCTGAGTTATATAAAAAAGGCCGAATTTTAGTGAAAGCTTCTATTGAAAAGCGAGACCAGGATATTTGGGACTGCTTTGGGGAAATCGCGAACGGCTCTGATATTGATTACAGTTTTTGTAATGATGTGGACAGCTAAACGATGGAGAAGTGGAGAAATATTTTCAGCTATCCCCTATATCCAGACAAGAAGATCCTTTAATTTGGTGTAATACGCTTCTTTCATAATGAAAAATATACAAATTTTTAACTCTTAATTACCAATTAGATGCTGTTAAATTTGATTATGATAATAAAAAAAAAACTGAACTAGATTTTTAAATAGAATCTTTTATAATCGAAATCCGGCTGGATTTTTGCCAGTATAAGCCGGATACCGGATATCTACCGGATACCCGGCACATCCTTATTTCTTATTCATTTTATTTCAAGTATTGAACGGAATTTAAAATTTGATATTTTCAGTGGTGCTAACGTACCGATTTATTTGCCACTTTTGTTATGTATGTATATAAATTTTTTTTTTTTTTAATTTTTGTTCTCCATTTGAGTTAATTATTTTTATCTCTTCAATAATACCAATGCCTTGGCGTAGAGACAAACCTTATCTTTTCAACTTTTGAGTCCAAGCCGAAATTAAATTGAAGCTACGAGTTAATGTTATTATTTGTAAACATTTTTTTAGTTCGACGATTAAAAAACCCCAAGAAATGCTCAAGAAAAGTTTATTGTATTTTCTTAAGGAGTGTGGAGTTCTTAAGAAATTTGCTACTATGGTTTTTATTTGCTACTATGGTTATAAACATGATAAAAATATAGTAAGGTAGAACCGCTGAGAGTCACTTTTAAAATTCTTGACGTTTCCAAACAATTTAATTTTTAAATTTACTCAAAAACTCACACACACATTTTAATTTTCAATCTCAAGCAACAACAATTTCGAACAATTTCAATTTTTTATTTTCACTTTTATATGATTTTAAAATGTTGGCAAACTTCAAAAAAAAATCATGGCCGACAAATTGAGAGAACGGTTCTACCTTGCTATGTTTTTATCATGGTTATAAAAACGTTTTTTGTGAAGCAAGCCTTGTTTTCAACAGAAATATATGCCCGTTTCATTATTTTCTAAGGAAAAAGTGAGACAGCAGGCTGTGAGATATAAGATGTCAAAATTCCTTGGACACTAGTATTCAGCCGCACGAAATAATATCAAATTTTTTCTTGACCGTTTTCATAACATTAAGCTTGGAAACCCTGAATAAGCAAAACAAGCAATTCCAAGCAAAAGCTTAAAATTTTCAGCTCTGGTGATGACAAACTATAGCTACGGTGAGCAGATTTTTAAGGGCGAAAAATCTGGTATTTTCTAATGAACCACATCCGATCATACAACTTTGTCGATAGAATAAAGATCTATGAAAATGGTCATAAAAATATTCAGATATGTCAGTTTTTTAAGAGCACTACTATAATTTTTTAAAATTTCTCTATATTCGAGTTATATTACTTTGTTTAAAATATTGCCGTTAATCGGCAATCGGTCTTTTTAGTCTTCAGTTGCTTTCTCAAAATCGGCACAATATTGACGAAATCGGTACGAATGTAGTTTAATGGCCTTATTAACAAAAATTAATACTTAGATTTAAAAAGCTTCAGTGACATTTACATACAATTTTTCGATTTATAAAGCTATTTTGTTTATTTGAATTTGTCTGTTAGCATATAGAAATATATTTGTTTATTGTGCGCTTTAATTAGTAAAGATAAAAAAATATTGACCTGAAACTAAACATGCAATGTATATGTGATACGATATGATTCGTTATGTACAAAATTAGCGTATATATGTAGGTGCATATGAGCCGTTTATTTTGAAAGTGGCATAAGTCATTTCACAGCTCTTGTGCTTAAATGACCGGTAACTTGTATCTGAACGCGTCAGTCATTCAGTTATTAGTTCAAATTCATCCACCAAAGGTAGAAGGTTTTGTCATTTGTATGACGAAAGAGCGATTTGTAAATGGATTCGGTTACAAGTAGCCGGTCATTTAAGCACAAGAGGTACGAAGTGACTTATGCCATTTTCAAAATAAACGGCTCATATGAGGGCATCTCGGTTGTCACTATTGCCTAGAAGATAATTTAAGCAGGCCCCCCCAAAATGAAGCCATCCTTACTCAAGCAGGCCTGAAAAGAGGGCTTCCATGCATGCATTCTAGAAAGGCTTTTCCTATTTACAATTTCCGCAAATGATGTATGTATGTTTATATTGATATGTACTTATTTCAAGTTGCAATAAAACATATTGGATATGAATTTTGAATAAATAGCTTGAAGAAGTTTGTTTTTAGTTATATTTTCATCGGTGTGGAGTTCTAAGTGGAAATATGAGAAGCTGATAAATAAATAAATTTACACATAAGGTATTCATTCTTGTTTCATTCAAGGAAGCAACTTCTGGCTACAGTAATTTAATGTACAGTTGTCCACGAAATATAATAGCAGTGCGGTATTTTGACCAGTTTAGACTTTTTAACTTTTGTTTATTCAAAGTTTATTTTTTTTTTATAAAAATCCAGCTGTGATATACATACAGAAGTATGTACGGTTACAACAACCATGATTCAATAATTAAAGGTTTGCTCACTACCCAGTAGATAGTTTCAGGAGTTAAAAGCCCTACATTCCATTCTCCTTTCTTTTTTGTATGGAGTGGCACAAATTGAAGGGCTTCTACTTTCGCTACCCATGGAAGTCCTTCCAGAAGGGCTTTTATTGTACGTACTTCAGAAAGCCCTGTTGGAGGAGTTCTTTTAAAGTGGCTTTTTTAATTTATAAAAATCATACATCTTTGAAATATTTGCTTACGGTTTATATCAAATATGTGTTATTGCAACTTAATTAAGAAAGCCTACACATTATCTTCTGGGTGGTAACATTAAAGTTTTGACACTCCCTTATGCACACACACGCACCTACACACGATAAGCGAGCCGATTTTGTCTAGAGGGAGCGAGAAAACTGTTTTCTGAGCAACCCTTTAATTATTAAATCATGTACAACAACCACCATATAAATTAACCTTTCAAACTTTGTACAAAAAATATAAAAATCCTCAAAATTTCAAAGTTTGTAATCAGAATATTTAAATATTTATCTGGTATGTAGTTTTGTAGACCATTAAATTAATGAACTGCAAGTTTCAAGGTGCTAAAAAATCCCGTTGATTTTAGGCATTTTTTTTTTTTGCTGGCCATCTCTTCCATATAAAAGAACTTTGTCGAACACGATTTGTATGGGAAAAATCAACATTTTTAACAACTTGAAACGTCCACTTCATAATACTACAATTTAATAGACTACAAAACTCATACCAAACTTTTTTCTAAAGATTTTGATTAAAAAGATTGAAATTTTTACGGAAACTTTGCAGAGCTTTTATAATTTTTGTACAAAGTTTGAAATGTTAATTTATATGGTGTTTGTTGTATAACCAGCTAGACTTTTAATAAAAAGGCGAATTATTATTAAAAAAAAAAATATTTTGTGAGAAAACGCAATCAAAGTCTGAGCAATTCACATAGTTGGTATAAAAAAAATGTATGGAAGGGCATGTATCGTTACGTTTCATTATATAATTAATAAGCTTGATAAGGAGAATATGTTCAGTCTAACAGATAACTAAACTCCAAAAAATGACGAAGTTATATGCCGTCATTTTTTGGAGGTTAATTATCTGTAAAGACTGAACGTATTCTCCTTATCAAGCTTATTAATTGCATAATGAAACGTAAATTTTGAATACTCTATATTGTTAAACCTGGGATATACTATGGGATTTTCGTAGATTCCAATTTCTTTTAAAAATTTTATAATAATGTTAATCTTATAGATAGAATATCAAAATGGTGTTCTTTTTCAAACGTTTTAATGGATACATATATCTACATACCGCACTTTCCTTAAAAGGGACACGACTAAAAAATAAAAAAATGTTTGGTAGATTTTTTTTTTGCATTTCGTAGGATTTATCTCCAATAAATGAAAATAATTTTTCTTCATGAAAATATTCTCTAACTAGAACACTACTGTTATACATTTTTTTGCGTTGAATCTGTACGATCTACAATCAGATATATTTTGGGATCTGATTTTTGAGTTGTGCCTCTTTTGAAGATGGTGTACGATATGTTTAATAAATTGTTTCATTATAATGATGCAGTTAAATATGTGCATTATATCCGACTTACATTGGGACCATCAAAAGGGAGATGTTCACACGATTTATGTTGTCTTATAAAAGATGGCTGGTTTTTGTTAATTTTCGTCCTCCTCCTCGTCGGCGTCAAACGATAATTTACTTGTTTGGGGTTTTTTCTTCTTTTGACTTTGTTTTAACTCCCGCTTGTTTATTTTCTTGGATCCTTCCGGATCGTTGCTTGATTTAGAGCTTTTGGTGCTGCTGATTTCAGATGTTGAGCTGCTACTTGCAGATGTCGTAGAGTGATTCTGGTTATCTTTTCGCTTCTGGAATATTATTGGTCTACTTAAATCGGCTCGTGCTTCCGCTGCTTCTGTTAACAGAAGTAAAAACATGTATATAGTTAGATAAATAGAACAGCATAAAATAGCATCTATGAATATAATTGGTTGTGAAATGCTCGATATCATCTTTTACTAGGAATTGTCTTCTAATGCATGAAAATCTTCCTTCTCTAGTGGTCCTGTTAAAAATAAACCAACCTGTCGCCTTTCTGAACAGATTGCTTGAAGGACATGGATTCCACACGCTTTTATTTTGATCACGGATCAATTTGTACCTTTCCGAACTAGCTTATACTCCTAGTAACCCATTTCATAAAGTTCAATGTTTACGAAATTTTTGAAATTATATCTCTCTAGTTACGTCTTTCATTTCATGGTTCTATTTTCCCTTTCCCGGCTTGCGTACAAGTTTTACATACGGTCATGCAAATTAACGTCTAAAATGTATGTCTGTACCGATTGGATTTATAGTGCCAGCCTTCAGGCTGCCAACCCGCTACCTCAAACGCTCTTCATTCCTCGCGCCTATGCCTTTACCCCACCGCGTACCGCATACTATATTCAACGCTCCAAATTTTATACATTACTGGCTTGGACGAACCACTTGCCATTCTCTTTTCCTGTTTCATTTACTCTGTTTTCCACTTCTTCACTCATTTACTTTTCTTTTTGCACTGTTCTTTTTCCCTTCTCGCGTGTCACTACCCCGCATCAACAATGCCAACTGCTACTACTGCAGCTATTGCCTGCTTCATCAAATTCTCTTTACCGACATTTTCATCGGCCTGTCTGCTTTAGCGGAGCCCCAGTATGCTGTCTAAACGTGTGTTTGTGTGATCGCATCGAGGGTGCTCCGCTGGCACGAAAATTGCGAAGGTGGTAGTGGAGGTTTCTTAAATTGGTGTACAGCATTGCTCGTAGCCTTGATGATGCAGACGAGCATCGATGAAAACGACGGACTATCGAGGCGTGGCTGTTTGAAAATATTAGGTAGGCGGTGGTATGAGATGCAACAAAAATGGGTCTCCTCTGGGCCAAATTTTTAGGTTAGGTATATTTTACTGAGGACATTGTGTATTTTCAACTCCAATAGGGTAAAGAACTATACATATATATATGAAATAGTTTTGTACAGCTTAAAAAAAAATTTTATACTAAACTAATGAGTTAGCTGTTTTCACATCCTATAACTATAGAAACACTCATATCCTTATTGCAAATTTGTTTAAAAAAGAACTTCGATTAAAACCCGAATTGTGGAAATTGCACTTTTTCACATACCTTTCGATTTTTCCACTTTTTGTTAAATTAAATTTTGCAGTTGGCGAAAATGAGGCAAAAGCGTGGACGAAACGACAAAAGCAAAGAAAACGACGCAACGCTCGACTCTGACTCAACTGAACTGAACTAAAATGACAACTAAAATTCACGGCCTAGAGCCAGAGTCAGGCAACACCAAGGTGTATCCATTGGGCAACTCTCTACAGAAGAAAAAACAGGAAAGGGAAAATACCAAAACAACCTCAATAAATGACAACCATCGAAGATTAGGTTTTCGTAGTGGGGGTTGGGGTTAAGTATTGTACATTATATATATATGTATATATGTACGTAAATCTATGCATATTTGGGGGTTTCATAGTGACAAATACATTAATATGTACATAAAAACTTACGCCACCACTTTATGTCCCGACGACTTTCTAAGCACTTAAGTTTTACCTTTACATTCCCAATAAACAAACATACCTCTGGCAATTCGTGCCTCCTCTTTACGGACTTCCTCCGGGGTCAAGTCTCCACTCTGTAACACCACTATTTGGGGCTTCTCTTCCTCACGGTCGGGGCAGCCTTCACTGCCCGAGCTGTTATCGTCGAAATCAAGCCTTTGCCGCTGAAGGTTTTTTTATTAGATATTTTAAGACACCTAATATATACCGACACTCCTTACCTTCGTTTCAACAGTTGGACCTTCTTTATATCCGATTTGTGCTTTTAACTTGGCTAAAAAACTTGGATCTTGGGGTTTCACGTACGATATATTACGCTTCCCAGACATAATTCACAGAAGCTCCCTCTATCAATAATCTTTGTTCTTTCATGCAAGTTTACAAGATAGTATTGTTAACTAAACGAATTTTGCTTACTTACTAGTGAATAAATAACTAATCAAAACAAATAGGCTAAAATGTTCACAAATTGTAAAATACGCGGACACTTTATTTTCGACGCGCATGATTTGCCGCTAATTTTGACATTTTTTTTACTCGAAGAATGATAGAATGCAAAGCAGGGTGGCTAGTAAGAAAAACAATTGGATTAGCGAAAAGTTTTATCTAAACAAATATTTCAATGCTGTTCTAAGGTCTATTGTGTTAAGATCTTGTTATATATTGCGTTTTATACATGAGGTAGACATTTTTACGAAAATGAGGTCATATCTTGAGTCACCGGTGGAAGATCATCGGACATTTTACATAAATCTGGCAACTGGGAGAGTTCGTTTTGGAAGGAATGTTGCCACTGCCTTAGCCATTAAAGCATCCATAAATAAAAACTAGAAAATAAAATAATGTAAAAAAAATATTTTTTAAAAACAAGCTTTTATTTAACATGTACAATCAAAGGAATAAAATAAAGTAGTGTAAAAAAAGATTTTTTAGCAAGAAAATTTTGTCAAAACTGCTCTTAAATTAATAAAATAAAATAAGTTAAGGTCTAGTTAAAGTTACTAAAAGCTATTTAGTGAAAGGAGTTATTCAAACTCTGATGAAAATTACTAACAATTTGTACTACATAATTTACTTCGTTTTTAAAAAAGTTTGTCGCGCGAATAGCAAACCGGCATTTACCCAGCAAACATTTGGAGTCATAAATGAGTCTTTAAAGAGCCCTATTTCGGAGCCATTATGCTCATAATGAGCTCATTTAAGAGTCCGATATGAGGGTGTTTCCCTTTCTCCGAAGGTCGACTTATATGAGCTTAAATTCATACAACAAATGAGCCTCAATATGAGTCATATTGGACTCTTATTGGCCTAATATACGGCTCATTTTGGACTCTTTTCGAGCCTCTAATCAGCCTCATAAATTACTAAATTCGGACTCTTATTTTAGGTTGTTCTTTGAGTCTTATTGAACGCACTTTATTTGCAAAAGCATTCAGCGAAAATTCCTTTCAAATAACATGCATACATACTTACGTGCATATACACATTCCAACATTCATGCAATAGCAGCAGCTACAGCTAAATTTTGTTCATTTATTGTTTTCTAATTATTTTCAATTTCTGTATAAACAAGTTGGGATATAAATTTCAAATCTTTATTGTTTTTATATTGGCACAAGGTGCTGGCTCATAACTTGGATCATATATGAGTCCTAAA